>NC_138228.1:19774676-20229676 GCF_964197995.2 Scardinius erythrophthalmus
ATAAGCAGTAATTTGGAGTTTACTGAGGCAAAAGAGTTTATAGAGTTAGGGTTATAGAGTTTCCTCCTCTGAATCTATTATTAAATTATTGTCACATACATGTTCTGTTTTGGCTTAGTTCTTTGTTTTGTTTTAGTTCTGTTCCTGTTTGCCTCTGTGCACTGTAATTTTGCTGCCTTTGCGTGCTATCGGAATTATAGTAAATACTAGTTTCCTTATTAAAAAATTTAACATGAACGCCCTCTCAAGTCAAAATTTGAATGCAATGAGCTCGTAAACATGACTTCAGAAGTGGGAAGTAAAATTTTTGATAGCATGTGAAGGCAGCATTTGACCGTAGTGAGTTTGATTAATCATTCCGGTCACCTGTCATTCATTAATTACCTCATTTAGTCTGTGTATACTGTATATACTCCCTGTTTTGTTCAGTTCTTGGTCGGTCTCATCTTTGTAAAGTGGATGTTTTACCTTTCTGCTCTTAAAATACTTTTTCCTTGCATTCTAAAAAATGTCCTTGCATTCTTCTTCTTCATGTGCTCTATATACAGCCACCCATGACAATTCTTCACTGTCAAACAATCAAATACTTGATCTTTTATTTAGACGTTATACTGAGAAACATCAACAATTCTTCAATAAAGAGTCAGAATTACACCACCCTTAAAAGCAACCAATATTACAACAAAACAGTATATACTTCTGGAAAAGAAGAACAATTATTAGATATTATGGAGGATTTAACTATTCATCCCCTGAAGCCAAGGTCCAAAACTAACTTTTGCTATTCCTGCTAGTGAAAAGTGAATTTTTACCGGCTTTAAATGTTTTATTTTATATTTTTTTGTCCATTACATTATTTTCCTTCAATGAACAAGATTTCTGAAGGTGCAAAATGTGTTAAAGAACGTATAACAACAAAAAAAGTTGTGAAAATGTTTTACAGTCTCAATTCTCAAATTTCAAATTTCAGATAAGGAATAATATACAAACTCAACCATATTATAGTGCAATTGCAAAAGTTACTGACCAACTAAATTTTGAGGCCTACATAAAGCATTTTGAGTGATATAATTTAATCTGTCTGTGTTTTTGTGTGTTTTAATATATTTTTGTATAAAAAAATCGTCTCTGTTACGCGTGTAACCCTCGTTCCCTGAGGACAGAACGGAGACGTTACGTCAGTGACTGACGAATAGGGGTTTCGCTTAGAAGCCTATGACCTTTGAGTTCTTACAAAACGAGCCAATGGCAAAACAATGCCATGGGTCTTCGGAATTTGCATAGCGCATCTCCGCCCCACCGCGTGGGTATAAAAGGAGCAGTGCAGCAATCTCGCATTATGTTATGCAGAGCCGAAACTGAACTCCCGGCTGCTCCAGCGGTACAGCTGTTGTGGCAGGGGGACGTAATGTCTCAGTTCCCTTCTCAGGGAACGAGGGTTACAAATGTAACCCGAGATGTTCCCTTTCGTTCAGTCACTCCGAGTTACGTCAGTGACTGACGAATGGGGGTCCCAATTCAATCACGCCACCGCAGCTGTCTTCCAGTGCCCTGTGCAGTCTGAGCTCCCTGTCGTGAGACTAGCACGGACGCAAGAATACCAAGGTACACTGGGTGGCATATCCCAGGTGGAATATGTAACACAGCGCCTACCCGTAGGGAGGACATATACACATATGAACCCAGTGCAGGATGCATATGGAAAACTCAGAGGTTTCCAGCCTGCAGGGAGGAATGTTTCAACCTCGAGATGGCAAGAGGTCTTGCCGAGGGAAAAAACTTGCTTGGTGGAGACTTACCGTGGAAATACACATGTGGGGGTTACACACCCCTAGGGGGCATGGTCGACCCTGCGTCTGGTAAGCCAAGACAATGGCGTCCACTATCCAGTGAGACAACCTTTGCTTGGAGAGAGCCTTTCCCTTCAGCTTCCCACCAAAACATACAAAGAGCTGGTCTGAGGTCCTGAAACATTGTGTTCTGTCTATGTAAGCATGGAGGGTGCGTACTGGACAGAGCAGTGCTAAGGCTGGGTCTGCCTCCTCCGAGGGCATCGCTTGCAGATTCACCACCTGATCCCTGAAAGGAGTGGTGGGAACCTTGGGCACGTATCCAGGCCGGGGTCTCAAGATCATGTGAGAGTTAGCCGGCCCAAATTCTAGGCACGCTTTGTCAACCGAAAATTCCTGAAGGTCCCCTACCCTCTTGATGGAGGCCAAAGCGACTAGGAGCGCTGTCTTCATAGACAGGAACCTAAGCTCAACTGATCGCAATTGGTCAAAAGGGAGCTCTCTGCAGGGCAGATAAGACCACTGCGAGGTCCCAAGAGGAGGATTTAGTGTCCTCGTCATGCTGTCCCACCGTTTTTTGACTCCACAAGGACATGGTGCACAGAGATCTTAGCCACATAAACCTTCAGGGTGGAAGGAGACAGCCTTCGTTCCAACCCTTCTTGGAGGAAGGAGAGTACCGACCCGATCAGGCATTTTCTGGGATTTCCTCGGCAAGAAGAACACCAGGTGACGAAGAGGTTCCACTTCAGAGCATAGGCGTGTCTCATGGACAAGGCCCTTGCAGAAGTGATGGTAGCTAGCCACCACCTGAGATGGTAGTGTACTCAAACCTGCCGCGTCTTGTCCAGAACCCACACATGCAGGTTCCACAGATCGGGACGTGCGTGCTAGAGGGTGCCCCGTCTCTGAGAAAGGTGTGAGAAACACTCGGCTCCGAAGCAAAAACATAATGCGAGATTACGGCGCTGCTCCTTTTATACCCACACGGTGGGGCGGAGTTGCGCTATGCAAATTCCGCAGACCCATGACATTGTTTTGCCATTGGCTCGTTTTGTAAGAACTCAAAGGTTATAGGCTTCTAAGCGAAACCGCCATTCGTCAGTCACTGACGTAATTTGGAGTGACTGAACGGAAGTGAATTTATGTTGTTTTTTTTTTTTTTTTTTTTATTGGGACAGTGCATTTTAATGACCATAACATGGAGTACATGCATGTAAAAATGCCGGATTATAGCCAAGGGCTAATGTCCATCCGTAGTCCCACGGGCTAGGATCACACAGCTCATAAAAACATTGCAAAATAAGATTTACATCTACAGTCAATTCATAAATTAGCTAAATCCTATATACCATATTCACACAAGACTACATTCAACTTCACAAACACTCATCCATATACTGCCCTACAAAGGCAAAACGCCGTAACATCATGTTTGGTCAAAAATGAGTTAGTGTCATTTTTGTGGTATTTGAGACCTCCTTTATCATGTGAATAAATATCGTGAGTCAATTTGATTGTTTTAGCGAGAAAATAAAGGGCTATGACAACCGTAACTTCCAAAACCATACGAGAAACCACAGCAGAACGCCGTAACAGCTGTTACGGCTCTTTGCCTTTGTTCCAGCACGCTGAAGTTGAGTTAAGGTGTTCTGACTTTGTTTAGCCCGGCATCAAGAGAGATGTTACGGTGCCGCTGTGATGTTACTGTACTCTGGCTTTGTCATACTTTCAAAGTTTGCCGCTCTTTAACTGTCACCAAACCACGTAACATACAGACGACACATCTTTGAAATAAAGTGTGGACTGCCGAGTGCTTGTTTGTATTATTACAGAAACAAAGCAAGGTGCAAGGTTCAGATCTGTCAATGTCATATTGACAACCCGGAGCTAGCTAAATTTAATCTGTCACGTAAGTTAGCGCTAATGTTGACGCTGACACTCGCCTCACATCAGACGCCGAAAACCAATTAAATACACAGGCATCCTACCTTTCCATGCAATCCGATATAATCCATAATCCATAGCAATGCACGTCATCTGCTGTATCCACAACAATCCATTTGAGCCATATTTCCTTCTTGCAGGTGTTCATGTCAGATCTTACACAAATTCAAATAGCACTAAGCTAGTTATCGCTAACGTACAAAGTAGACTAACCTAAATGGTAAAAGTAATTCCAACTTTTTTTCGGTTGACTCTGTCTATATTATCTCTGAATTAAAAAGCAGTAATCCAAGTCGAGTTCGTTGACTGCATCTTGAGCAGTTTTGTGTCTCTTAACCCTTTAACTGCCACCCCCCACCCCCATCCATAATATTTTTGTTTATAAAAAAAATCAGACTTTTTTTTTTTAAATAAAATTGAATTGGTGTTTTTTTTTAACTCTTGGTATGAAAACAAACTGAGTTTTCTAACAATCTTTCATGGTTTTTCATGTTTATTGCTATTTCAAAATAAAGGCCTAAACATGCCTAATGAATATGAAATATTCTTGTTGCAAATTGATAAATTACTGCTCCTCTGTAATTTATTTTAAAAACATCTGTATTTTTATTATAATTAAATTATCTTTATTGTGAAAATATTTCTTGTATTTATTCATACTGTACTGCAAAGTAACTTATCTGTCATACTGTTTAACTTTTTTAGTGTTGCCGCACTATCCTGATCATTATAGCACTAAATAGGAACAACCAGAGGTCTTCTATATAATTTAAAACACATACCATGATGACTAGACCTTGGTTAAGTCTTCTTATAATGGATGTAAGTATGGGGGACAGCAAGCAAATATTGATTATATGTCAGTTACTGCCTTTTGCCTTTGCACGACTCCTTATTTTTGGCACATGATACAAAGGCAGAATACAGTAACTGCCAAACAAGGGTCAAAGGTCAATTTTGAGCTCAAGATTTTTTGCATACAAACATTTCTTCATTATAGCAACTAGTTGTCAAATTTTGGGAGTCCTACCTATAATACTTTTGTCTGGACAAAACAGAAACTTTAAAGTCATTTTTCTCAGTTTCACACTCTAGCGAGTTAAGGTCTTTTGGCTTTGCAGGGCAGTATACACATTACAACGTAAAACAATTTAAAAAAGGATAAAACATACATACTAATGTGTGCAGCTTTGATTTGCCCATAGCCATTTTTTCAGCTGGACTTTAAACAAGCTATATGTAGTACATTCTCTTAGTGTTAGAGGAAGACTATTCCACAGGTTCCCACCCCGGACAGACAGGACCGTCTGACCGAAGGTAGTACGCCTGTGAGGTATTATCAAGTCTCCTCTAGTAGAGGCTCGTGTGGTCCTCAGAGAATTTTCTTCAGAGGTGGCGGAGCGAGGGAGTGAAGGACCTTATATATCAGACAGGCCATTTTCAAGTTAATCATATTTTGAAAATCTAATAATCTTATGTTTTTTTAGCACTTGACAGTGATGGTGGGATAGCGTTTTTTTATCTATTGTTTTAATGCCTTTTTATATAGACTTTCAATGGTTTTAAGTGTTGTGGGGCAAGCAAGAGTCCAGTCAAACAGTAATCAAAATGAGAAATAATCATCGAATAAAAACATGTTTTAGCAGCATAGTTAAATTATTTTGAATGTGCCAAAAATTTTGAAGATTAAATTTGACAACCTTTGCTACCTTTTTTACATGACTTTTGAAGCAAAGTATTGAATAAAGGACTACCCCAAGGTATTTGAATTCTGAGACCAGGTGAAGTTCCTCTCCATTCAGGAAGACATTTGATCTGCTTACTTCGACGTGGCGTTTTGAGAAGTACATGCACACAGTTTTTCTGGTGTTCAACATGAGGCATGAATTCTTGTGCCAGTCCTGCACATAAAATAGGGCAGTTGTGAGATCAGCAGCTGCTTGTTGGATGGTTTTTGCTTGAGTGTAAATTACTGCGTCATCCGCATACATCTGCGAGAAGACGTTTGGACATGAATTTGGTAGGTTATTGATAAAAAGAGAGAACAGAACCGGCCCACAGAACACAGTAGCCGTTTCTCAATACCAAGTACGCAAAGTTCGGACTTGAGTCCTTGGTAGTTCGGACTGTCAAGTTCGACTCAGGAGAACGAACTCCCGAGGACGGGAGGACGCAAGTCCGATAATTCTGCAAATGGAACAGCGGCGTACTTGATAGCGTCACTCAGCTCGCTCTGGCTACTCCGGTTATCTCTTTATAGGCTACAAATAAAACAAAATATGTTATAAACCACCATTTTGCCTCTTTTCATTTTCATTTAAAAAAGATCTTTAACATAATGGCCACACAAATGAGGTTCAGGCAACGCAATTGATTATCTTCACTGCATATTTACAACAACACGAAATATAAAGCACAACCCTGACTCTTTTTGTTTTCATTTTAAAAATATGATGAATAAAAAACATTATAATATTGATCATTAAAACGAACATTTAGCAAAAAGAGACAGCTGGTTGTGTCATATATGTATATACAGTGAAGAGAATGTAGGCAACATGTAGGCTATTATAATAAAATATTTTATATGTTTTAAATATATAAAATAAAATGACATAACCTTTTTTGCTAAATGTCAGTTTTAATGATCAATAATAGCCATTCTAAAAGTATAAGTAGCCTAAAAGGTATAAGAAGCTATACAATAATAAAGCCAACGATTCAGTCAAACATAAGTCAGCTCTCTTGGCTAGTTAAATAGACTAACGTTAAATAAAGCTATAACTTCACTTTGCCCTCAGCTAAAACGTTTTGCCAGGGAACAAATAATACATTAATGAGACAAATAAAATAAATAAATCGCCTGTTGGATATACACAAGACGATTTAAATCTCATGTTATACCCAGACTGTAAAAGGTTATACCACTAGACTAGAGACATCCGAGCCAACGGCAAGTCAGCAGCAGAAGCCGAGGAAAGGCTGTTCTCGGCGGGGTACGAGCGTCGAGCGTCCGATTTCCTGGTTCTCACAACTCCGAAAACGTCAGATCAAATTTTCAAATAGGCGCTATCTTTATAAATAAACCAAAGATTTGAGCTTTAAACAACTACATTCTCGCCTGAAATACTTTTAAAACTACATTTTGTGACACATTTATAGCAGTATTTTTAAATTACGCGGAGTTTTTCTCCTCTGCTATTGACGCTTGCTGGTTGGTGGTGTGAGATGCATTCTGGGATACCTGGCTTGTCAAGTCCGCACAAGTCACCTCTTGATGCATCCTCGGTAAAAGGGGCGGATCAAGAACACATCCGGGGATTCGAACTGGACTTGGCTAGATGTGAACTTTGAATTGGCACAGTACTAGGGCAGCGACTGATGACGTTTCACAAGTCCACAAGAACACAAGTACAGACAAGAACGCATATTGAGAAACGGCTAGTGTTACCCTGTCATGGACCTCGCTTCACTGTCAATTAAACAAATTATACCGTGTTTTTTTTTGCTGATTAAAAAGTTCAAGTCACACTGTAGACTTATGATTTCAGAATCATTTTGCCATCTTGGAATGTGTCTTGAAATGAGTTATTCGTGAGTCTATATAAATGTTCATTCATTATTATTACAAATCAGTCTCTCTATGGTAATTTTGAAAGGAGACCCTGCTATTTATATCACAGAAGCATAAGTCAATATCAGTACCAGAAAAGACAAGACATTCACAATAATAACAGATCTGGAGGTTCAAAATGACCAAATCTTTCTTTGTCTTCCATCCAGATGCCTTTATAACCGGTGAAAGTGAGAATTAACTTTGTCATTGTTGTCCCAGGACAGCTAGTTCCTGCAGCCGTGGACTCGTGGTCTCTGAAAATAATGGCTTTTATAGTTCTCACCCTTCACTGGGTCTGTTTTCTTTCAGAGACACAGGAGATGCGGCCCGTGACCCGGTTCATTGATTCCTATCAGAGACGGGCTTGCAGAGGCAGTGTATGAAAGTGCCCGTTATGACAGATACACACTATTACATTTTTAAAAGACTACTGTTGTTATTGTTGTTGTTGTTGTTTTTTAACACACTCTCACTTTTCACTTCTCACTGCATTGTGGGAATTAGCTGCTGGGGTTTTAACACTCATACAAGGTTTTGCCCAAAGGACATACACAACACGTATAATATTTGTACTATGTTTTTTTTTTGTACTACCTTCATACCTGTAAATTAACTTATTTAAAAAATACTCAGCATATAATCAATTCATCCATATATTGATTTTAAACAAAATCATTACATTTGAGGCCAACTGATGGACGGAAGTGGATGGAGTAGTTACAGTGTGAGTGTGTTTTTACCAGTGTGTTTGTCAACTGAAAAATGCAGAATTGAGAAAAGTTGAAATGACTTATTTTTGGTCTAAATGCAAATGTAGTTCCTATGTGTTTATGCATACATTTTCCCTGTGGTTTGTCGTTCAAGAGCTGATCTATCATTCCGGTAATGGTCTCTAGCCGTACACGCGCAGAACTCTTCTCACCTTGTGCATAATCCAGCCACTATAGAGAACAGCAGCAGCTATGGATCCACTCACACCATTATATGTCACAGAAGATTTGTTGATGTAGATGTTTACACAAAGGAACGCTTTGCTATGGGTCTGCATCCACTACTATTAGCATGTACTGTATGTATGAGCATGTTTGAGTGTGTCTAAATGTAATGCAATGAACAAACACCATGGAGTGGAGTGTTTATTTCTGTAATCCAATCCACAAATCCAGAATCAGACATAAGCGACAGTCAAATAGAGACAAACTGTGTAGTTAGAAATTGACAAAAAGAAAAAGGGCATGGATATATTAAACATTCAGAACACCAGACAGCGATCACATGCAAAGAGGTTTTTCCTAAACAAAACAAACAAATAAAAAAAATTAAGATTGAATTGTAAGAGGCTGGAAAATACTAATGAAAAAGGAAATATAATAATTGAAGTGATGTCAATCAATTAAAAAAACAACCAATTAATCACATTTTTCTGTAATTAATCGTGATTAATCGCACCTAACATTACAGTTTTTTATACATATATTTTTAAATTGTAATTATTTCACATTTCATCTCCAAATTAATGTAGAAACAGCATCAAGATAGTAGCCTATATTTTAAATATTTGTTCAATGGCATTTTTTTTTAAAGAAAGCCATCACCGATACCAATACTGCTACTGAAATTGTAGGCATTCAGCATTGCAGTCTAGTTGAAAGCTATCAATTTAAAGAAAATGTAGGCTTTAAAAATATCAAAATTTTCAGTTTAAATGAACTTAAAACAATCTTCCATAAACCCATTATAATAAAGGTCACTAACACGATGTAGCTAAGCATGATGTCAAACAGAAACACGATGAAGAAGATGAATATAAAACAATACTTTATTAATATAACGAAAGCATCACCAAACTCAAACTAAGAGTTAACGACAACTGAACTGAACTGCATTGTGTTCAGTTTCAGTTTGCCAGAGTTTCCTTTGCTAGTTTGCCTCCTTGGTTGTTGATTAAGTTATTCAGGTGTTCCTAGTTACGTTAAGATTAAATCTTAAAAAAAAATTTGAACAGTAGTGTACAGTATATGCTTTCAAAAACTTTCAGTAAATGCCCTACATTTCTTATGTGAAGCATCTCAAATATACTTGGCAAAGAGCAAATGCATTAATAGAAATAAATATATAATTGTTGTATAAATCAAATATCATCAAAAAGGCTGATAAATATCGAAAAATAATGTTTTGAGCTATAATGCCCATCCCTAGCCTACAGTATGTTGAGTTATACAGACTTAAGAAGTTTGTGATGCCGCTAATTAGCAGCCGTGTTTTTGAAATGACAGACCCCAGAGACTCAACAACGGCAACTGCCACAACCGGCGAAGACTCCATGGCAGTAAAAGAAAACCTCCTGCAGGCCCTCGTGCTGTTGTTTCCTCTCACCCAGCTTGCTGGACTGAGGGTAAACACAGAGGTTGTGCGATGAAACAAGCAGCAACCCATTTATTTCATTTTTAAAACATCCCTCTGGAGGTTGGCGTAGTTGTTGTGATTTTTTATGATGTTGAATGGAAGTTCAGAGGAAGTTCATTTGGTGTTCTCCAGCTTTTAAGAAGAGTGTCTGTTTCTTTTCTTCATTTTTCTTTTAGCTGGACTTCTTTTGTCCAGGTCAAACCATGAAAGAATAAAGCAGCAGTCAAGCACAGAGTGTCTCTCCAAAGACATTATCCTTCTTTACTACTGTATGTCCCAGACAAAAGCACAATCCCACAGTAACATCTGGAATATTTGTTCTGGTAAGAGAGAAACAGCAAGGGCCCTATTTTAACGATATAAGCACATAGTCTAAAGCGCACGGCGCAAGTGCACTTAGGGTGTGTCCGAATCCACTGTAACTGTCACATGCCTGTCCTGTCTTGTGCTGCACATGGGTGTTTTGTTGTTTTGTGCCATGTGCTCGCCTGTCTATTGTCTAGCCCCTCCCATCTTGTTATCTGATTATTCGTTAATTTGTACCACCTGTCTTTCTCGTTACCCTCCTTTGTTTGTTCCCCTATTTAGCCTCCCTGTGTTTGTAGTCCTGTGCTGGTTCGTTGTCCAAGTTACCTGTTCCTGGTGTTTCCTTCCCGATTGCTATCTGAGGTTTTGAGTTTTGTACCTTGTCTGCAAGTTACCAATAAATTTCCTCTGCATTTGTATCCTCGTCTCACGTTCAACTAATTCCGTGACAGAAACGACTGAGACAAATCAGACACAATCATTTGTTATACTTATCAAATAATCTTTAAAAGTCCCTCTGGGATCTGTGGTCTCATCCCCCAACAAGGGCAAGAAGGGTCTTGGTTACCATGACTACGATTAGATAAACTGGTTTTATTGCTGTTAAAAATGTGGTCACGTGGAAAAAGCAGAGGCTATAGAAAAGACCCACAGTCCTTAAAACAGACATTTTCTGCATCAATTTATGGACGAACTGATCTATAAATGAACATGCACCCCAGAACACTGTGTGAATGATTTATTGTCTTGTGTACTGTTATATTTTATGATACAACCAACGGTCAATGTAACCCCACCGGTATCGTGTCTCCTATCTAATTAATCCTCATTTAATGACTCAAACTTTAGTGTACATCACCTACTCTTATAATGCAGAGTGTGTTTGTTATATATATATGAGCATGAATGGACACAAACGGCAAGGCCTATGTCTAACCACACTTGAGATAGAGTCATGAAATCCTACCAACAGAGGAATCTCCTGCTTGGAAATTCCCCCTTTCTTATTGGTTGAGCCAACCCTGAAAGGTGAGACCTTTCTCAGGCTTTAAATGGTCTCTACACAAGCCCTTCCCTCGCTTCTCCTGGCCTCTACTGCTGCTTCTTCGGGTTGATGTCTGCAGGCCGTGACCACAGCCTGCTATGCCTTCACTCTCCCAACAGAGTCAGACTGTATTTTCTTCAATTTAACTCAGAAGAAACCTGCAACTTTACCATCACTGAATGGGCAACCATTAACTCTTCCAACTTCCTCACTCCTTGGTTACCTGCGTGGCCTCTCCGGCCCAGGGACGGCAGGCCACAATCTTCATGTGCTCAGCTCAGCCATGTGCTCATGGAGAGAGAGAGAAAACCTTCAACCAGAACAGAGTCAAACAAACCACTCAAGTTCATCAACTTTTCTTCAGTCAACGCCGAAGAAATTGATTTATGACTCATGGGACCATCAAAAATCCTTCTTCAGGAACTTTACGATGTGTTTCACTGCAAAGGCCATGCAAGTATACATTTAATGAGGTTCTCTGAAAATGATAAGCTGATGGTTCTTTTCAGGTTCAATGAATCTTTTCCATAGTTCCATTTCCTGCTTCAGGTTCCATTCTGTCACTCACCATTTTACCTATGCATGTATGTACGTGTGTTTAGATTAGTTATGTTCGTGATTTAGTTACTTTAAAACTTGTGCACAATACGTATTTTGATCTGATTCTCTGCATGCAACAAAGTTTACTTTTACGATTTTGACTACAGGCTCTTGGTAGTACTGTACAGTAAAAAATACATTTCCCTCCCCCGGAAACGAATATTTCTTAGAATTAATAAAAAATTAACGCTGAGTGTTCATGGGACGAACAGATGGGTTGACTGTAATAATTATTTTACTACATTAAGTTAATTCTATTAGCAGATCCAAATATTCATAATCAATTATAACAAGTTATGATTGATTATTTATATTTCTTTAGAGCTAATTTGCTACACCACTTTTGCTAGTTTAATGACTATTATCTTAATGAGTGATTGGTGTGTTTTGGGCGTAACATGCAATAAACCAATCAGAGTCTCATCTCCCATTCCCTTTAAAAGCCAGTTGCGCTCGCACTATGGCAATTCACTATTTAGATGGCAGAATTTGCAAGCGGAAAAACTGAACGCCTCTCGAGCGAGGAAACGGAGCAGACCATCAACGGGACAAAGTGTATGCGCGTTGTGGACTCGCCTATAGGCGCACATTACTAACGCCCTCTTTAAATAAAAAATAAATAAAATTGCGCCATTTACTTTAGACCAGGTTTTTTTTGGTCAATGGCGCAGTCTATTTAAGTTTCCTCAAAATAGCAACGTGCCAACAATGTGCCTGAACACACCTCGTTTTCAGACCAGCACAAATGGGCACAAATGCATTTGCTTTTTAAACAATGTGGCGTAAACGTGAAAATGATAACTGCGTCTGGCTGAAACTAGCAAAAAACACTTGTGTGGCGCCTGCTGCTGCATTGTGCAGAGTGTATGATAGGGCCCCAAGTGTACAGCTGTGTGCTCATATAAACTTCTAAACATGCTTTTCTAAATTGTCCCGTTCTTCTCATATGCTGCACAGGGACATTAGATTAATTGTAGTTAATTAATTCATGTAATGAATTGGTTCATGTAATTCATTGGTTCCCAACCTGGGGTCCGCGCCCCCCTCAGGGGGGCGCCAGAGTTCACAGAGGGGGCGCGGGAGCTTTGAGGTGAATAAAGATGCATAAAATGTTCCCCTAATAATTTTATACAAATATGTTTTCAAAGTTTAAAAAAAAAGTCATATGCTTACAATGCCGATTTCAATTACAATTTCGTTATTTCAAATGTAGGCGCGTTGCGCGTGGCAAGCGCGCTCATAATGTAAGAGACACCGGCGCGACCACAACAGTGCCCAACATCAAATGGAAAACATAATGCAAGTGGAACGAAACTGCTCGTTATTGTGTGGTTGAAGGATCGTTTATCAGTTTGGAACAGTGCAGCACGAGCCGATCGTGATCATGCGACACTGTTACTACACAGCGCTAAGAGATCCAGTAAAGAAAGCATTTGAATTTGCCACTGAAGTAATAACATCGCTGCGAGATCTAGTGACAAACATTCACATTTCTCCGTTATTAACGGATCAAACAGCGCTGACGTGGAAACCTGGAAGAAACATTGTGCCATGAATGAACTATCCAGTGTCCACAGATCAGCAACATTCACCATGGATTTACTGTAGTAACACTAACTGCAACCATGGAAGTTTGGCAGGAATAGTAGGCTATAATGCCTTCAAGTAACATTACATCGGTTTTATTTTTACATTATGAATACAATTGCTGCCCTCAAATGTTAATCTGAACTAAAATAAACCTTTGTTTACTACTACAATATTACATTTAATTTTTTCAAAGGAGCTGTTTTGTTTTATATGCTCATAAGAAGAGTGAATTATAGCTCTAGAATTGCTCAAAGTAAAAAAAAATCATACTTTATGATGTTAGTTTTAATATAAAAAAGAATAAAAAAAATGAAATCAAGAAAATTTCTCTGGCATTTCTTTCTTTTTGCTGTATCAAAAACGTACCGAAACGTACCAAACCGAACCGTGACACAAGTGCATCGTATCGAACCAAACCGTGAATTTTCTGAACTGTTACACCCCTAATATATATATATATATATAGGCCCAAGGAAAAAGGTTGGGAACCACTGATGTAATTCAAGCTTCTGGCAAAGAAGCAAACTACTTACATTTTATTAGTTGAATTTAGTGTAAATTTATTAGTTCAAGTTTAATACTGTCACCCTAAATAAGACATATAAGTAAACTGTAAAATAAACTTAATTAATTAATCAAAATATATTTATAAAAATATGCATATGTTATATACGTTTGAATTTATGTTTCAATCAGTTCACAGTTCAAGTTATAGTTTGATTCACTGTGCGCAAATGAATCAAATACTCTAACATTATTTTGATACTGAAGTTTAAATCAGAGATTTAGTCACTGTCATTGAGCATCTGGCTAAACTTTCTCTTAATCTCAAGACAAAGAAGGGTCACAAAACTAATCTAATATCTAACTTAATGACCATATAAAAAGTGCATTCAATTATTACATATTCATGATGTAGCCTGAACTCATGAATATTTGATATATTGCCCAGCCTAGTCCTGTATGTCAATAGCCGGTCCATATTACAAATCCCTTCACTTTGTATCTATTAGCATGGAAGAATAGATCTATGATCTTATTCCATCAGTGTGAAGTGCTTTGGCTGGTTCCCATTCATCATCTACATTAACATACTCACTGCCAACCAGCTCACAAAGAAGCTGAAAACAAATGACAAAGCCAGACAGGAGGAGGAAGAAAGGCGGAAGCAATCAGAGAAATCAATATCTAGAGATATTGTTCCGTGGCAGATAATGAGATTTTCATGACATGATGGGGGAGTTATTGAATCTGGCGAGAAGGCAACATGCATTTGATGATCCAGGATAAATCTGAAGATCAAACTGGTCATTTAACCTTCTCACCTGCCCAGTCGATGTTTCCAGCGAGTCTCATCAAATTAGCTATCAGAAATCAACACTCGCCCTTCATGTGGCCCTGATTGATGCAGAAGATCAGACTGGTCAAGTCGAGGAGGTGTAGCAGCAGTAGATCTTGATTACGGTTCTGGTGGCTGTGCTTGAAAATCCTAAGAATTAGAGGGGTTAATTGTCAAGCATGAGGTGGAAGCACATAAAAAAAAAAAAAACAGTAATAATGTGGTTTCTTAATTAGAAAATGCTGAGAATAAACAAATGGCTTATGGTACAGTATGCAGTACAAACCTCTCAGGACAAAAAAAGGGCTTATTTTACAAATTACACTCAGCAGATGTACTAGCCTAAATAGTTAAAGGTAATTTGTATAATTCTTACAGCTGTAATCAAAATTATTCAACCACCATTGCAAATCAGGTTTATTGGCAAAATTGACAGGCTTTCAGCTATTTGCAATAAACAAATCAAACAAAAGTAATTGAAATAGCTCAACACAACAAATGTCTCAAGTGTTTTCCCCAAATTCAACTGAAAATGCAACTTTTAATTACTTCTGCAGTCTCAACATTATTTAACCCCATCATATCTATATCACATGATATGCTATCAGCCATGTCACCCTGTAGCCCAAGACCTGTTGTCCACTGAAGTTAAGCAGGGTTGAGCCTAGTCAGTACCTGGATGGGAGACCTCCTGGGAAAACTAGGTTGCTGCTGGAAGAGGTGTTAGTGAGGCCAGCAGGGGATGCTCACCCTGTGGCCTGTGGGTCCTAACACCCCAGTAAAGTGATGGGGACACTATTCTGTCAAAGAGCACCGTCCTTCGGATGAGACGTTAAACCGAGGTCCTGACTGTCTGTGGTCATTAAAAATCCCAGGATGTCCTTCGGAAAAAAGTGTAGGGGTTTAACCCCGGCATCCTGGGCAAAAATTTGCCCATTGGCCCATCATGGCCTCCTAATCATCCCCATTTACTGATTGGCTTCATCACTGTCTCCTCTCCACCAATAAGCTGGTGTGTGGTGGGCATTCTGGCGCAATATGGCTGCCGTCGCATCATCCAGGTGGATGCTGCACATTGGTGGTGGTTGAGGAGATCACATCAGATTCAGCTTCCTCACTGACAACATGACGTTTTCTCTAGGATGTCGTGATACTTCAATGAATCCATTATAAACCTGATTTGCAATGGGGTTGAATAATTTCGATTACAACAGTAAGTACCTTTGGATAAAAGCATCAGCTAAATATCAAATCAGCAAAGGGTGCAACTTATTATGCCTTTACAAAAGGAAGAAAGCTACCGTTGGCCTATCATTTGTTTGGTCGCCACTTCTCTTTTGCTATTTGAGTCACACAGAGGGATAAAGCACAGGGACTACAACTAAATGCACCATTTTAACTAATTTAATCTCAAAGGCTAGATGGCGAGCGAGGGCACAGAGGTCAAAGTGCACACTCGGCCGCTACATGAGTTTCAACTGACTGTCAGAGACGTTCATGCATTATTTTCTTAAAACTTTGTTGAGTGGCATGAGCCCACTAAAAACCTCCGTAGTCTACATACTGAACGTTCAGGACAAGTTAGGAATAAATTGAGATGGTTCTTTACCTATTTCCCACAGAAAGAAACATTGTGATGTTCTAAGATAAAGAATTAAAAACCTTGGTGACTTTCCACAGCTCCCAAATCCCTCTGAGATGAATCAATGAATCACTAAAATTGATTCATGGCCTAATGTGTTTAACTAGCTCTACCTCTCCCAGCTGCATTGGCGAGGTCCAAGTTACTGCCCTGGCAGCAGCCAACTGAGGAAAATAGGGGAATACAAGGTCAATAAGAAGCTCATCTTCTTGGCACAAGATACGTCCAACAGACTAATTACATTCATGTCAAATCAAATGATAGGAGCCTAAAGTTTCCTTTCGTTCAGTCACTACGAGTTACGTCAGTGAATGACGAAATGGGGGTTTCGCTTAGAAGCCTATCACCTTCAAGTTCTACAAAATGAGCCAATGGCAATGAAAATGCCATGGGTCAGCGGAATTTGCATAGCGCAACTCCGCACCCCCACATGGGTATAAAAGGAGGGACGCTGGCAATCTAGCATCATGTTTTTGCTTCGGAGGCAAGAGCTTCTCTTCACTCCTCTGCAAGCCTGTTTCTGAGTTATTTTGAGACTATGAGACGAGCGGCTCTCCAGTGTGTTGGTGCAATGGCTCGTTCCAGCGAGATCACATTGCCTGCTGCTGATCTGTGCAGTGATCTGCCAACAGTGTGTGTGCTTCTCCCTGGGTGCTTCAACTCTCTGCTGAGCTTTCCTCTCCTCACAAAAGAACTTGCGCGTGGGACGTCTTTTTAAAGATGTCTCGACCGTGCACTTCTGGGTGCGGTCAGTTAGTTTTGCCATCTAATAGGCGCATTCGTTGCCTAGCGTGTTTGGGATTAGATCACGCTCAGACAGCGTTTGTGGATGAATCATGTTCTCATTGCTGTAAGATGACCATTGTGGTGCTACGACTTAATGTGGTCTCATTGTGGTCTAGACTTAATGACCTCTGTGGAGGTAGAGTCCCCTATGACACACCCCGATCTTTCCCCTCCGCGAGAGGCGATATTTTGGCTGGTGGCCAGGGTGACCTGATGTTTAGAAAAAAGCCCAGACGATTCTTCCTCGGGCCACACTCCCCTCTTGCGCACTGAAACCCACGAGCGTTCAGGCTGAGATCGCGAGACTGTCTTCGGACACTCCCCACATATCATTCGGCATTCCAGATGATGAGACGATGCCCATCGCCACATCACAGGGTGGACTGGAGTCTTCTGGAGATGAAGACTCGGCTGTGCTGCCGCCTTCAGGTGTGCCAGCATTGCCCGAGTCTGATCCGGAATTGAAAGCCGTGCTCTCCCGGGCAGCCGCGAGTATCGGGCTGGAATGGAACCCTCCACCCTGTCCCGAGCGCTCGCGACTAGATGATTAGTTTTTGGGGGCGGTGAGTGCTGACGGCCGTCAGCGCCCGACCCCAATACCTTTATTCCCGGAGGTGCATGAGGAGGTCATGAGGCCTGGAAGTCACCATTGTCTTCCTGTGATTGTTCGGCGGCCTCCTCCGCCTTCTCTTCCCTCGATGCCGCGGCCAAAGGGTACACTGGGATCCCCCCGGTGGAACACTCTGTTGCGATGCAGTTGTGTCCTCAGAGCGCTTCTACCTGGCGTGGTGACCCAAAGCACCCCTCCAAAGCCTGTAGATTTTCATTTACACTGGTGGCGAAATCCTGTAGAGCTGTGGGGCAGGCCGCCGCTCTACAGGACATCTACAAGAGCCTGGACATTTTTCAATATAACCCTGATTATATTCGTCTTAGAGAGGAATGTCATATACACTTAGGATGGCTTGAGGGTGAGTAAATCATGGGGTGATTTTCATTTTTTGGTGAACTATCCCTTTAATGTTTTGGTGAAAACAAATTGACTTAAATTAACTTAAAAACTTAAATTGACTAAAATAACAAGATTTACTGTTTGTTTAACAGAAAATATATTTATAATGTTATTAAAAAATATATTTAAAATAAATGCTGTTCTTTTGAACTTTCTATTCATCTATGAGCAGACCCAGCCGAATGTGAGGTGATGGGGTGGTGGCGGGATGCTGAGAAATTAGTCATGAGACAGGAGGTAGGGGAAGGCTTTATTTATACTGGCTATTTCTTGTGCTGATTGGATGATTACCTGAACATGGTTCTCCCGAACTTTGTTACATAAAACTTCATTTTACACAAACATAGTAAGCAGGATAAATTTTATCAACATTGATAATATCAAGAATGGATAATTATGATAATTATAATATAATATTATAAATACAAAAAAAATAATTATAAAAGAATTATAAGTATTAACAATGTTTTTGTTTTGTTTTTATCAAAGAAATGCAGCTTTGGTGAGCATAAGAGGCCTCTTTTAAACATATTTTAAGAATATTATTACCGAACCAAAACTTTTTGAATGTTAGTGTATGTTGTAAAACTCTGTACACGCCATTTTACAGTCAAACAGACGGTCGCTAATGAAACACTTCTGTTGTGCTCCCTCATTTGTTTTCTCATATTTTTATCTTCAGTAATGAGAAGCACCTGTTAGTTGCCCTCTGCCTTCAGTGCCCATTACGTTGGTCGGCTTTAGCTCTCACACCCTACTGAGAAGACATCACACTCCCATTCATTAGCTCATTCTTCACAGCACACCTGATTGAAGGACAATGAGACACAATGACGAATAAACAGCCTGCGTGACCTTCCGGTACATAAAAGAACTGTCTAATGAAAGGACAGCGAGTGACTCAATTGACTCATAGATGGCTTGTTTACGTGACAAAACTACTGTAGTTGTTGGTGCATAAATGGATTTCTGATAAAGGCATAAGAGGTGAAATGAATGACTTATTTGTGGATTTGATTATACAGTATGCTTTCTGTCAAAACTACATTTTCTGTACATCCAATAAGTAGCAACTTCTCCAAAGTCCCTACATTTTAATTTATCTTGCAGGTCCTTCTGACCTTCTTTTTCTCCATCAGCTTCTTTCTTACAAGGAACACCTGAATAACTCAATCAATGACTGTGGAGAAAAAATAGCGAAGGAAACACTGGCAAACAGGAACTGAACACAATGAACACCGCCCCACAATAAACACATGTCCTTCTGCGGCCCTCGTTTTCTTTTTCTCTTCTTTCTCTATTTAAAAGGGGGTTGTGGTTCAGATAACAATTCACATTCTCAAACAGACCTGATTGGCCTTTACATAAGAGCCTAAATCAATAAGAACAGAATGAACCTGGTTCTTCTACCCAATGATCTTACACTCATTGACTGTTGACTTTTGTGAATGATATTATCAGTAGCTGTGGGTGTACGAAGCACACAACGAAGGAGTTTTAAACAAAAATAGTCTTTATTATACATCACAAAGCAAACTAAAAAAATGAGAATGTTGGGAAAACACAACCACGCAGGACATTGATGACACGGAACAAATAAACTGAGGGCTAATATACACAGAGATAATTAAAAGTCTCTTATGCTCACCAAGGCTGCATTTTTTGATAAAAAAATAAAATAAAAATAGTAATATTGTTAAATATTATTACATTTTAGAACAACTTTAGGGAGGAAAACTTTTCTAAGTGAATGGAAATATGACTAAAAATAACTGTATTTTTATATGTATTGTCTGATCCCATGTATTTTTGCCCTGTTTCTGTGGTAATCAACACTATATAAAATGTATACATTTAGCAACATGCATTTGGCAGACACATACTATATCCATAAATGACTTGCATAGTAGAATTCAAGGTATATGTTCATGCATCCCTTGGTGATTGAAGATATGACCTTGGTTTTGCTAGTGCTATGCAACATTGAGCTACAACAATTCTTAAAAAATGCCAAAGTAAACCTGGAACATTTGAGAGATTCCTATAGCATTTAGAACATCTTAATCTCTCATACTCATAAGATAAAACAGAGTTAAAAAAAGTAATACAAAGTTGACACTAATTCCCACAGTAATGGAGCACAAATATCTGTTTTCTCTCTCTCTCTCTCTTTCTAGATTCAGTCTTGCTTGCAGTTACAGAATAGCAGCTTCTCTTAACACTTTCTTGAGCTTGGGGAAAACCGACTGGAATTTTGATTGAGTTTTAATGTTGTGTCCACATTCGAAAGATGCAGGAGACAGCCGCACTGTAGTCGCAGCATCTCTCATTCCCTCTAATGTTTCCTTCTATCTGTTTACTCTTGGGGTAAAGCTAAAATAATAGAGAGGCTTTTGTAATTAAACGAGTCGTGTTTTGCTTTTGATATTGGTTTCAGCTCAGATGGAAACTCCCCTCTGATGCAGTCAAGAGAGGATTCACATTTTCACTCTGCATGTTTTCAGGGGATGAGAATGACTAAAAGAGAAACTGTGAACCTCAGTGTTAAGCTATAGTCAGTTAAAATTACTGATGACAGGTCAGGTCAACAAAGTATGACTGAATATGGCATGACAAAACATTGACTAAATTGAAAGGACTACGGTGGCCGAGAGAGCTCAACGTGCTGCAACTGAAGAAAACAAATAAAGAAAACATCTTCATCAGTTTTACAACACATGTGTGCTCCAAATACTCACAACACAACCAAAAACAGAAACGCGCTGCAAAAGTTCACAACACAAAAAATACAGAAACTCGCCGCAAAAGTTCACAACACCACCAAATACAGAAATGCGCTAAAGTGAGTTTAGAATAGATTAAAAGATATAGCCTACACCTGTCTCATATTCTATTCTTCAAATCAGTGCAGGCGTTCAAAGTTCTCGCTTTGTTCTTTAAATAATTCCATACCAGCTAACTATCTTCCTGTTAAAATCAATCCTCTGTCACAACCGCTGAGCTTTTCAGAGTTGAGCTGAGCATAATGTAAACTTTTTAATGTTTGCTGCTCAGTTTCTGCATGATTGTCTTAAGCATGCCGCTGTTATTACCTTCTCAAATTGGTTTTGGGACTAAAAATCTCTCCACCTGAAAGAACACCTGAAACCTTCAATTAAAGTCTTTGAAGAGCATATAATTGATTGTGTCTTGATGTAGTGCTTTTATCTTTCGTAGACTAACTGATTTATTTATATATCAGTTTGTCTTTTAATAACTCTCTTTCTCTGCGGCAAATGTCAGTTTAATGATAGCAATATGGAGCTAGAAGAGTCTCAATAAAGATAAATGCACAAACTGCATTCACATATGCACACACAGGATACACAAATGCACACACATGATTCATAAATACACACACAGGATACACAAATGCGCACAAAATTCACAAATGCACACAGAATTTAAAAAGCACAGAAGATTCACAAATGCATACAAAATTCAGAAATGCACACAAAATTCATAAATACACACACAATTCAGAAATGAAAACAAAATTTACAAATGCACACAAGATTCACAAATGCTCAGGACAAGATTCAGAAATGTATTTCTGATGCACACACAAATATATCTTGATTTACAAACTGCTTTCGGTCTGTGAACTTCACTGCATTTGTGTGTGAATTTTGAGACTCCCCTGACTTGGCTCGACACACAAATGCCTTTTTTTAAACAGGGAATGACCTGTGACCAATCAGATACCTCCCTTGTTTTAGCCAATCACAAGAACGCACCCCACGTGGGGGATTGTTTACTTGTAAGCCAATCACATGAAGTGTGGGCGCGAGCGAGCGAGGTGGGTGGAGTTCTGCCAGTTGGTTGAGACCATTTTTTACAGTCTATGGTTGAGGCGGTGGGCCGGACCTCGAAATTACGAATTTAATACTTACCTCTCAGCTGTGTACGTTTTTTTTTTTTTTTTGCTGAGGCCATGTAATAAAATCGTATAAGTACTGCAGACATTGTTTCCAACTTTGTTGTTTGCACATTTGACGCAAAATGTCCTTACAAACTCTTACTTTTTTAAACCGGCAAGTAAGCAGGAGTACTAATCATAACGTTAGAAAACCTCCCGTTTCCTTGACAACCAATAAATAATGAACACAGTTTCTACAGCGGAGGCAAAGTAATCTTTGTCAGTGACCAAGAAGCTGCGTTCTTTAAATTTTAATTTTGCTTTAATCTTAAAAAATGTAATTTTAGTAATGTAGTTCAGTAATACTGAAGTAAAAATGAGGTGTTTTATCTGTTTAGCCTCAAATGTAAAAAGCCCTGTAACTCCTTTCCCAGACAAGTTGGGCAAAGTCTGTTCAATGTAGCCTAGGCTACACACAAATTATTTTTATTAATGCAATGGACTGTTGCCTATGGCTTGCTCAGTTGGGGATATTTAATTTAATTAATCAATCAACAATAATATTGATCAGCATTACCAAACGTGGACGTTTTCCACTAGAAACAAACATTGATGTATTATTTTAATTTAATACTGTGAAGCTGCTTTGATACAATCTCTATTGTGAAAAGCGCTATATAAATAAACTTGACTTGACTGTAACGGCACAATGCACATCCGTATGTCATATTTTCCTAATGTCTGGTACTGTTAAACATGTTTTCACGTGAATGAATAATGATATGCAAGTGATGCATATGACATACCCCCCCCCAAAAAAAGGTTGTTGCTCAGAAGTCATTCTGAATAGACACATAACCAACATATATTTAGAAATCCAACCCTTGAGAGTTTACATTTCAAGTCTCAAAATTAATATTGATATATATATACACGCTTAAACACAAACAAAAACAACAAATATTAAGAATATATTTATTAAATGTATAAAATTTTTATGTGAATTTAGGATTGCAACTTATAACCACAACTAAAACATGGGGATTTTTTAAAGACAATCATCCCGCACATCCTATTCTATAATAAAATCAGCTAATCGAATATTTGAAAATCGTGCCTTATCCCTAATTAATATAGTATTATTGTGTAAGTGCATGACATGACAAGTAGCAAAGGCAGTGTAAGTGGGGTCAAATGTTCATAGCAAATTTAAAAATAAAACAATGTAGCAGCATCATAGTGTAAACTACCAGTGTATTTGTGCAAGAGTCAATCAGCTGCCCTTAGGTTACTGGAGGGTGGGGGTGGAAGGAAGAGGCTCTCTATGATTCCCCTATAGAAAGTTAAGAGGATGGATTTTTGAGAGATGAGCCTTCCTCGACTGTGGGAGGAAGTGCAGAGGTTTTTGGACTTTCTTGGCCAGGTTCTGTTGGTGGTGTCGATAGATCGAGATGGGTCATCTGTGATGTGGATACTAAGCAACTCTGTGATCTTGACCTGCTCCATCATGGCGCTGTTGATGTGATGATTGTCAACGATCACCTCTGTAGTCATTTGGGTGTGGAGAGATATGATGTTGTCCTGTCCGTGTTAGATAAACAACTGAATTATATTCAGATAAATAAACACAGAAAGCGCACATTACTAGATAATATTCAATCACATTTTTCATCTTGACATTTGTATTAAGACTACTGCAGTTCTGACCACAAATAATTTTGTTAAATAGCTCAAAAACAGCCATCTTTAACTAAAATATTTTTCCACCATATTCCATCTTATACCTGTTCTGTTGTGTAGGTGAAGCCCAACCACTGACAGATGTACCATGCACAGAATTGTGTCATTGTATAAACTGTGACAATCAACCATAATTGGCTTAAATAACTCCATGACTACCACTATAAAGTTGATTTGAAATCATTCTTTATTTTGGTTTGCACTCTTTTTAGCTGATAATTAGTCTAGCTTACTTGTAGCCTAGGTAGTTTACCCCGTGATTCTCCCTTAGTCAGACTTATTTCCTGCTGTCTTCCCGTTTAAAATTTTTCCCGTAATAATCCCGTATTTGAAAACTCTTTGCTTAGTTTATTGTGTATGTACCGAATTATTATTTTGGATTAGCCTAAGCAGCATACCGTTAGACCTAGCTTTACTGCTCCACTTACCAACATTCTTTCGTGGCTAACGTTACTGTTCTCATCAACAACAACCAGTGATGCGCGGGTTGATCTGTTGTGGTTTAATTCTTTTCAGGGAAATGACTTCAGAGATATTTGACATCAGAAAAAATTAGACTTTATTAACAAACAAAGCCGAGTGTCCCTCTGCAGACAAGACCCTCCAGAAATATTGCCCAGTAAACGTATATACCCTCTTCTTGTCCCAAACATGGTAATACATTCTATAGGTATTTTGAGAAATAGTTTTGTACCATGTGACATTACTGAAATAGAATTTTCTGCTGTAACAACACCTTGTGCTCTCAGGTTCCAAAGTCAGCCAAAGTCACCCACAGACAAGGAAATAATAGTGTACAAAAAACAGTTAAATTACTTATTTTCTAAATAATAAATTCTTCAACATTCCCTCCTCTGGGGCTTATTTAAGCCCCACATTCGCTATCCTTTTACCAGAGTGTAGTTTCAAAATCCAGTCCCCTCCGTTATACTACCTTAGTGACTAAATTAAGTCACTCATTCTTATTTTCAATGACTGAAATTATGCCACCACACTCCGGAGGAGCAATCGAGCCAAACATCTTTCTCCATACATTTTCTTTCTTTCAGTTGTTTTTTCTTTTTCAATGGAGAAAGTAAAAGACTTGAATCCTCCCTAATCAAAAATCAAACATTGTTACAAGTGTGTGGATGAAATTGGTTTAGCATTGTCTTATTGTCACAGTTATGTAGAACATGTCAAACACAAAAATCCCTTATACAGTTAAGAGTTCTCTTGCGGTGTAGATATCCTCTTCGACCCAGACACCGATGATCTGGCTTATTCATTTTCTTCTTCATCCTTATCCGAGGTACTTCAGTCAATGTCCAATGATTGTAAATCTCAATTTGGTTTATAAGCTCAATCTTAATAATAAATTATTTATTTGCCCTCTAAAATTAGTTTTCATTATCTTCTTAATATGGGAAGTACACAACTGAATAATAACCCTCTTTTAATATTTCAACTCCAAAAAACATTTCTAATTTTTTTTAATCAAGCTTTCCTTAACTTTTTTTTTATTCAATTGTAAAGTCATTCTACTTTTTTTATGTAATTGTTTTCATTATTATAAAGTCAAATCATTATAATAAATCTCTGCTGATTATAGAAGAATAAATGATTTAGTTTGCATGTTTATTTCGCATAATCCATATGAATTTTGATTTAAAATAGGGCTGGGTAAAAATAACTTTTTCTCTTTTTTATTCGCTTCTTATTTTTATGAAGGAACGTCAATTCACTTATTTTTAAAGAATCAATTTTTTAGTCAGTCATGTTTTAGTTGATGTACAACCATAACACTGTAGTGCAGCTACATTAAATCACAATTTTCTTCGTTATAACGTTTTACATTTCAAATTCTGTCTACTTTATTACCAAATTTAAACAATAAATATCTCACGTGTTGCAGCTTTTTCTCATTATAGCTCCTCAGTTCAAGCATTCCTTAACTGAATACCTTTTCTTCCTTTCTACTAATTTCTAAATGAACTATCATGAATAAACTTAATTATGTCACATGTAATCACTCAAACTAAGAAAGCTTCAAGAGCAATGTTACATTTACTTCATAAAAGTCATTCAATGAACTCATTAGACAATTAGAAAAAATAACTCTCGAAAATAACTTTTTATACTATCTTACATATTCATTGTATGGTCATTTCTTTTTCTGTATAACTAAGTTTTTTCCTTAACCTTTTCAAACATAAAGCATTATAACTTAATTATTGTTAAAACTTCCTTTCTGTAATTTACGTTTTTGCATACAAATAATTTTACTCTTCAATTTTTCTGGAATGACTGCTAAACCATTATCTAAACTTATTTCTGATAGCATTTCAAATCTAAGGAATACTTCTCTGGCAATGTTAATTATTTCTCCTGACCCTCCTCTGTTGATCTCATTGCCTTTACCCATCTCTATCTTGTTCATATAATCTATTACCAAGAGTTTTATTAGTCCTTCTGGTACTGATATATGGCCTATTTTTGTCACTGTTCCTTTCCTACCTTTATTTTTGTCACAAATTTCTCTTGTATACCGTCAAAAAATGCCTTTTATTTAATTTTCCTTAATTTAATTTAGCCTTTTAATTTCCTTTAACTTATTCTTAATCCCTTCTTACTCCCCCCCTTGCGCATTGGTTTGAAAAGCCATGCGCACTGGATTGAGAATATTCAAAAGTATATTTTTGTGCAATAACCTGTCATTTTTACCCCCCTCTGGTACCATATAAATTGTTCATAGGGCCTGTTTGTTATTGAATTCGAACAACTTACATCTGAGGTGGTCGTTCCATTAGCACCATATTTAAAATACATTTAATTAGTCAATCAGCATATTGAATCAAAGCATAATTCAAATCATAAATGAAATCAAATATCTGTTAATAGCCAGTGTTAATCTTTTCTTTAATTTTCAACTGTAGTCTTAAATTAATTATGTATACCCGTTTTATTGACAAATTACATTCGAGTACCCATTATGATCTGTTTTAAAATGTCATTTAGTTCTATTTTCCTTCATGACTTGTCTTAATTTTTACTGTGCTATGACAATTTCTTGAGTTAGTCGCTTATTCATTCATTACTTTTATTTCTTTTCTGATTTTTCATTATCGTTTCTACTTTGTTTTTGATATATTCTTTAATTCAATAATTTTCTTTTTGGGGTTATTATTAAGTTGCTTCTAGTATATTCAATGGCTTTAACATTACATTTAAAGACAGTTTGTTTGATGTTGACTATTGTTTGAACTTGTACTCATCTCTGTTGATTCTCTCTTCTTTGCACAACTCCTTGAAAGTTTCTTATTCTGCAACTTTTCATTTAAAGTTCTTCTTTTCATTTGCTTCTTTTTCCATTCATGTTGATCATTCTGTTAGCCGTCTTAACAGTCATTACATGTTTCACCAGGGTGACTCTTTACGAGCCGTTGCATGGACTTCCCTCGGAGGTGAGGGGGCTGTTACTAGCACAAGCCCTCTTGATTCCTCACTTCCTGTTGTGGCGAGTAGAGGCTTGTTGGTGTATTTTAGGTTGAGAGGCATGGACTCAAATGTCTGTTTGTTGATCAATGCACAAGCCTCTTTTGAGATGACAACGCACAGTCACTGGTTCTTTTTGTTTGAACCGTCCCAGAAACCTTCCTGGAACTGAACTGTTCTCATCTGTGAATGAAACCTTCATTATTTCTGTTAGTTTTGTTAGCGACAACAACATATTAGATCATCTGCTCATCTGCTCCATTGTCCTTCTTGGTGTCACCTGTAAAATGATCATGTGGGCTGAGTGGTGTTCTGGCCTCTTTTGTGTGTTTTCAGCTCATTAGCAGTAGGGCTTTACCCCTATATTACTTTTTTACAATTAGTCAATTCAGCTCAGCTATCTCTTTGTTTTGAGTCCCACTATCAGCATACTAGTTATCAGGCATTTTTGACAACACTCAACCCACTTTGCAACAAGACAAAAGTTACAAGACAATATTTCAGACTTTTGACAAAACGTCAGCTCCTTCATGATATTCTGAAAAGAAAGTCAGATGTGTTATGCTCCATCATGATATTCTGAAAGGAAAGTTGGATTTATTAGGCGCTGCGCAAAATATAGTACTGTTTTGTTTTCTTTTACAAATTTTTTCCCATTTTCTTTTTCTATTGTCACTACAGTTTCGACTTGGATATTAACCAAATCCATCCATGGTCATTATTTTATTGGGCAGAATATGCCCTGTGGGCCCACATATGAAATTTAGATACAGCTGTAGGCAAAATAATTGATTTGCCTTAGTGTACACTCATTCATTCATAATCAGTCACTCATCGGCCATCACACATTCTTCTTCCGCAGGTTGTGCTCTAAATGCGGAACTTACAAATTTAGCTGTGGAATTCCAAAGGTCTGACAGACAACATCACAGCACAGCTACGCAACACTATTCAGAAGTGTCAGTTATCTTAATGCTTAGTTTACTACTGTTGTTATAAACCCTTTTTTCTTGTTTTTTCCCAAACTCTAATAGATTAAATATTTCAGAATAATAGGCCTTAGTATGGTGCAGTTGAGATTAAGACAGCCAATTGTAATTTCTCAAATGCATTTTGTAATTTGTTTGGTCTACTTTTTCATATTCTTTTGGTTTTTGCTCATGAGCTGCTTTAAGAAGAACATTGGAGATCTCTACCTAATCTTGGATCCATGGCCAATAACATTCCCATCTCATTATCCCAGTTTTGACAGCATTTTTAATTTCATAATTATGGACTTTTGGAGTTTTTATCCTTCTCCAATCTATCTCTATAAAAAAAATATTAAAACAAGATGGAGTGACCAGTACCATTGTTTTGCAAACAAAAATAATCATTCTCTGACATTTTGTGTTTTTTTTTTTTCTTTGCCAGAGAATAATTCTATCATGCTTTTAGCCCTATAGTTGTCTAATATAATAGCCCTCACTATACCAAATCCAGCCTCAGTTTTAACTATTTTGTGAGTTGAGCACCCACTTCTCTGTATTTTCTTTTCTTATAGAGCTGGACCTATTGAAAGAGCAGAGAGGGTTAGTTTAGCAGAGAATATAAAGAATTGCCATGAGACCAGTGAATAATCAAAATGAATTAAGTTAATATAATAATGAACTAAATTTGAAGCAGTCTCTAGAGTGTTCATTAGGTTTGTCACACCTGTGTGCCCCGTAAGGGTCAGTTCTTCTGTTTTTAGATCAGTGTTCGTTGACATGTTTTTCAGCCTTGCTGTGACTCAATGGCCATTGCAGAGTGGAATATAGGCTCTGCTGCTTCTCTGTCTCTTCTCAGTTTGGGATTTTGATCAATCCTGTAACAGTTTTGCATCTCAGGATTAGTCTTTGTCTTTAGGAAAAGTCTCAAGTGAAAGATTCACCTTTTCCAGTCTTTCCATTAACTCAGTCTTTTTGGGTCTTTTTGAACTTCAGGAGGGGAGCTGAGAACCCCTCACCCACTCTCTTCTTCTTTGCGTCAGTGTCTCTGCATTCATGTCTTTGCCCTTTGCCCTCTTGTTGCTTCCACAGGGCTCTGAATCCATCTGCAATTTGAACACTCAGAGATCTGTATGAATCAAATTGAACTCTTACATATAAGCTATTAGCTCTTTATATACATTCCACTTTTTTACCCTGCATCTTTTCACTGGTTCTTTTATATTAAAAATCTCACTGGTTGACCATAGCAGTTCCCTTATTCTATTAGTAAGCAGTTCTTCATTGCAGGAAAAAGCAAGCTAGTTCTGTTTTTCTATATCAGCAATAATATAACTCTGATGATCTGAGAATAATTCAATTAAATAATTTTCTCTATCATAAAATCAGACTTCAATCTTTCTTCTATATTTACATGCTGTGTTCACAATAATCTAGTATGTTTCTCAACAAACATCAAGGAATTCCTCTTATTTTTTACTCTCATCAACTTCTGTAAAGTATTTTTGACTTTTGAAACTTGGTCACTCAATCTTGCCTTCAGCACACTGCACCAGTTATTTTTCTCTTAACACAAACTTATTAATCTGCAATGGAATACTTTTTCCACACTGTCTTCAGGGATAATGAGATACAAATTTTAGACGTCTTCAGATATAATATATAATATATTAAGCACGTGCAATCATATTTATATTCATCTATTAATATTTATCATTACATTTATTGATTAACTATATATCTTATTATTTTAACTTATTTTATACTACTATATTCTGCTAAGCTAATATCTTGAAACAATTGTTTTCCCTTACTTTTCTTTTTTCCTTTTTCTAATACCCACCATTTCAGTCCCTTCATTCACAGGTCATTCACACATTCTCTGTCCCTTCAAGCAACCAGGGTCAGAGGTCACTTATTTTCAACCACAGGCACAGTCACACAAGACACAGGATCCCATAAACACTTACACACACACACACACTATTCTGTACTCCCTGTCAGATCTGAACAATACATTAACAGATTCACTAATCAACACAGTGACACTTTTAACTATCCTATATAATTTTAGTAACCCGAGCAGTCCCTCGCATTCGAGGCGGTAACCGTTACTTTAAACGTATAGACTTTTAAAACCTTTATTTTTTCCAGCTTCACCCATAGCAGTCCTTCGTTAAAACTTTGTTTAACAAAGCGGTATCCGTGAGCTAACCATCTGTGCACATGCTATACTTCTCAAAGTAAGCACAGATAAACCACTGATATCCTTTATCAGTAAATACAAATCCTTGCGCCAAACCAGCAGTACCAGTATTCATAAAATCCTCACCGGATTGCATAAATAATGGTAAAATGCTATTGGGAGCTCCCCCGCGCCTTTACAAACTACTTGACATACAAAGACAATGCATGCAATTTTTCTGATATCAAACACTCTTTTTCACTTTTTAAGTTCTTTAAATTTGGAGAAGCTTTTCTTACCACATCCGGGCCACTGGTGACTTACACACACCTTATTCAAAAGCAAAAACTGCTCACCTCAAAGTACAGCGGCCACTGTTGTCTGTGTCAGTCACCAGCGATCCCTTTGTGGCTCCTTCAGCTCCTAAGCCAAGTCCCATCTGGGGTCGCCATTTGTTGTGGTTTAATTCTTTTCAGGGAAATGACTTCAGAGATATTTGACATCAGAAAAAATTAGACTTTATTAACAAACAAAGCCGAGTGTCCCTCTGCAGACAAGACCCTCCAGAAATATTGCCCAGTAAACGTATATACCCTCTTCTTGTCCCAAACATGGTAATACATTCTATAGGTATTTTGAGAAATAGTTTTGTACCATGTGACATTACTGAAATAGAATTTTCTGCTGTAACAACACCTTGTGCTCTCAGGTTCCAAAGTCAGCCAAAGTCACCCACAGACAAGGAAATAATAGTGTACAAAAAACAGTTAAATTACTTATTTTCTAAATAATAAATTCTTCAACAGATCCGAAATGAGCGGGTGCCTGCGGTTACGAGTCATCCAAAAATATTTTTAATGATATTCGGGTCGCGGTCGGTCGGATCGTTTGAAATAAAGATGCCAATTAAACCTTTGTAATTGATATAGTTCTAGACACAATTTTCTATGAATACGTTTTAAATTTAATTTACACTTTATTGGCTGAATAACTGGCGCGAAGATGACGCACGAGCTCAGTCTGCAGGTAGAGATGGAGGCGGCAAGAGAAAAGGTGAAGACTGGGGAGTGGAAGCTCCGCAAATACACAAATAGAAAGAGCAAAGTGTGGGAGACATTTGCCGAAATAATGAAAGATGATGACCAAAGTGCTGGCTTTGTCATGTGTAGGCTACTTCTTGCGATGCTATTTACACATTTGATAACCACAAAACTGGCACGACCGACCAGGCACGGCGCCAGGATTCCAGTTTTGGATAAGCCAGACCAATTGTGGGTGGGCCTTAAATTAAAAACGTTAAATAAAAATAAAATAAAAAAACGTTATCCAATCACTGAATAAAAAAATATTTACTAATATAGCCTACTGTTATATTATCTGTGCGTATACATAATATAGATTGTAATAGCTTGATGCTCTTTAAATATTGTGTTGCATTGTAAAAGTAAATCCGCGATCGCTCTCCATGGTTCTGACCAAAGAAGAGAGCTTTGGAATCTCCATTATGAATATACCTGGGCTGCATTTTCCGACAACATTGTCTCTTAGCGCGCTGCGATAACTTAACTAAAGGTATACTACCACTAAAGGTGTATCATTGCTAGGCGTCTTCAGGGCTATCATCCACTCGCGAGGCAGAGGCGCTGAGAGGCAGAGGCGCTGGCGCCCTCCTAGCAACGGCGCTGTTTTTGGTAAAACATGATTTTGACGACTTCATTAAGTTTTGTTTTATAGAAAACTCTTTTTAAAAGATTTTCGTTTTGTATAAATTGTATCTTAATTTTGATCAATGTTTTATCAATCAATTGCCCGTATTTATTAAATAAGAAGCATATAGCAGACAAAATAAGGCGCCGGTACGCGATCACTGCATGTGAACTGGAGGGCGCCGAAACTCAACTTGTGCCTCACAGATTTGATAAATATAGGCTATATATTACAGAAAGCTTGAAATGTCTACTTTTAAACGAAAATATTCAAACCAAAATAAATAGGCTATACTCTCTGATTATGTAGGCTAATCCATATGAAATGTGCATTTCTCTCTGGCGTTCATGGCGAGTCCGCAATCTCCGCATTGTCAACTTCATCTTTGCAGCGACACAGAAAACACCAGTTTATTACTAAACAATTAAATGTCTCCTTGCTAATTTAGACACATTCATAATCATTACTTCAACCGGTTCTTTGTGGCAAGCTTTAAGCGTGCGGTCATTACGCGTATTCCTGTAGGCTAGCCTTTAAGTAATTAATTTAATATAAAGGGGCGATTTGTCCACGAATGGCTTAAATGAACAACTAGTCGACAAGAAAAAAAAATAGTCGGAGGCAGCCCTTATTCCACATATTTTCGAACCAGCAGGCCATCTGGGTTGGGCGAGCGACCATGAGCGGAGCGGAATATTCAGAAATGCGCTCTCCGCTCACGAGCTCTGATCGGAACAAACCCGAACCTCACTGTCTGCTGAACTTGCGCAGAAACATCAAAATAGACAATGCCAGCTTTTTAAAATTGTTTTTAAAACTAAACATTTAGACTATTTTAGTTCAAATTATGAGCTTATTGACGATTTTTTATAATTCTTGACAAAATTAGAATATTAAGTTATATTAATAGCTACGATGAGCATTATAGCTACTTAAAAAAAAATGCGGGTCAGGAAGCGGGTCGGGTACAATATTTTCTTTTTCGTTTTTTGCGGTCCGAGTTGCGGGCGGGTTAGTTGAAAACGTCGGTCGGGTGCGGTTTGTTTATACATTGACCCGCGCATCACTGACGACAACACTCACGGCGAACTATAGCTTGCAGTCTTAAATACAACTTATATGAAAAGCATTAAGATATAGGGGTGTATAATCATTGTAAAACAAATCTTACCTTGACGTTGTCTTGCCGAGACACACCGGTCTCTTCACGTTGGGTTGTAGACTGTACTAGACTCAAAACTGACGCGACGTCGGTTCAACGAATAACGTGATTGGCCAAATCTATTCAACAAGGTAACAACACAAGCGTTGATTGGATCTCACTCCGGCCAACATTTGTGATCAGCTAGCGAAATGAAATCTATTTTTATACTTTAATGTGCAACAATTGGCGTTGGAAACAATCATTAATCTTTTTGTGAATTATTCATACAGACAAAAATGAGCCACACAGCTGCTGAGTAACTGTCAAATCAAAAACTAAACGAGATAGACGGACTTGGCCCACCGCCTAAGAAGCCGGTCTAAACCAACTGGCAGAACTCCACCCACCTCGCTCTAGCGCTCGCGCCCACACTTCATGTGATTGGTTTACAAGTAAACAATCTCCCACGTGGGGTGCGTTCTTGTGATTGGCTAAAACAAGGGACGTATCTGATTGGTCACAGGTCATTCCCTGTTTAAAAAAAGGCATTTGTGTGTTGAGCCAAGTCAGGGGAGTCTCAAAATTCACACACAAATGCAGTGAAGTTCACAGACCGCAAGCAGTTTGTAAATCAAGATATATTTGTGTGTGCATCAGAAATACATTTCTGAATCTTGTCCTGAGCATTTGTGAATCTTGTGTGCATTTGTAAATTTTGTTTTCATTTCTGAATTGTGTGTGTATTTATGAATTTTGTGTGCATTTCTGAATTTTGTATGCATTTGTGAATCTTCTGTGCTTTTTAAATTCTGTGTGTGCATTTGTGAATTTTGTGCGCATTTGTGTATCCTGTGTGTGTATTTATGAATCATGTGTGTACATTTGTGTATCCTGTGTGTGCATATGTGAATGCAGTTTGTGCATTTATCTTTATTGAGACTCTTCTAGCTCCATATAGCAACGACTGTGTGTTGATCTTTTTAAGCGAAATTTCTAGGTGGTTACATGGGGTCCCGATACGGACCGTTCCTTCCGTAGACATCAGATCGATAAATCTCTATGTATTTCTTGATGTCGATCAATAGAGTTGCCCTCTCAGCAATATACTGATTCTATGTCTCCCATCCAGGGCCGTAGCTAGAGGATTCTGGGGCCCCTGAAAAGTATTGATGTGGGCCCCTACCACCCTCCACCAATATCATATACTGTACAATAGATTAGCATGGAGGCCCACATATAACATAAGATGGTAATGTTGTTGTAAAACCTTTATTTTAAAAGTTAAATGTTTATATAAAAATTACAACTTCGGGACGGAATCGACTGGGCACGCTCACCTGGCTATGTCTGGCAGGTTTGTGTATTTGGCGCCATTATCCGCATCAGCGAAGACAACTCAAGTGACTTTGGCAAAAGTAGAAGATGGATTCAAAGAGACCGGCTTCTAGTTCATCCCAAACCCCAACGCAAACTCCACGTAACCGCGTGCACAACTCTGGTTGCAGTTTCGGGTGTCGCCAGAAGGGGGCATAGTTCTGCAAAAACTCAGAGACTTGCGCAATGCACCTTTAAATAATAATAAAACCAATTTTAAAAAGAGTAACAGCAAAAAAATGTTTTTTTTTTCCCATGAGTCTGTTATAATTCATAAGTCAAAAATGAAACATTTAGAAATTGACAAGAATGCAGTAAATAAAAAAAAAATAAAATCATTTATTGTCTTATTTTTTATTAAAAATAATATGGAACTGGTAATATTATTAAATAAATCTAATAAATGTATTCATCCAAGTGCAGTGTGTTGTATTCGTGTTTTCTTATTCCCAACAAAATAACAATACACTTTATCTTGAACTCTCCAGGCCTCCCTCTCCTTCTTTTCATGGCGTTTCTGGTACCCGTAATTATGTTTTCTTTTCCCCAACATTTTTCAGTCAGTTAGTCTCCTTCTCTTCTACCAAGTTCATCGTTAACTTCAGGCAGCTGCCGCCTCAACTCTGATTGGTTTATTTTTGTTTGTTACTGACTGAATAATTAAAGGTGCTCTAAGCGATGTTGGGTGACGTCACTTCTTGTTGACATTCGAAGTATTGTCAAACAAAATGGAGGGTAACTCGATCCTCCCTCCTCCTCATCCCGGCCCCTCCCCCTCCCTTCCGTGCTTCCTGAAACAGTCATGAACGCACATTTCTTAAATGTGTGTTTCGACCATATCAAAATTCAAGAGAATATAATTCTAACGTTAGTCGTTGTCATTGTCTAGGACATCTCTCCTCTAGCTAACTTCCCTCTTCATGCTTCTCTCTCCTCTACCCCCCCCCCCCCCCCAAATCATTCTTGTCGGTTATTGGCTGGAACACTGTTTGTTATGTTTCGTGGTGCAGGTTGGCCCAGTTTGTTTTTGTTGCCGTTTGTGGAGCCTGGGCTGTCTACAGAGACCGCATTTTTTTTTTTTTTTTTTTTTTTACAGTGTGTTCAGGGGACAGACAGCTACTAGATAGTGAGGAGATGTTTGCTGTATGTGGCACAAAATGTTTCAGCCTAAAAAACGCATGACATTGCTTAGAGCACCTTTAATAAATACTTTAAATCAGACTAAACCATTTTTAGGGAGGTGTGAAGCAGATATATTAACTTGCATGTTTTTGTGGTTTTCATTTAAATCTCAGGCATACAACTAATATAAATATTAGAATTATTCATACAACAGGGGCCTGTAGTATAACTGCTGGATTTTGTGGGGCCCCCTGGGTAGCGGGGGCCCCTATAATTGTCACCACCTTTCGCCCCACTAGCGACGGCCCTGCTACCTTGAGTCACATAAAGGTTGGGAGAAATCCATACTGCCTTGCTGTCAACAACACTGGTGTAAGTTTTATATATTTTTTGAGAGCAGCTGAAAGCGTATATGCAATGAAAGCTGCACTGTTGCGTCAGCCATCAACTGTGAAAGTGTGAAACTTTAAAGTGTGAAACTTTATAATTAGAATCATGTCTCGTTTTAACCTCGCACATGAACTGTTTCCTTTAATGAATTATTACAATAACTGTTGCACATTTAGGCAATTTTGCACTGCAGAAAAAAAAGAAAAGAAAAAAGAAGCAGGGTAGCCCTATAGTAAAAACTTATACCAACATGTATTTAAAATACATTTATTTCATACTAAATATACTACAAATCCATTTACATATTCACTGACATATCGCTTGAGACTTACTAATATAAATATTAGAATTCAATTTTATTTGGAGTACTTCTTTATTGCACAAGATAATATATTATATTATCAGCATAAAATTTCCATTGAAAAGTTGACAATAATTTTATGTTTTCTTCTAATTTCTTTCTAATTTACTTATTTGATTAGCAGCCTAGATATAGTGCAAGCGCAAAATATAAAATATGATACAATTTACATCCCCTGGTCTAAAATAAACTCTGAAAACACTGGAACAACTTTAAAGAACTGTTGAATCTTATGGGACTAATTATTAAAAAAAAAAAATATATATATATATGTGTGTGTGTGTGTGTTCACAACTCACTGCTCCTAATGTGTGTGCACTAACTTGGATGGGTTAAACGCAGAGTACCTGTACAAATTCCGAGTATGGGCTGCCATGCTTAGCCTTCACGTCACTTCACTATTGGTTTTTTTATTTTTTTTTAATCTAAAACGTTTTATTTCTAGGTTTAAATTACATTTTCATTCCCTGATTTTTTTACTTTTGGACCCTAGTGTATATGTGAAATCTGCATACATCATAAATTGGTGGAAGGTATCGTCACATTGTGTTTCTTGATCTTGTCTCTTCGGGATGTTCCTGCGTGTGACTTCATGTCTTTATATGCTTAACAAGATCTATGACCCAACTCCCCTCACAGCAAATTGGGTGTTAAAAGAGTTGAAACAAGCCATAACACGCAAGCCTTGTTATTTTAGACTGTGACCCTTATCTCTCTAGCACCCAGTGTCACCGTTCAGCATGGAACTAAACACATTTTTATATTACCCTACATTTTTGACAGCATCTTACGTACGTGTTATTTAAGGTATGGAACTTTTTTTGCTCAAACTTAACATATTTAAATAATAATGTAAGGGTGGATTTTCTGCAGCGGTTCAGTCTGCAAGACTGCTGAATGACTAAAGAAAGGTTGTCAACAAGATGGTAGAAAACTGTACATTTCTTGTCTATTCCACCAACTGCCACTTACTGTATACCAACGACGGAAATAAGCGCAGTTACAATAGCTTAATATGTGAGAGAGCGTTGCTATAGAGCGTGACAATATTGTATTGCAATAGGTAGCACTTCAAAGTCAATACCAAATCAAAACTATTTAGCACATTAGTTGTAATTGAAAAGGTTTAATGACAAAATATGGTTATGGTTACACTTAAAATAGTTTAAAAAAAGATGTATGAGATGATGATAACTTATACCGTTAATCTTACCCAGCATGTAAAATGTTACGAGAGAGAGAGAGAGAGAGAGAGAGAGAGAGAGAGAGAGAGAGAGAGAGAGAGAGAGAGAGAGAGAGAGAGAGAGAGAGAGAGAGAGAGAGAGACAAAGAAAGGGACCCAAACATCAGTGAGCCAGAGCATAAAAAGAGACAATCAAGACAAGCAAGAGTTACAATCTTTTAGCCTTTCCTGACCATGTGACTTTAACCCAAACGTGAGACGTTCAAACTGACCAATCAGAAAATTCCAACTTCCCCCATTGTACTAAAGGTGTGGCAATTCATAGACCCCCAAAGTACAAATATCTTGGCCAACAGGCCTTGATCACTCAGACCCAGCATGTAACCCCTCTGTGCCTTTGGGAACTCCAAATGGTCCTTGTGGTAGAAAAAGGGAATGGAAAACAGTAAAGCAAATGGCTTTGTTCGTTTCAAATATCTTGGATTATTTTCAATCCTACAATTAAATTATGAGTCAATACATCATAATCTTTACAAAATGTGTTTTAGTCTAACCCTAATTTATGGTATAGACGACATCGTCAAAACGATCCCCATTCACACGTATCCGCAAAAAACGACTTAAAACCCTGCATTCTGCAGCCAGGCCATTAAATGACGATGAAACACTATAGACTGAACATGTAGCCTAATAAGCATGTGCATGACATCATTGACGTCTTCGGAGATTCAGGATTTTGATGCTTACACGGAGACCGTTTTCAAAAACGTTGCATTTTCAGGAACCCAAAACGCCGTTGTCGAGTAAACTAATGGCCAAAACGCATAAAAAGTTTTCCTTTTTAATCGAAAACGGTGTCGTATAAGGCATTTTATTGAAGATATAAATCATAGCTCTCTAACAAAGTTATCTATTGTGAAGGGTCATATTCATCCGCACAGTCACACCAACCAAAACAATGTTCTTCCGCAAATTGCATTCAGTTGCATTCAATTGCATTTAAAGGGCCAAAAGTTACATAGTGTACCTTTAACTGTCAAGAGTGCAATGCCACTAGTAACTAGTCATCTCTGTTTTCTCAAATTAGAATGTACAGACCAGAATACTAGTAAGCTCACAGTTTTGCTTTGGCAAGCACCACTCACATTTTATTTGAAAAAGTTTGAACTACATGAAAGTGCCCCACATTGGATGGCCTTCTCCACTTTGTATTGCTCACGTTGCATTTTTGAACAGTCTGGTTATGTGTGGCTTTGACTGCCAGTTTGGAGTATGAAGGGCTCTTGACAGAACTCCCATCCGCCTCTTCCATCCAAAATCCATCAGAAAGCAGTTCACTTTAAGAGGCCTGAAGGAGAGAGGAAATCTAATTAAAAACTCCAGGGGCATCAGAAGAAGGTTCTGTGGTAACAAAAATGTAGTTTAATTCAGTCCAGTTAATTGAATCTACAAGCCGTCCACCACTTTTTGCTGCTCAGGCGTTCTGCGATGTTGACTCTAAAGGACCCTTCTTTCTCCACTCGTTCCTTTCCATTCCAATGCTTCTCGAGGATGAAATCAATTTCGTTCAGGGGCCACTTTTGAGTGCCCTTCAGTAACATACACAGAGCAGTTTAGTAAAGGGTCACTACTGACATTTTTAGTGTAGTGACTCATTTTTTAAAGTTTAATTTTGAACAAAAAAGTTACATAGTGTACATTCAATCACCTTCACTTATGTGCCAAGCTGTGATGGATTCTGATGCAAAGATGCAAAAACCTCAAAGCAGTATTTTGACTTACTGTCTATCTGGGCACATATTGACAGACACCTTACGTTTGAGAACAAACAGTAAACACCACTTTCACACTAACAAACCAAACTGCAATATCACTTGCTAATTGTTGTACCAAAAACTCTACACTCTTAAAAATGAACGTTCATTGGTATTGATATTTCCATTAAAACCTTTAACATCCATGGAACCTTTCCATTGCACAAAAGGTTATTTTTGGAGGAAAAAGGTTATTTAAAATGTTCTTCATGTTAAGAAATAAATAGTTCTTTTATAAACTGATCATTGAAAGTTTCTTTGCAGAACCTAAAATATTAATTCTATGGCATAGCTGCAAACCCCCCATTTTGGAACCTTTATTTTTAAGAGTTTTGCGTGAAAGCGCCATTACACACTTTTGAGATTACTTTATAGTCAACATGAAATCAAAATTAACCCAGTTTAGCCTACTTTCTTAATGCAAATTCCTGGTTTCATAGTGTTCTAGTGTTCCATAACAGTTCCTCTGTGCACATTATTCTGAATACAAATAATGTTTTGAATAGCAAATTAGCAATTCAAATTATGTTAAAATAATGCTAATGAACAGTCAAATAATTGTATAAACATTGCTTTTTTTAATCAAACATTCATTCTGGTCTGGCTCATTCTGGTACTGTATGTAACACCCACTTTTCAAAATCCAGTTAATTCCCAATGGATAAAATTTAGTCCCAATCTACATTTTCTTTCTTGTCAAATATCCTGTTTCTCTTTGAAATGCATCTCATTACAGACTTATTTTAAAACTGGAAGCAAACATCAATTTGCAATGACTTGAAAGCTTTTAGTATCTTTATTTCAATATACCCTTGCTCTCACAAACAGTTAATATACAACCTGAGCTCTTTTCCTGTCATGAAAGTGGATTCCATATAGTGCTCTCAAAGTCAAACCTTGAATATCATCCATCTGATATTCACCACATTCTCTATTGAATACACCCCCATGCATATACATTTCATCCTGTGCCACAGCTCTTACCGCATGAAGGCAGCGTATTTTACTCTTTTAGTCATCTGTCCATCTTCTCGGGAAAGGGCCGTGCATTGCATTACCTCAGTGGCTCATCGATTCGCTTTCACTTGTAAAGTGCTATTGACTGAAGTATGCATGCTCCGTAGTGCAACTCTTGCAATTGTGCACCAGCATTGCACAAAACCCAGCCTAGCCTTTGATCCTTCTCACCCCCATACCAATTTTTACCTCTCATGCAATTATAAATAACCACATAAGGTTTATCCTTAAAACTCGCTTTAGGCACTGTTTTCAGAGGCAGGAGTAGAGTTCTCTGTGACAGTGTGAAAACCAAAAACTGGTTCGACTTCAGGACACAGATTTCACATTGTTCTTTGTTCACAGAGTAAACGCAACAACGTATCTGACTTGCAACACACACACACAGCAGCAGCTGTGCTCACTCAAGGTGATTTTATTAATTAAACAACCAATCACAAATGTACACACCCCCATTACTCATCACGTGCCATTTCATTCAGCTCGATCAACTCAGACATAAATATCAATCAATAAAGAGACAAAAAAAAAAAAAAAAAAAAACACATAATGCACATTGAGAGCACACGGTTAACACACTTGCTCTCACCTCGTTAACAGAGTATAACGCATCATTTTCCAAAAATCAATGCATCAAACTTTATCAACTTACACTTGGTTGCAGGCTTTGTCAACACATCTGCTACCATCTCATTAGTGGGACAATACACTAATGTAATGTCACCATTATTTACAGAAGACCTAATGAAATGGTACTTGATGTCTACATGTTTGCATCTTTGCCTGCTCACGGGATTTTTCGCTAAGGCGATTCTACCTTGGTTATCTTCATATACCTTAGGTTGAGAGTACTGACATGTATCAAGATTTTCCAACAATTGTTTAAGATAGAGACACTCCTGTATGGTTGTGGCTAGGGCTATATACTCTGCCTCACAGGTGGACAGGTTTCTTTGTTTTCCATGAAATCAAAGCACCACATTCAGCCGCCCAGTCTGCATCACTGTATGCTCTTATTCCCAGTGTCTCATTACATTTTCTGTAACACAGTTCTTTGTCAAGTGCCTTTAAGATACCTCAGTACATGTTTAACTGTGGACCATTGCTCAACAGTTGGCTCTGTGAAATATTGTGACAGTTTGCTTACAACAAAACTTATATCAGCTCTAGTACAGATGGTCAAATAGACGAGGCTTCCCACTGCCTCTCTATATTTTTTCACATCAATCATCTTTTCGGCATCATTAGTATATTCAAGTTTTTGTTCACAAGGAGTCGATCTAGGTTTGCAATCCTGCATGTTAAACCTTTGCAATATTTTTGTCACATATTTTGCTTGTGACATTCTCACACAGTTGTCACTCTGGTTAAAATCAACACCTAAAAAATGCCTTAATTTGCCCAAGTCTTTCATTTGGAATCTTTCAGTAAGCATGTCCTTCACACGTCTAAGAACATTTTCATCACTTGCCACAATCAACAAATCATCAACCCATATTACAATGATCACTTTTTCATTGGCTGTTTCCCATGTATACACACAATAGTCAGCTTGATTCTGCACAAAGTGTTTTTTGGTCAAGTACTCATGTAGTACCTTGTTCCAGTTCCTGCCCAATAGTTTTAACCCACATAATGACCTTTCCAGTTTACAAACCAATTCATGTGCCAGATTTTACTTCATAACCCTCTGGCTGTTCCATGTAAATTTCGTGATCTATTGGTGCGTTCAGGTAGGCAGTTTTTACATCCATGTGGTGCAAAATCAGATTTTCTTGTACTGCTTTTTGTATTATCACTTGGATACTTGTCAAGTTAGCTATAGGGGAAAAAGTCATAATCTATACCTCTCTTCTGACTGTATCCTTTGGCTACATAATGTGCTTTGCACTTTTCAGATCCATCTATGTTATTCTTAATCGCATAAACCCATCTACCCCCCCACTGCTTTCTTACCTTCAGGCAAACTACTTAGGGTAAATGTGTGGTTTTCTCTAAGTGACTGCATCTCCTCATCCATTGCAGTGACCCACTCTTTTGATCTGTCCGAGGTTACAGCTTCTGTGAAAGTTACAGGTATATTACATGTCCCTCTATAAAAGGAATCTATGTTCTATCAGATGCCTGTTGAGAAAAACAGTCATGGAAATAGTCTGGCCTCTTCCTCCCTCTAGAAGGGTATCTTGGAGGCTCAGGCATAGCTTCAACTGATTGGGTCTGATGACTACTACTCAGTTCCTCCTCTTTGACTGAAACCTGGTCACTTGCTAGACTTGAATTTACATCCTGCCTAGTTCTATTGGCTTTCTGCTTCAGAACATCATCATCATCATCATCATCATCATCATCATCATCATCATCATCATCATCATCATCATCAACAATGCTAGTCTGAGTCTGTTGCTCAACACGGGTCTTAGAAAGAAACTTAACTAACCTGTGCTTTTGTACTTTCCTGTCAGGGAAATAGACAATGTACGTTGGACTGCTTTTATCATAACCAATAAAAACACCCTTTTCACATCTTGGATCCAGCTTTCTTTTATCTTGTTTATAAGCAAAACACTCTGATAGTAGGGAGGTTAAGTGACTTTTGACTTCAAGTCATGATGCAAAGGTCCCCTTTGGCATGGAAGTACCTTAGGGCCATAGAAATAAATTTATCCTAAGACACACGTGAGATCACATTTTGTATCTTATATACGCACATTTTTTAAAAATGGCCACCGACCATACTTGAGAGGCCCATATCTTTGCTTCTGTTATAGCTATAATGACAAATTTGGTATCAACGTGTACATTTTTGGTGTCAAGGAGTCCAATAAAATAGGTTCCAAGACTAAAAAACAATAATGTTGTCCTTACCATGACAATTGGAGGTTAAGTATGCAATTTTTTATTAAAAAACACATGCCAAACACACAGTGTTTCGGCGCCAGAGGTTTTTTCCTAAAATGTTCGATTTTGACATCTTAATTTCAAAAGGCTATATCTTAAAAGTGATAAAAGATAGAGACTTTCTGTAAATTAGAGAAATATTAAGGATGACCCAAAGTTTATGTAGGGATTACATTTTCCCATCTAATTTGCATATTATGACGTCATTATGGTGGCGGCCATCTTGGACTATAACATTTTCATGAAAAGTCACGTTTAAATGATAAAATGATCAAACGCAGCACTTCTTTCCCCCCAAAATGTCCCTCACCTTCTGTATGCTATATTGCACAATACTGAATGCTCAGGTAAATAGTAAGTAGTAAACAAACTGTGTAAATCATTACTAATAAATAGTAGAAACAAACCGAATGCAAGTAGCGGTTGGCCTTTTGCTGTAGAGATTTTCTATTTACTACATATAGTAAATCATCCTCATTGGCCAAGTACTCAAAAGCCGGCATTCCCATCAGCTTGCGATAGACTATGCATAATAGCCCCTCTGCCCCGTGTCACACCGTCTCTGCTCCTGCTGCGAGCAGCGCGGCCAGATCTGCCTCGCGCGTGCGCCAAGTGTGCACAGCTCGGACTACTGTCATTGTCATTGCGACTCCCCACCCTGCCTCCACGTTGCCCCCTAACTGTCCTATGAATACTTCGACCTCATCTAACATACCCAGTGGCATTAGACAAACAAAGTCTCCACCACAATACTGTCGCCGCGATTGTGGAGAGGCACACATGGTAAAAATCTCCCGCCTCGTTCCCCACAACACTAACACGCCTGCTAACTTCGCGATGAACACTCCGACCCCGAGAAACATTGTTCCCACCACTGACATTGGGTAAAGGACCATCTAAATTGGGCAAAGGATTCACCGTTTGTGCTTGGTGTAGGGCTATACTTTCACTTTCAGAATCAGGCAGATATTCCCCTTCAGAATCAGGATCCACGAATAGAAGACCCAACACTTCATTGCGGGTAAGCTTTATTGATGCCATTAGATAATAATAATAATACTAATAATAATCTAATGCAAATACTCGCTGACGTTGACAATATTGCTCTGATAAAATGGCTCACTCGCAAACTAGCTCCACTTTTGTTCGCACTGATTCAATGCACTCTAGCCCGAAGATTTTGTATAGAAGCATGACGTTTTTTTGAGTCGGGGATGAAGTATGACATGTCTGCCATCTAATGGCAATGGAAATTTGACACCCTATTTGTTTGGAATGTTTGAGATGTTTGGAAATCCAAGATCAGCAATGCGCTCGTCATAGAGTCAAGTCAGACATTGCCAGTGATTCCCCTGAGCAACGATAGTCCTCGATGTATTCGAGCAACTCATTGAGGACATGTGCTCTGATGACCTGAGTTGCATTACTTTCAGTTGAGTCACATCCAACAGTTTCTGCTTTTCTATAGAGCCTAGTCAGGCATGCACGATGATAAACAGCATTAATAGCAACCATGTCACCAGCAGCTAGTTCAGCCAATAGATGCCTGTCACCCACCACCTGAGCACATTCTTTCACTTTTCTATCCAAGCCAAGGGTGGCAGCCCTCCTCAGTTCCTTTTTTTGCCCACTTCCCCACAGAAGAGACACAGTTTATCAAATGGTTCACATGATGATGTTGAGGGTCTGGGTAAAGCGAGTGTGGTAGACTTGTCACTCATGCACCATGTTTTTACTGGACTCACAGACTCTTCATGCTTTTTTCTTTTTCTTAATCTCTCTCAACTTTTTGTTTATCAATCGCATTTCTGCAGCTTTTGTGCCACACCATAGGATTTTGAATCATCAGCTGAACTACATCCTGACTACCACCACTAATGTCCACTATAAACTCAGGCAGATCCCCTAATGCCTTCAGCTCCTGGATGTTATCTAAAGCTTCTTTGTAACATGATTCCAGTCTTTCAGGATTGTTTTCAGTTTGAATGATGAAGAGGGATCTATCCATCCATCCATCCATCCATCCATCTTCTTCCGCTTATCCGGGGCTGGGTCGCGGGGGCAGCAGTCTAAGCAGAGATGCCCAGACTTCCCTCTCCCTAGACACTTCCTCCAGCTCCTCCGGGGGGACACCGAGGCGTTCCCAGGCCAGCCGGGAGACATAGTGTCTCCATAGTCTGTCCTAGGTCTTCCCGGGGGTCTCCTCCCAGTGGGACGCGCCCGGAACACCTTCCCGGGAAGGCGTCCAGGAGGCATCCGGAACAGATGCCCGAGCCACTTCAGCTGACCCCTCTCGATGTGGAGGAGCAGCGGCTTTATTCTGAGCTCCTCCCGAGTGACCGAGCTTCTCACCCTATCTCTAAGGGATCGCCCAGCAACCCTGCGGAGAAAGCTCATTTCGGCCGCCTGTATCTGGGATCTTGTCCTTTCGGTCATGACCCAAAGCTCATGACCATAGGTGAGAATAGGAACGTAGATTGACCGGTAAATCGAGAGCTCCGCCTTGCGGCTCAGCTCTTTCTTCACCATGACAGACCGGTACATCGACCGCATTACTGCAAAAGCTGCACCAATCCGTCTGTCAATCTCCCGTTCCATCCTTCCCTCACTCGTGAACAAAACCCCAAGATACTTAACCTGTTAACCGTTGCCAGAGCGCGGGCGCACTGAAGCGGTTTTTTTTATAAATAGTTCAAAGTTACTATCAGATTTAATGTTATACCTTGACAAACTATACATCATTACAAAGATATAAGACTCAAGTTTCAGAATTTGACCACTATTGTATTCTGAGAAACTTATAGCGACAGTTATTTCTTAATTTGTGTCAGGAGTTATGAAATGAAAAAACGAGTCGATACCTTTAATATGAATTATGCGCGTCAGCCGCTTTCATTCATAAAAAAACTCCCGTGCCGTCGTCATGACAGCGATACACAAAACAATGTCCTTCCGGGCTTTTAGCTAAAAAATGTGCAGATTTGGAGAAATATTGATATATTCTCATAGGTTTACATCAGATTTCTATAGACAGGAATAATATTTATTGAATTTATACCCAAATGCGTCGATGTAATCATTATGAGCGTTTGCATACTCTGTTAATGTGTTTTCAATTCATACCAATAGCCTGAGGGCGCCCTCGCCGCCCTGTGCACAGTATTAGAACATGAAGAAGTGCCATAATCATGTGACAATCCAGGAAGCCTCGAACACACACACAGCTAACAAGAGATCGCGCTGTAACTATGGCTGTAACATGGAGATACAGTCGTTTTGAAGACAATAAACATGTTTGCTATGATATTTGAGTTACCTTTGTTTTTCAATCCATGCCAGGTATTTCCATAATAATAGATTATATTTATAATGTAATGCTAATCTATATAGACTATCATTGTGCAGAACAGTATACAATAGTATATTTTCTGTCTGATTTTTTTATCTGAAGCCAAATTAGATCACAGAAAATTATTTAAAATACTCGATTTGCTTTATAAAGTAAGTTTATAAGCACAAACATGGTTTTAATCTCATAAATTGTCGTGTATTGATGGTGTGCTAAGCTAACATGCTAGCTAGCCCTAGGTGCACCTGCCACCTAAGTTAGAAGTTATATTTTTATTATTTTTTGAATGCTTACTGAAATGTTTCTTTATTCAAGAAATGCATTTAAAACAGTTTAGAATGTGAGGTGAACTTTGAGAAAAGAAATTAGTCACTGAAAACATATGAATAGCATGTGAATAGCCAGTCGTTAGTAACTATAATGCAGACAAAAGAAATGCATATTTAGAGCCATAACCAGGCTGGGGAGGTGTGAATGTGTGCAGGGGGAGACTGAGACTGAATGGGGCTCGTCTGCACCACAAAACAATAAAGACAATATACTGCATAGTGTCACGGTGTGTGGTGCGGGTTGAAGGAGACTCAAAGTCCAAAGGCTTCAATATAAATGGTTTACTTAAATCTTACTCAAAGGTACATACAGGCAGGATGACAGGCAGGATAACACACACTAAGAACACAGTGAACAAAGTAGAACCGACCAGGACTGACTGAACAGAGGGAAACTAAATACAGACACCAATAAACACTAAAGAGGTGAGGACAGGTGACACAGATGATCAGGACGATAAACAGGTGTGTAATGAGGGAGTGAGTTCAGGTGTGAAGACACGAGGGATGCTGGGAAGAGTAGTGCAGACAGGACGATGACAGATGGTGAATGTGACATTACTCCCCCCTCCCGCAAGGCGCGTCCCGCGCCGAAGAAGGCAGCATACGGGAGGGGGGGTGGGCATCCTGGAGTCCGTGACGGGAAGGTGGAACCGGTTCAGAAGTACGGACTCCAGGATGGTGGCAGGACAGACAGAAGGAGGTGATCATGACGGTGTAGACAGAACAGGGGACCATGGTGGTGCAGGCAGATCTGAGGACCATGGCGATGCAGGCAGAGGAGGTGGCCATGGTGAAGCAGGTTGATCAGGGGACCATGGCGGTGCGGACCCTTCGGGCGGCCATGGCGGTGCGGACCCTTCGGGCGGCCAAGGCGGTGCGGACCCTTCGGGCGGCCACGGCGGTGCGGACCCTTCGGGCGGCCACGGCGGTGCGGACCCTTCGGGCGGCCACGGCGGAGAAGCCCCTTCGGGCGGCCACGGCGGAGAAGCCCCTTCGGGCGGCCACGGCGGAGAAGCCCCTTCGGGCGGCCACGGCGGAGAAGCCCCTTCGGGCGGCCATGGCGGAGAAGCCCCTTCGGGTGGCCACGGCGGAGAAGCCCCTTCGGGTGGCCATGGCGGAGAAGCCCCTTCGGGTGGCCAGGACGGAGCCCTATGGCCCCCCCCCAAAAAATACTTGGGGAAAGTCCCGGGTACCAGAGAGGGCTCGGTGCAGGGCAGCGATGAGGGCTCGGTGCTGGGCAGATCCAGCGATGAGGGCTCGGTGCTGGGCAGATCCAGCGATGAGGGCTCGGTGCTGGGCAGATCCAGCGACGAGGGCTCGGTGCTGGGCAGATCCAGCGACGAGGGCTCGGTGCTGGGCAGATCCAGCGACGAGGGCTCGGTGCTGGGCAGATCCAGCGACGAAGGCTTTGTGCTGGGCAGGACCAGCGGTGAAGGCTCTGTGCTGGGCAGGACCAGCGGTGAAGGCTCTGTGCTGGGCAGGACCAGCGGTGAAGGCTCTGTGCTGGTCGGGACCAACGGTGAAGAGAGCTCAGTGCTGGACGGGACCAGCGGTGAAGAGGGCTCAGTGCTGGGCAGGACCAGCGGTGAAGAGGGCTCAGAGCTGGGCGGAACCAGCGGCGAAGGCTCTGGGCTGGATGGGACCAGCGGTGAAGAAGGCTCTGTAAACTCTGGCTCATCAGGACCGATGAGAGGAGGAAGGTCACTGAAGTCATCAACCCCGGACATAGGCTTGGCAGGCACGATGTTGTCAGTCACAGGCACGGCGGGCGTGACGCTCACAGTCTCAGGGGCGGTGGGCACGACGCATACTGCCTTGGTCTCAGCAGTTCTGGCGTGAAGTGCAGGCTCGGCTGGACTGGCGTGACGTGCAGGCTCGGCTGGACTGGCGTGACGTGCAGGCTTGGCTGGACTAGCGTGAAGTGCAGGTTCGGCTTCGCCCACAGTGAAGAGAGATCCACAGAATAATAAAACAAAATCAAGATACTGGGCCAGAGTACATTTGGGGTCGACATCAGGTAGATAAAGACTCACTGCCTGGTCCAGACCCATCCAGAAACAGTCTTTAACTTTAGCATCATCCAGGGGAGCCAGGTGGCAATAAGTCAAAAACTCACTCACATAGTCTTCTATGGAGCGGCCATTCTGGAAGATGGAGCAGAGGGTGTAAATTGGATCCATGGTCTTTACCTCTTTTCTTTTAGGTCGGTTCTTCTGTCACGGTGTGTGGTGCGGGTTGAAGGAGACTCAAAGTCCAAAGGCTTCAATATAAATGGTTTACTTAAATCTTACTCAAAGGTACATACAGGCAGGATGACAGGCAGGATAACACACACTAAGAACACAGTGAACAAAGTAGAACCGACCAGGACTGACTGAACAGAGGGAAACTAAATACAGACACCAATAAACACTAACGAGGTGAGGACAGGTGACACAGATGATCAGGACGATGAACAGGTGTGTAATGAGGGAGTGAGTTCAGGTGTGAAGACACGAGGGATGCTGGGAAGAGTAGTGCAGACAGGACGATGACAGATGGTGAATGTGACACATAGATGGTAAGAAGATGACAATAAATATCAGTAGCATTTTAGCATCAAATCAAAATAAAGTCACATGACATGGTCTTGAAAAACATTTCACTAAATACAGAGTTTTGGACTTATTATCTTAAGATTTTAAACATAAAATGTTTAGACATGTGGCATTAGCTGTAGTGCATTTCTAGATTGCTCCAGTGCCAACTTCAATTTTATTTTCATGAGGATGTTTCATAAAAAATAATTTCTAATAACTTTACAAAACTTTGAAGCTATTTATAACAATTTTTGTCATTATGACAATAATTAATTCTACATTACAATAAACTGCCAGGTGTCAGCTTTCAAATGAGATCATACTTGTGCTTTTAGTACAAAGGGTTCATGAACTGTATCTGTTTCAGTTTGGGTATGTCATTTCTGGGGATTTTTCAAAAGTGGGGTTGCAGCTTAACAGGTTAAACTCCTCCACTTGAGGCAGGAACTCTCCACCAACCTGAAGTGGGCAAGCCACCCTTTTCCGGCCTCGGATTTGGAGGTGTTGATTCTCATCCCAGCCGCTTCACACTCGGCTGCAAACCATCCCAGTGCATGCTGAAGGTCCTGGTTTGATGAGGCCAACACGACAACATCATCTGCAAAGAGCAGAGACGAAATCGTGTTGTCACCAAACCTGATACCCTCCGGCCCCTGGCTGCGCCTAGAAATTCTGTCCATAAAAATTATGAACAGAACCGGCAACAAAGGGCAGCACTGCCGGAGTCCAACATGCACCAGGAGTCCCGCAAGCCAACCAGGCCCGATAGGACTCCTTCTTCAGCTTGACGGCATCCCTTACTTCCGGTGTCCACCACCGGGTTCGGGAATTGCCGCCTCACCGGAGGCACCGGAGACCTTACGGCCACAGCTCTGAGCGGCCGCTTCGTCAATGGAGGTGGAGAACATGGTCCACTCAGACTCAATATCTCCAGCCTCCCTCGGGATCCGGTCGAAGCTCCACCAGAGGTGGGAGTTGAAGATCTCTCTGACAGGAGACTCGGTCAAACGTTCCCAGCAGACCCGCACAGTACGCTTGGGTCTGCCGAGTCTGTCCAGCTTCCTCCCCCGCCATCGGATCCAACTCACCACCAGGTGGTGATCAGTTGACAGCTCCACCCCTCTCTTTACCCGAGTGTCCAAGACATACGGCCGCAGGTCAGATGAAACGACCACAAAGTCGATCATCGACCTACGGCCTAGGGTGTCCTGGTGCCACGTGCACTGATGGACACCCTTATGCTTGAACATGGTGTTCGTTATGGACAAACTGTAACTAGCACAGAAGTCCAATAACTGAACACCGCTCGGGTTCAGATCGGGGGGGCCGTTCCTCCCAATCACGCCCCTCCAGGTGTCACTGCCACTGCCCACGTGGGCATTGAAGTCCCCCAGTAGAACGACGGAGTCCCCAGTTGGAGCACTTTCCAGCACCCCTCCCAGAGACCCCAAGAAGGCCGGGTACTCTGCACTGCCGTTTGGCCCGTAGGCACACACGAAAGTGAGAGACCTATCCCCGACCCGAAGGCGCAGGGAAACGACCCTCTCGTTCACCGGGGTGAACTCCAACACATGGCGGCTGAGCTGGGGGGCTATAAGCAAACCCACACCAGCCCGCCACCTCTCACCATGGGCAACTCCAGAGTGGTGAAGAGTCCATCCTCTCTCTGTGGTTCCAGAGCCCAAGCTGTGCGTAGAGGTGATCCCGACTATCTCTAGTCGGAACCTCTCAACCTCACGCACAATCTCAGGCTCCTTCCCCACCAGCGAGGTGACGTTCCACGTCCCTAGAGATAGCTTCCGTGTCCAGGGATCGGGTTGTCGAGGCCCCCGCCTTCGACTGCCGCCCGATCCTCTCAGCACTGACCCCTTACGGTCCCTCCTGCAGGTGGTGAGCCCACGGGAAGGCGGCCCCACGTCGCTCCTAAAAGTAAAAAAAATATAAAATAATGAAGCTAACTAACTAGCTAGCAACATGTAGGCTATGTGCTTGCTTCAATAAAAATGACGCTAACTAGTCACTAGCTAGTTATGATGAAGCTAACTAGTTACTAGCGACCTAGTTATAATGAAGCTAACTAGTTACTAGCTAGCTAGTTACTAGTTATCTAACATTAAAAGCATTTTTCTATTTAATCAGGAAGTCATACGAACCTCAAAGTGTTAACCTGTCACCTCTGACCTTCAACAGCTGTCACAGCTCCTGGTGCAGATGGGATGTGTTGTTGCAGGAACTGATTTGCTATAGGCTACTCCTGACTGGTCGAAATCTCATGCTACTTAGGACAAATGTAATGTACAGAAGTAGCTGCACTGCTTAAATACAAAATTAAAGTTTTTGAAGGAAAAGATAAGTAAAGTCACTCTGATGACACAATTTTTATGTGAAATGTGCATATTTACCCCCAATTGTCATGGTATGGGGAAAATTTTTGTTTTTTTAAACTTGAAACCAATTTTATTGGATTCCTTGACCCCAAAAATGTACACTTTGACACCAAATTTGTCATTATAGTGATAACAGAAGCAAAGATATGGGCTCTAGAGTTTTTTCGGCGCATTGGCGGCCATTTTTGAAAAAACCTGTTTATTTCTGATACAAAGTGTGATCTCACTTGTGTCTTAGGATAAATTTATTTGTATGACCCTAAGGTACTTCCATACCAAAGACGACCTTTGCATCATGACTTGAAGTCAAAGGCCTATTTTTTGGGCTTAACCTCCCTACTATGAACCAAACTTTTGCATCCTGGCAAGATTGGGCCGTCTCCCTGTTAGCATCTGAACTGGTGTATGTTTGGTGCGTTTGTTAAAGCACCTGTTCCTGATTATGGCTGCGGTCTGCACTGCATAAGGCAATAAATCTTTAGGTAACTCACTCTCTATCAGCATGCACCGTGCCATGTCAAAAAGTGTACGCCAATTTCGCTCTGCCGTACCATTTTGGTGGGGAGAATATGGCGCAGAAGTCTCGTGTCTAATACCATTCTTAACCAACAGAGTTTTGTATTGCTTTGCAGTAAACTCAGTGCCATTGTCTGATCGAAGACGCTGAATTTTACCATATGGGGCCATATCGGCAAGAAACCTCTACGTTGCTTGTAGTGTGTCACTTTTACTTTTAAGACTATATACAAACACGGCACTGGTAAAATCATCAGTGAATGACAAAACATATTTATACCCATCTCTGGACTCTGGGTGAATTGGACCGGCCAAATCTGTGTGCACTAGCTCTAGAGGCCTTTTAGCTCTTACATCAGGCTTTCGGTTTCTGGTTTGTGTAAACTTGCCTCGGGTGTACACTTCACAAGTTGTAGGTTTGTTTGTTGAACCTTCCATTTTCATACCATCAACAACACCTTCTAATCTCTGCACATCATCAAAATTACAGTGTCCCAGTATCTCATGCCATGTTTTTAAATCATAACATCCATTCACTTGGTTGCTTGCACCGAAAATATGTCCTGTGGGTATGAGGGAATGTACAGCGCCCGTCTCAGCATTGTTTTTAGGTGGCGTCCGCGAATGTCCACCAAGCATACCTCAGCATCACCTCTGCGCTCTGCTACTCCCTTACACCTTGTGCCGTCAGCTAGCTCCATGTAATGAGTCCCTGCCTGGAACTCATCATCGAACCTCTTGAACTTGGAGATGTCGGTGACGATATGCGAGGTTGCCCCGCAGTCGACCATCAGGCCCCTCATGTTGACACCCTGGTTGTTTGTTGCTATAAGCCGTGATAGCAGTTTCAGCACGAATAACATATTCAGTCACACTCTCGCTGCTTGATTTTTGAAGCGAGGTTAGCTCAGTATACAGGCTTATTACTCGTGGCTTTCCTTTACCTGCATAGTAGTCCCTCAAAATCTTTAGCGCTGCGCGCCCATCGTCGACTGCTTCTCGCATTACAAGCGACAAACTTTTATCGTCCAAGAACTGGATTAATTCTGCATATGCCTCGGCATTTGAAACCGCTTCTTCCGGTGTCTCCACACCCGCTGATTCCGTAGTAATTATCTCTTTCAGGCCTTGCAGCCAGAGGTGGCCCAAAAACGTAACCTCCCAAAGTTCATAATTCTTTTCATCCCCGTCGAACAGTAGCCACGACCAGCGACCGCTATGTTCCGTTTTTCTGGCGTTAGGCCTACTCATGGCTCTACTTAAACAAATGCTTGACTTCTTGACTTTCTGGGCCCATAACCTGTTCACAGAGTAAACGCAACAACGTATCTGACTTGAAACACACACACAGCAGCAGCTGTGCTCACTCAAGGTGATTTTATTAATTAAACAACCAATCACAAATGTACACACCCCCATTACTCATCACGTGCCATTTCATTCAGCTCAATCAACTCAGACATAAATATCAATCAATAAAGAGACAAAAAAAAACAAAAAAACATAATGCACATTGAGAGCACACGGTTAACATTCTTGAAGTGGCAAGTATTTGTTTATTGGACAAAAGTGAACAAAATTGTCCTTAAAACATTGAAATGACTCTTTCTTCAGGGTACATCACCAGTAGGTGGCAATGAGTCTATGAGTGATTTGCTGCATCTGAAATTGCATTCTTCTCTACATAGTAGGCGAAAAACCGTATTTGACAAGTATGTCTGAATTCACAGTATAAAAAGTACCCGGATGACCTACTTCTTCCGGTGAGATTCTGAAGTGTGCATATTATAGACACTTTACTATCCCATAAGGCCACAGGAAAATATTTGTGATTGGCAGTGAAGCGACGCAACTGACACTGGTAGGTCTCATGTTAATGAAAACATGTCAAATGTAGCACGTCCGGATTAAATTCATACTGAACATATTCATACTATATAGAACATACTTTTTTAGAGGTCGCAAAGTGAAAGAAAGTACTTATTCAAAATAAATACCCACTCAAGTGAATATGTGATTTCGGACTCAGCCATTGTCTTTATGAATCATTCAATCATTATTTCAATCAGTTAATTCGAATATGCTAAATCATTCAGGACTGAAAATTCAGGACTGTGAGTTGGTCATTGAATCGTTCATTTAACCAATTTGTTCAAACACACTGATTCATCCAAGTAATATCTTAATGAGTGTATCATTTATTCAACCAATTCGTTCAAACACTTAACTCAGGAACTAAATCCTGCTGTGTGTTTACTCTGTGATTTTTCAGTTTTTAGAATGGATTTGCTCTAACCTATTTCCATTGCCGGAGCGAAGAAAAGAAAAGTATCTGGAAATATTATGTAAGTCAATAAGTATGAACTTCTTGTAAGGACAAGCAGTATCAAACTTGTTATGACTGTCTGTGTTCATTTGCAACAACGACAACAACAACTCTCTTGCTTGTGTTTTTGTTTGCATTTACATTTATATTGAATCATTTAGCAGACACTTTTATCCAAAGCGCCTAACAAATGAGAGCAATAGAAGCAATTAAACTAACAACATGACAACAATATGCAAGTGCTGTGACCCTAGTCTAACATAGTATATGTCATTTAAAAAAAAATAGATATAAAATTGAAGAGAAAAGAACCAGGGTCGTACATTACACTACCTACGTTTGTAGTGTTTGTTTGTTTGCTTAAATGAACTGCAAAATGGACAGTTTTTCTAATAATCTTTTGGATGTCAATGATTTATTAAGCGTTTGAACGATGACTTTAGGACCTTTTAAAAAGCTCAATCTGTTGACATTAATGTGTGTCACTTATATTGTCTTTGAGAGATGTTTTCTTAAAGATAAAATGCATTTAAACCAAATGTAAAACAGCCTATTATGTAGGCCTATTTATGTTTTGCTGACATACAGTACAACCAGTTAGAAACAGTTTGAGCAATGTTGTCACGATACAGTAATAACGTCTGCAGATGAATGTGATTTTGTGTGCTAATGTTGCTCGAAAAGGTTATTGGAAAAATTGCATATGTAATATGTAGAATTAACACTGTTTAAAGTGTTTTGATAGATTCCCTTCCAATCTTTTGTTTTGACTTGGGTGGCACTAGGGTCAGACCCCTCAAATCCTCCCGTAATCCTGATTTCATTCTCTTGGTTGTCAATAAATTACCAATGGGGTCAGCAAAAACCATATACAGTATCCTTGTTGCGAGTGGGGCATATATTCTTTTACTTTGTGTAGTTTTCTTGGTGGTTTTTAAGGATGACACAAAGTCTGTCTATATTGGCATGTCTGATTTGAGTAGTTTTAGCAATTAGCCATGGTGTTTGATTGGACTCACAGGCTTTGATATCAACAATAGAAATGGAGAATCTTTTTTCTCCCTTTGTTAAAAGATTATACGCTGTTTTGTTTTGCAGTCCTTTCTATTTTGCAACCCACCAGTTCAGAACCACTGGTTTAGATCATAGCCTTTCAGCTGAGAAATCAGACCGCTTGGAGCCACAGCAGAGAGATTTTAATTAAGAGACCTAATTCAGTCTGGGTGAGGTGCCAGGAAAAGGCAATGCCACATGGGCTGGCACAGTCCGCAAGAGCTTGACTCACTGCATGTGTATGTTTGAGAAAGAAAGAATGTGTGAACAGAGAGTTTCAGGGTTTTAGTGTTGCTTGGCAGCCATATTGGATGCTGGATGCTGTGAGACTGCTATGTTACACCTCAGAGAGAGGTGCTTCTCTGAATGTCCTAATCAATAGTACATTTTTAAGTACAATCAACTTTATTTAGGATATTTAAGTAATTTCAATTATCACATTAACCTGACTTAAAAAAAAAATGAGTTGAATCTTGTATAACTTTAAAGTTGAAAATTGCTTAACTTATTTTGAGTTAAAACAATGTAAAAACACATGTTGTCATAACTTATTGATCATATCATTGCCTTGGAATTAAAAAGAAACGCATGCCGTGACAAGTAATCACATTCTCTGCCGGTTTGACAAGCAGTACATTATGTTTTGATCTTTTTTCCCCCTCCTATTCGTGTTTTTTTGCATAAAAATAAGTTTCATGCGTGACTGTAAGCCACTGACATATTTTACAGACACTAAATGTAAGCAAAGGATCTGATCCTGGCATATTTACAGTGTGGTTCAAAGTGCTTCTTCTGTTTTGCAAAATATTTTAAAATTGAATTATATACACAACCTGTCAAAAGTTTTTAAAATGTTTAAGATTAAGAGACCTAATTCAAACCTGAAAAAGATAAGCCAGAAAACAATTTGGCATTATGTTTCCATAAATAATAGTCAGCAAACCTGCTTTCAACACTGATAATAAAAAAATACAAATTCTTGAGCACCAAATCAGCATATTCAGATGATTTGCAAGATCATGTGACACTGAAGACTGGAGTAATGCTGAAAACTCAGCTTTTGCAATCACAGGAATACATTACATTTTAAAATATATTACAATAAAATACTTATTTTAAATTGTAATAATAATTCACAATTATCAAATAAATTCAGCCTTGATGAGCATAAGTGTATATCACAGTTACAAAGATGGAAACTAGTATTAAAAACACTTTACAATAAGATTCCATTTGTTCGATAACATTAGATAAAATGACCTAACAATAAACAATAGTTATATACTGTCGCAATTATTCTCCTTGCGGGGTTAATTTAAAAATACATTTTTAAACTCAAAACTTAACATTATTTCTGTTAACATTATTTAATGCACAATGAATGAAGTGAACAAACATGACCAATCAAGTGTTTGTATTAAATAACATTCACAAACATGAATTAATGTTGTAAAAATATATTGTTCACTAAATGTGTTATGTTAGATAATGCATTAAGTGATGTTAATGAATGGTATCTTATTGTAGCGTTACCAAACTATACAGGAGATAAAACGTGTTTTATTTGACTTGACTGTACTTTTATTTAATCCAAAACTGCTTTCATATTTAATTTTAAAAGGGCTTTTAAACCTGCTAAGAGTTATCCAGCCAAGAATAAGACTATAAACTGCTTTTCTGACGGACTGGTATTAATGACGGCTTTTTATTTCTCATCTCCATAAATATATCTAGTAGTTAAGCTAATGCAAGGGCTAGAAATCAATTAATTCTTTGCTAATACTTCCTCGTCATCATGGAGAGCGCAGTCGCACCGCTTTCTCCTTTCCACAAGCGCTTATTCTCCCGTGGCGTCTGTCGTTGCTATGCATCCATGAACATAGGCGCGCATGGAAAAACGAGCGCAAAAACATCAGCACCACATCAGCAGCACCGCCGGTCGCCATGTCTCAGCGCTTTTATGAAGAGGACGCAACTGCACGCGCTTCGGGCATGCACGCGCATCAAGTAGCCTACTGGGTTTGAGAAAACCTGGTACTGTGACCTTTAAAAAAAAAAATTTGTACCGACTTGGTACCGAAGTACTTTTTTCAACACTACTATAGGTGATCATACACAACCAACTTTACGGTCCTGACCCTTCTTTAAAGTAATGTTTGAATGTTTATAAAAAAAAACAACTCTTGGATAACATCAATTTGGTTTAAACCCAAAGTGTATTTACAATAATAAAAAAAAACCCACACCAAACTGTACAGTGTAATATACAGTATACACAACTCATATAAAGAAAAACAAGAAACAAATAGTAATTTAAGCGGAGGAATTGTCCGTTTTAGTCCTGAGTACTGTAAGTGTGCGTGTGTGTGTTGAATCGGCCTCACCGGCTGATTCTTTTAAGTCCGGGAGCTCGATGTGAAGCAACGCTGTCCTGTGGCGAACTCCCAAATGCAAAAAATCCAAAGTACTGATAATTCCACAATGAAGTTTTCCAATCACAGTCTTGAACAGCTTGATATGTATGATAATCCAGCGATCGATCGCGAATCTCCTTGAGCACAGAAACGTAGCTACTGTACGCCGGGTTTTTTCCGCTCCTTTAAAGGCATCATATAATGTCATTTTTGTACAAGCTAATATGATTCTTTAGGGTCTAAATTAAAAGTTTGTAATATACTTTAATTAAAAATTCTCATTAGTATTGTAAGAAAATGCTAATTTTACCTGGTCAAAAACAGCTCTGTTTTCAGCACGCCGTTTGAGTGCCTGTGTCTTTAAAGGGGACATATCATGCTGAATCCAATTTTTTAGCCCTTAAATGCATTTTGTTGTATATTTGGAGTGTTTAGAAGTACAGAAAAGTTGAAATTATTCTCTTCAGGTGCTTCGTTGATATCTTTATATTCTGTTTTGGCCTTATTTTTCAACCTGTTCCGATTTTTCTGTTATCTATGACGTTTTGTGAACTATTACGTCACAGTATTTGCAGCGGAACTGCCAAATAAGGACATTGACTTCTGGCCCAACACTTCGAGCAATCCGCCATTTTTATTTCTCGCTGCAATTTTGTAGTCCAAGCTAAAAGATGCAGAAGTTACGAGAGAGTAAGTTAAAATATTCGGTTGTTGGATGTAGTAACCCACACGCTTCATTACACCGTCTAATGTAGATGAACTGCCGCGCTTGTAACAGGACGCATGTTTAACTGAAAGAACGTGCAGAGAGAGAGACCGGGTCGCGCGCGCGCTCTCTCTCTCTCTTCAGAGCCAGGCGAAAATGTAAACAAGACAATGTCTCCAAACTAGACGCTGTCTTGCTCTCTCTCCCTTGCACATATTAATCAAAATAAATCGACACGGTGGTAAAAGGTCGGAAGACCAAAGTTTCATGTGTAAATACAGTACACACCATTGCAATACATCCATATGAAGACGTTGTTCTGCAGGCAGGGCCGGAGTGGGGCCACTTTTCAGCCCGGGAGTTTCAGGCCCAAGACCGGCCCACTTTTTCCATGGTGGAATTCCAAATGAGCACTTTTTCTAAATTGGGTAAATAAAGCAACAGTTCAGCTCTTACTATTGTGTAGTTTGTATTAATAACAAATAATGTAAAGGTTAAATAATAATTCACTTAGACTTTATAAGCAATTGCGACTTTATAAGCAATTGCGACTTTATTTCACACAATTTTGACTTTATATTTCGCAATTCTGACTTTATAACGCGACTTTATATCACAATTTTGACTTTATATTTCGCAATTTGGACCCAACCAACTCTATAGGAGGGGAGGGGAGAACTCCCTCACATGGTACAACCCATGCAGAGGCTGCGCGGCGCGCTGCGGTGTCAGAATGCGAAACGTGTGTAGCCTATGTAACTAACGTGACATTGAAATGTGAAAAAAAAAAAACTTTCCTCGACCGGCCCAAAAGTGAAGCGGCCCACCGGGAATTCTCCCGATTCTCCCGATTACCCACTCCGGGCCTGTCTGCAGGTTCGTCGTCTTCATTTTCATCTCGCTCCGGCTCCGACTCTGGCTCGAACATGTAAGGCTGGCTGGACAAGTCTTCCGTTGTTGACATTTTGTTAATAACGTGTGAATAAAAAGTTTCTGTGCCGCTAGATAATCGTATCTCTGCTATCAAACTACAAAAATGGCCGAACGGGATGGAGTTGAACCGAGTGTCACCTCTGCATCCTGGAGAGGGGGCGGGGTATGAAGTGTCTCAATTGTATTTAAAGAGACCGCACCAAAACGAGTTGCTCTCAGACGCACATCAGAAAAGGGGTAGAAAAGGGGCCCGTGGAGCTATAATAATGAGGAATTCAGACCCAAGCATTGCAGTTCCGCTTTATATAGACTACAAATGTATGATTTATATGTAAAAAGGAACAATTTAAAAGCATTATATGTCTCCTTTAAATGATAATGAGCTTTGCTCACCCCTCCCCACTGTTCTGTGCCTACACCGTTTGTAACACAATTTAACACAATAACCATAACGCGTTGTTTATTATAAACATGGGATTATGAATTATATTGAGAACATCATACATAGAAAACATGCCATAATGTACCCCGAGTGTAAAAATAGCCGCATTCATGGTGAAGCATGCAGCAAGCGATTTGCAAAGATTAATATAAAGATTAATATAAAGGTTAATAAAAAGTTACACTCACTCACTTCTTCTGGAGGTGCAGCAGGAACACAAATAGTTGGTGCCAATCCTTTTTTCAGGAGCAGCTTCTTAGCAAAACCAGCTTTATACTGACCCTCGTTTGTAAAGCAGTCTGGTGAAATGATTCCGCAAACATGAAAGCATTGACGTTGATCGCGGGGAAATCCCTTCGAAAACAAACTCAGCCACTGCGTCTTCAGCTGTACGGATTTAGGAACATCAAAATGACTGCTGTGTTCGTTATTACCATTACACCCAAGAAAAGAACACCACAATCGCTAAGACGCCATTCTACTCAGTGCTCCAGCTATCAGCAATGAACGCGCCGGTTGGCTCGGGCTATGATTGACAGCTCGCTCACGAGGGCGGGTCTGTGTTGAATCGCTGCTGTCAATCAACCATTGTGGGAGGGGCGTCGATTGTGTGACGATGTTATATTCCCATAGCCTGGCTCCGCCCTCCTACGTACTTCCGCTCAATTTCATTTTCCTTCAGTACTACGTCTGGGACTGCTGTATATTCTTAGGTTTCCAGAAATCAATTTTTTGTAGGACCAATCAGCGAACAGAGGGAGTGGCTGAGAACGATGACGTTGATGTAGTGCGTCAGTTTGAGTTGGAGTAATGGCAGCGGAGAAAGATGTGAGAAAAGCTATTCGGTCCGTTGTTGCAAAACTGCCGAATATACAGAAGTTAAAGTCGGAGCAAGAACAATGTTTGCTAAGTTTTGTTGGTGGCTATGATGTTGTGGCCCTCCTCCCCACGGGGTTCGGGAAAAGTTTGATTTTCCAGCTCACTCAGCACTAGAAGTGCCAGAATTCCATAACTAGAACTGCCACAAGCGACACATCATTTTGATCGCTATTCAAAACTCTATCTTTAATGATAAATCCCCAATTGAGAGATTAATGCATTGATTGTATTAGGATGTCTTTTAAAAAACAAAACACCAAACTGTACATTTAAACAAGTTTAATTATAATTTATAAATAAATAATATTCGTAGATGCCCTGAACAAAATGACGAAGAGTATAGCCTATGTTTTCATGTTTCCACTGTTCGATCGCACCCGCGCCCGCCGACACACACACACACACACACACACACACACACACACACACACACACACACACACACACACACACACACACACACACCATTTTCCAGCATTGCAGCCTGTTCATTATAGCCATAATAAAATATAATAATAATAGTCAACCTAACATATAAAAATTCCACTGCTCTGTTTCTCAGTACTAGTAGGCTTCAATTCGTACCATTTTATGCATGTGAAGAGGATGATTTTTTCCGTCGATATTGGAACGTGAATGAAGTTCAAAGCCTATGATAAAGAATAGTTTACCATCCAAATACATCGCAAATGTTGAAACATTTTGATTCTAATTAGAGAGTTACGTAAGCCCAACGCCGCTTACTTTCACTTTCGCTTATAAAGCATTTCATTTTGGCTTTAGTTATTTTTTCATTCTTGTTCTGTTCTGAATATCATTAAATTTAAATGATTTGTTGTTGAATATGTTTAGTGTATTTTTTTACCACATTTTATTGTTGCGTATATTGGTATAATAATACCGCGAAATTCAGTGCGGTCAATATGACCGTTTATGGCCGAAATAGGTAAATATGTTCATTTGTTTAGTTTTTTTTGCCTTATGTGTAATTTACATAATTTATATGAAAAACATTTTAAATGAAAATACAGACACTTTTAGGAAAAGTCAGGTACCAGCAGGATTGTATTTATTTTTTCAACATTGCAGATATAAAATTCAAAACGGTCAAAATGACCGCCATGGCAGTTCTAGTGGTGAATGAGTTAGCTAAGGCGAACGATAGGGATGCAAAGCCGATAGTTGTTGTCGTCTCCCCTCTTGTTGCACTAATGGAGGACCAAGTGAAGGAGGCAGAAAAGTTGTTTCCGTATCGCGCAGTAGCCTGGTGATCACTGTACAGCATTTGCGGCAGATCCGAAACGACCGCAGCGGCGTATTGTTAATGATTAGACCCAGCTTCGACAGTTGACTGAATACATCACTGTCCTTAGTGTCAAATATACATTTAGAATTTGTAAATGTTTCCGGCCGGTTTCGGCGCATGACATACGTCACGACCACACGTTAGCGATTGGCTATGGCAGATCCTGAGTGACTCTGGGCAGATCCAATAGTTTTGAACTTTAACAGAGAACCCGCCTACAAGGAAGTAAACGTTTCTCAATGGAGAGATTCCAGACTCTCTGTACAAATGAAATGTACGAGAGTCTGGTAGAACCAGGCTAATATTCCCATAGAGGCAGGCAGATTTTTATTTTTAAAGGCCAGTTACTTCATGGATCCATGGTACTATGCATCCTGATAAAGTTCCCTTGGCCTTTGGAATTAAAATAGCCCCACATCATCACATAGCCTTCACCATACCTAGAGATTGGCATGGTTTTATTTCAGTTAGCCTAATAGCTGGTTTGATTTGCACTGAGAGATGATCTTATGGAAAGTACTCCATGCCAATCTCTAAGTATGGTGAAGTCATATTTTAAATAGTAAGATGTTCTGTAGTAATTGGCAAGGCATTCGTTTAAATGTGTTGCCTAATTTTAAATGATGTTGAGTGTTGTATTGCATTACTGCAGCTTCAGAGACCAATTTCCTTGGAAAAGGTCAATAAATTATAACTTATTAATTATAATAGTCACATAATTAATATCACTAATTTGCTTGTATTATTAAAATGTATTTTTATTCAAATTTTCATGTAAACTTATTAACTTTTCTATTTATTCTCCAAATTTACATTTGAACCATATGTTCAATATGTTCTGTTTTGTAGCGCACTGTAGATATACTGAAGCTTTGACAGATGCTGTGCTATCTCTGATGCTCTCTCTATAGCGTACAACACTTCCTACGGCCTCTTTAGACTAGTAATCTTAAGGCTGTCCATCTCTGACTCACAGCCACTCACACACTGATACAGCAGTGAGGCAGAGATTACGAGACCTTTAAGATGAAAACATCTCTTTGGGTTTGTATGGGAGTGCTTTGGTTATCGGGAAGTATTCCAAAGGGCTTTCACATAAAAAAAAAAAAAAAAAAAAAAAACACTCCTGGGTTCCTTCGCTCTCTCGATGTGTCCTTCAAGGGTCTGTTGTTCATGTCTGTGTGATAATGTTAACAAGTCTCTAAAGCCTTGTTCCAAACTCGGTGAGCTCCCAGCATTTTTAGGGATCATACTGTAGGTAAAACTGTTTTGCCTACTAAGACACCTATTTTGGCCGAGTTTTTGGCCGAAGCAGCATGACTTGTATCCTTTTATTAATTTATTGCAATGAACTTCAAGTTGATTAAAACTTCTGATTAAAATGGAGTAATTACCCAGTATTTGTTTGCTCCATGTATTTTTGTGCTTATTAAAGTATTGAAGCATTAGCTTAGCAATGGCAAACATATCTGTGAGCATTAGTGGAGTCTCTTGTGCGCTTCACGTTAGGTACCGTTAAGCGTTTTAGATCAGCCCTTTAGGAGATTCCACTTTGGTCAGGATGCTGCCTTAGAATTAGCTGTCTATGTAGACCATACACTCGGGTTTAGAATAGAGCCTAAGAGGCCGTTACTCCGAACCATCACTTTAATGTCTTCCACGAGTGGACAGATTAAAATCTATTTTTAACCAGGCTCGTTTTGATTTTACTATAATTTAAAATTATAGACAAACAAGTAATAAAAACTCGGTGAGTGTTTTAGCGCAATTTTCTCACCTCATGGGATCACAACACTAAGAGATAGTAAATCTTTTCCTGGATTTTTTTGTGTGTTCCCGAGATTAGACCTTCCTTAACATAATGCCGAAAACCTGAAGTCTCTAGGTGGTTTGGTTGAGGAGTAGATAGAAGTGCAAGATTGGTGCGCACAGACGCACAGAACAGAAATCATGAGTTAACAAGCGCAATTTTGTCCGGTGGAAAATTGCGCTAAAAATGGTTATGCATAAGTACCTTGGGGATATTACCATTATACTGTATTGCAAAGGATATGAGTTTCAAAATAACAAATTTTAGCAAATGAATGGGAAAGATTAAAAACAAAAGAAAATTCTTTTTTGCAAATTAATTTATGATTTTTTTTTCTCTAAGTTGTCTCCCTTATACTGATTTATGTTATCTGCTGGGTTTGACAGACTCATTCATTCTGTTTCAGTTATGATTGCTTGTCCGTAATAGACAGATCATAGCCTAATTATTCAACGCGTACCAGATGTGGGCCGGATCTGGGCCAACACTATGTTGCTGTCTGGGGAAGTTCACATCCAATGAAAACTTTACTGAAGAAGAAGTTCATCTGGGTACTTTTTTGCCTACTGTTTTAGGAATACTGTGTGAATTCAGACATACTACTCCTATAACATACTGCTTATTTTTACCTACTATATAGTAGGGAGATATGCACATTTAAACACAGGGTTGGTGTCTGATGCAAAAAAAGTAACAACAAATTTTTAAGTAATCCATAAAGTTTCGAGATTCTTTTTTTGTTATTGATGAATGTATTCAAAAAATGTATTGAAAAATACTGTTAAGTCAAAATTTCATATAATATGGGTCAATTTGATCCCCTTTATGCATTCTTGGGGTTGTGATACAAAATTATTTTTTTCTCCATTTTATGACCAAGAAATATGAAAATAACAGTAATGATGGTCCGAAATGTTTTTTTTTATTTTTTTTTAATTTTTTTTGAAGAATTCATGGAATATCAAATAAATTAAAGTTTTTCACTGATAAAATATTTGTAAAAAATCACTGCATACCGGGTCATTTTGACCCCCTTTATGCATTTGAGGACAATAAAAGCCAAATTGTCAGATCCCTGAACCTCACTCAAACTCATTTACCACACTACATGGATACTTATTATTCATGTTGCAAAGGCCCACAAGATGCTGTAATTGGGCATTGAATGGGACATGCTGTTTACGAGCATATTAATTATAATACATTTTAGCGTCCGGTAATATGGTTAGCGCCTTTTTGGCTCATGAAAAATCCTGCATTTGTGAAGTGCTTCACATACTTGTGTACTGTGTGTCTTTTAGGCCTTAGAGTCGGTGTGTGCAATACTCTTTTACTTGTTGATAATGTTTTTTTTTTCTTTTCACATTTTTATAACAGTTCTGTTGCCCTTTTCAACACTCCTGGGAGAACTCCTAATGAATGGCACAATTTCACTTTTAATGCATCAAGAAGCCATTATTTGAATCACATTTTCAGACTTTTGTTGAATGAATAGAACAAAAGTGTTTCTATAAATGTATGTAGAAAAACTGACTGAAGTGGGCGTTAAATGCGATAGATGGAAAATGGCCATTATTCAGAGTTTCTGACGGGAAGAAACGGGACCCCTACAGGAGCAGCGAGCTGTTGAAAACCTCACTGAGTCCAACAGAGCAAGTAATAGTTGGACATTTCTGTTCTGGTCCCTTAAGCACTTTGCTGGCCTTTCGGATAGTGAGTGCAACTAAAAAAATCAAGTGTGTCATTTGGCGAGACAGAAAAAATGTGTGTGGAAACGCATCAGGATCCGTTTGATGCATATCAAATTGATTCGCAGCTCTTGCTTAACCTCACCTCACATTCCTGTCCCGTCTCATCGTGAAAAGCATCTCGCAGAAAGTTTCTCAATGTTCCGGCTGTCTTCGTCTGAGCTCTCACCCTCTGACCTGTTTTATTTCCGTTACGGAAAGGTGGCTTGACATTCCCGGCTGCAGACATTTGTCTGTTTTATCGTTCTCAGTCTCATTTCTTATAGCTTGTGCTTGTCAAGTGTTCATTTAATCAATTCTGCTTGCCATTCTTATTTTAGGCAGTTGTGAGGAGCACCTGAGTTCTCTTGTGAGCATAACCAAACTCATTTTTGTGAGCATCGGTTAACAGGTAATGGTTTCCCTCTGTTGTCTGATAAACTTGAAGACCTTATGACCTCTCAGATGTTTATCGCTCCAATACAACAACTCACTCATTTGATTTCTGGGGAAAAGAATTTGCTCTGGCTGTTTCCCCATCAATAGGATGTACTGTTATGGATAAACCACACACGGAGAGCGCGTTTCTATATTTTGAGGCAACTGAAAGAGACTGTGCCATTTACCAACTGAAACCTGGTCTAAAGTCAATGGAGCAATATTTTCTTTGTTATTTAAAGGGAGCATCGCGTGTACACTCTGCTTATTACACACATAAGGCAGCAGCACACAAAAATGGCAAATATAAAAAATAAAAGGATGATAATGTGTACATAAAGATATGGTGGAATACGGCTTGTCCCGTAGATGGTCTGTTTGCGCACTTTAACCTTGCAGCACTAGCAGCTCCGTTTCCTCGCTAGAGAAGCATTCAGTTTTTCCGCTTGCAAATTCCGCCATGGAAATAGCGAATTCGCCATGCTTTCTTCTGAGGATTATTGTGGACTGCAAAAACAACAAAAACAACTTGAGAAGCAAAACTGCATGATATATACTTATATCTTTCCCAAAAAAACTAATTGTTTTTGTATTACCACATTGGCAATTATTTTTGTCTTTTTTTTTAAAAGCTTAAATCTTAAAGCATTGAGTACCAACAAACAGGTTACTGGGAATAATTGTATATTTTATTTTAACAGTGTGAGATTGACCACTTTACAGATGTGAAGTACATCTCCAAATTTCACATATATATTAATGAACTCTTTCAGCTTATTAAAAGTGTAAATTAAGAGTTCAGAGAAGGTATCATGTATAATATGTTAATACATGTGTGCGTTGACAAAAAGGAAAGAAAATTTCAGGTCAGTTTTTTGATTAAATCAATTCTTGTTAGCAAAAAACACAGCATAAACTATCTGATTAGTGTGACATAAATAATCCCATATACATTAATTTATAACCTTAAAATGTGTTTCATACCCTTAAAGTTACAGCCTTGACAGCTGTCTCCTATCTTGGGAGCATGGAGGGAACTACATCCACGAATTATGAATCAGATTACAGTATGAGTTGAGATCTCGATCCCACCTCTCTTTTTACAGGCGCGTGCTGATTTTAAATCAGAACAGTTTCTTATGTTGTGGGCCATGAAATATTTAGCACCTGAAATGGAGTGCAGCTATTAATGTTGTTCGTGAGCGCAATATCTTACATCAGTGGTGAGTTCTGAAATGATAAACGTCACACAAAACCCGGAGATTCATGTGTGTGAGTTCAAAATGAACCGAAAACAGATCACCTGGCTAATAGATAAAGATGAGCAGGTGAAGATTAACTTGTTTGCTAACTAAAGGCTGTGATATTCTGCAGTTTGATTCATTCTAGTGAATTAGTTTGTTCGGGTGATTCAAATCAAATAATTAAGAATAATGTACGTGGCATGTTAGTTATTTTCAATGCCGAAATATTTAGTTTAAGTGTTATTATAGTTATTATAGTGGCCAAAGATGATGTCAGGAGGCATGATTTGTTTTGAATGCCTCTACAAGTTTTATATTTTATATTTTTTAAATAGTTTAAATATAAGGAAAGAACAAAACACTAAACTTGGTTTATCTACAGGTTCTATTTTACTATATATATATATATATATATATATATATATATATATATATATATATATATAAATAGCTCACAGAAAAAAAGCATATATTGACTACAACATAATCAGTTATTAATATTTAGTTTGTTCTCTTGTTTTTGCATGTGTTCGTAATTTCTTTGTAGACAGCCTGGCCAAACAATTTGGCATATTTCATTGTGTTATCACAAAATCACCCTTATTGAGATCATTGAGTTCATTTGTAGTTTTTGTACTAGAAAAATACAGCTCTGATTAAATTATACATTATATCATCAGATAGTTGCTGTATATTTCGGAAAATGCAATGATCAGTGCTAATAATGCAGAGAGAAGACAGAGGAAGATAAGTAAAGTTTCTTCACATCCTGAACTTGAATTATGAGTCTTGAACAAATACTGAGTCATCAGGCAATTTAGCTTGACATTGACTTAAGTCACCTCTCCGAAAGCACTATTAAATCCAATTCACTATTATTCACTGAATATTCTCCTTCATTAAGATCTCAGATGGACGGCAGCTTTGCTATAAAGGAAAAAAATGACAACACAGGAAGAAAACTTTTATTATTATTTCTTCTCAATATTCAGAATTTAACTTGAAAAATGAACTGCATCCCATGATCTCGTGCGCATTAAGGATCCAGCATGCTTTCCGGCCTCATTAATGCTTGAACATCTGCAGTCCACTCGCATAATGGACCATAGGACTTCAGTGGACGCCTTTAAACAAAGTCGCCCAGTGGAAGAATAAAGGTTTCCCTCCTCCTTTTTAGTGCTTTAGTCTCTGTTAATGCACACATTTCATGCTGGGAGACTGTCTCTGTTTCCATAACTTCCACATCTCCAAGGAAGGTACGGAAGTGACAAAAATTGAGATTGACCAGCAGGGTGTGTGGAAATAAGAGAGCGCAAGATCCTGTATTTTTTTGTTTTTTGTTCTATTGCCAATTAATTAGTACCATGGGGAGCTGAAAATGACTGAGAAACTGTCACGAGAGTCTTTATCAAATCTGTTTAGAGGGCCATTGATGTAAAGCAACACCAGTTGAAAGCTTATGTATGAACTAACTATTATTACTGTCTGCTAATTTATAGCCATGTCTACCTATCAAGATGATTACCTTGTTAACCACTGGTCATCTGCTGGTTTATGGTAGATTAAATCTATTCCAAAGTCTGCTCTGATAGACTCACTGTCTGGATAGCCTTCCTATAAGGCCGTTCACACTGATAGTGATTTGAAGTGACAAAACAACTGCAAGTCATTCATTATCTTTCTTGGTTTATTTTTGTTTGGCTTTTTCCATTGGCATTGGCATGTTCCATTGTTTGTTTTTGGTAAATCTTCTTTAGCACCCTCCTCTCAATAACTGGACTTCAGAATAAACAAAATCAAACCAAAGGTATTATAATATTAGTATTATATTTTATTATATAAGTATAATTTTACAATTTATGTTTAAGGTGAATTATATTTTATTAGTATATATTATTATTGTTGTTTTTTGTAAATTATGAAACCCTATTTTTAAATAATTGCTAAAAACAATGATACTATTATTTAAATAATATTAAAATATACTTATGTATAATATTAGTATTATATTTAATTATATTAGTTTAATTGTATAATTTATGTTTAAGGTGAGACATTTTTTACAGATACATTTTTTCATGCATCTGTCAATTTTGAGATTTTGGCCTTTTTGGCTTTTCCTATTAGACCTATGAATATATCTGATTATTGAATATATATATATAAAAAATTAACAATAATCTTGAACCTGACTTTTTTTGTTCTAGAAATGTATGCAAATTAGTGCATATTTAATTAGACAATGCCTCATTAGCATATTTAAACAATTGAATGTATTAAATTATTAATGTAATCAATCAACTGGTGAAGTATGGTGATATGCAACAGGTTGCGATATCTAATAGTTTTTTTTTTTTTTTTTTTACCCTATTTACCTGGGGTGTCTTGCCTTAAATAATATGATCATTTCACGGAGCAAGGTAGTATAATTTTGATGCCTCTTACGTGCCGTGTGAATTCACTCTCAAAAATAAAGATCCTTGTAACGTATCGACCGGTGGCACTTGGACTTGGATGATTGTCGTTTGTTGGCACAGAGATTAGCCGCGATTGAGCTGATAACAGGAGAGTGATAGGTTAATTCACCTGCTCTCACTCCTACCATATCACAAAGAGAACAAAATGTTGACTTCCGCTTTCCTCGAGTCAGTCCCGCACCAGTTTTGCACCCCAAAAATGTGATGATAATGTGCAGTCAACTCAGTAGCGTCGCTACGTTTAAATCGTCACTGTATGCTTGAATGGACATAATTCTTCACCGAACAGGAAAAAGCAACCAGCATTTTCTTCAAGTGACCGAAATGTACTGTTTCTCCTGCTAAAATTATCATTAATCAAGCTGAGGCTAAAGAACAAAAGGCAATCATGAATAACAAGACGGCCTGGAGACTGAGCAGACAAAGGAATAACATAGAATGGGCTTCCTTTCGTAAACCATTCATGTCAGAACAAAGCGCGACCTTGAGAGTTTGCTGAAACAACAGTCACGGTTGGCGAGAGGAATTAACTTTACAGTATAAGGTGGAATATAAGTCAGTTTCTTCACCCCGACTGACATCCCCTGCATACTGTTACTCGGATGTCTGAACACAACTTAAAGTCAATCATCTCCTTTCACCAGATTCAGACTATATTCAGACACATCCAGGAAGCCGTTAATTATAGCTGACAATACCGAAGTACCAAGAGGGAAGTCGAGAAGGTCAAGTAGAGTGAATTAATAAATCACAGAGAAAGAGTGAGACAAGAAAACATGAAATTAAGACATGAAATGAATACCATGTACTTTACGAGTTAGTGAAGGTTTTAAGAAATGCCGACTGAGACTATGTAGGCAACTGTGTAATTTTCTTTTCTGGTATCCATCTCTAACTGTAATACGTCAGAGAGACATTCTCGTTTTGATGCATCTGCCATGATGACACATGCAGTAGCGGAACATTTAAAGACTAACATATGAACACAATTCCCATTCAGTCATATGCCAAACAGCACAGTGATTCATTTTGTCCTTGACTGATGTTGTCTGACGTGCTGATTGTTCATCTCTGAACTCTGACCTGATCTTGATTGGGCTATACTAGATCATCATCTGCTTGGGTCATTGGGCACCACATTTTCCCCTGTCCTACCTCACATCATTTAATGTTGGTTACATTATTTAGAAAAAATAAAAAAAATAAAAAAATAAATAAAATAAAATAAAAATAATAATAATTGGTTACACTTTATTTTGATGGTCCACTTTAGACACTCTACTAGCTACAAGTGACATTGCAACTACATGTCAACTAACCCTCATTAGAAGATTGGTAGACGGTAGACTGTTAGGTTATGGTGCAGGTTAATAGAAAACGTTGACGTACTTGCAAAGTTGCTTATAGTCAGTAAAATATATGTTGGGAACCATCAAAATAAAGTGTTAGCAGATATTAAGCAATGACTGCTAGTTGACATGTAGTTGCAAAGTTTTTTTTTAGTTAGCAGAAAGTCTAAAGTGGAACATCGAAATTAAGGGTTGCCTAATAATTTTCTTAAACATCTCTCTCAATGGTTTGGTCTTGTTTTGGAACTGGTAACACTTTTCAATAAGGTCCCATTTGTTAACGTTAGTTAACTACATTATTTAACAAACTAACAATGCAAAATATTTCAAAGTCATATTAAACTTAGTGTTAATTTCAAAATGTAATAATTGTAAATTTTGTTAGGTTGTTTAGATTTAGTTACATTTATTTGAATAAAAATATATCAGAAATACTGTGAGAAATACTGGTGTCTCATGCTTGGAATCGATTACACACCAAAACCTCTTACTGTACAGCACATGAAAAGAATGCTGTTCATTACGAGAACAATCTGAGCAATGGCAGCATCCATTACAAGCACAAATCGATGAATGACATGCAACCTTCATCTGAGGCAACAGTGCCTTTTTACTCAAAAGTAATTTTCCTAAATGACACCCACTGGATCCACTATCTGATGTGCCTGATATTGTTATCACCCGCATTTAAATGATGCACAGCTCATCATCTTTGTTTGAATGTGTAAATCTAATGTAATTCATTAGAGATTGTTCCCTTGAGGTTATGAGTCTTTTATGTCATTAAGATGTGTGGCAAGGATGTAGAGGTGTGCAAAAATGTAACCCACATTTCTGTCATGACAACTGTCATGGAGTGTTTGGCATGGTAATGGATATGACACTGTTAATATGTTTGGTCTTGGCGTAATAGTATAATAATCTTGCTGCTGCAGAGCAAATACAGCACTTGCTACTGCCAATACATACACGACACGCCGCTGTGAGCAGGTTAGACATACTGCTGCTGTACAATATACCATACAGTACATATATTACCTGTAGCAGATCTACAGGTGGAGCTGGGGAAGGTGAAGGGCTTTTGAAAGCACCTTACAAATGCTGACCAAGTATTTGAAGGGTGATATTATGTCTGTAATACGACTCGTACTTGAGCTTAAATCACTTCTTTATTGTTTCTGCTTTTCTCATTTACATCACCGAACTGTGTGCAAAAAACATTCAAGCCTTTACTTCACTTCCGTTCCCAACCCTTAACCCGGTTTGGGTGACAAAATGAACAGTATTTATATCGTTTTGACCTCTTATACACAGCCACGTCCAAGTGATCTGAGGGTGCGAGCGCATCCTGGTGTGTGACGTGTGCGCAGACTGGTGCATAGATATATACACTAGATGTCGCCTTGTCTACAGCAGTTCAAGGGAACGAATGTCTTTAAGGCGACATCTAGTGTATATATATCTATACTGCGCCCTCAGATCAGATCACTTGGACGTGGCTGTGTATAAAAGGTCAAAACGATATAAATACTGTTCGTTTTCTCACACAAACCGCTCGTTTCGTGTCTTAGGCCATCAATGTGTACTTACGATGGGGAATTGTTTAACCCCTTAGCTGTCACCCCCCTTTTTGAGAATTTACATTAAAATGCACTATTCAAGCTTAAATGGTTGTAATTCAAGAATGCTTTGGAGTATAGACCTAAGTTTGGTCTTGTTTTAAAGGTAAAAAATAGCAGATTATTGTTGAAGTGAAAGCACTTCAAAAAATTAAAGTATGAAAAAGTTATGGAAGTTTAAATTTACATTAAATCAAATATAATTTATTTAATATTTTTATTTTATATAAAATATATATTTTACAAAATATGTTTTACAAAAAAATACTATAAAATCAAAGCCAAATATCTAACCAAGTTGTGTTCCAAATTTGAAGTTGATATCACAAAAAATGAAGTTCCCATGAGATTTTGTTTAGGCGTATTACCAAAAATAGCCACCGGGTGTCATTGAATTCCATTGAATTTTACTGTATGCATTCTACCATAACAAATTAATAAATTTCTGTCCAAATATCACTTCTGTCATAAAATATGGAACCTTGAGACTCAGACCTTTCTGACAATGTGTGTTTTGTCAAGATTAGAAAATATTTTGATCATAAATTATGAAACATAAGGATGCCCAAAAGGGGAGGAGCCTGATAAAATAATTTAGAGTACCGTTTCTATGGTAACACAATTTCCAATTTCAAAACAGTTTTCACAGGATGAATTCTGAGATCATAAGCTTTCAAATGATACCTAATTTATGATAACTAATAAAATATGTAATATAATAAAAAAAAGCGATAAAAAATATACTACAATATTTTAGAGGATAATATATATATTATACTTTTTAGAAGATAATATTATTTTATTATTTTTTGACAAATACTAGATTATATATTTTCTAATGAAATTTTAGCATAAAAACCAACATATCAATTATTAAAAGTGGATGCGTCAACTTTTTGTGACGAAGGTCAGAACTCCTGTTATTACGTAGATTTTTTGAGGTGCACTCTTGTCATAAATTCATCTATTTCTGTTCCTACATAATTTATAACAAAAAAACAGTCCTAAATATCTATTTAGGAGTCTTAGAACTTTCCAACGATATATAGTTTGTCATAATTAGATTAGGATTAAATAGTAATATAGGGAAGTAAAGTTAGGCGTCCCGTATACGGGACGGTGACATGGGGAATTGTTTTAATTTGGACTCTGTGCATGCTCTTTGAGACAGTATCCATAGACCTGCATCAAATGACTGAGAGACAAGAACGGTTTGACCTAAAAATATCAAAATTGAAACTACTGCGGAAAATAGACACCTACATCTTGGATGCCCTTGAGGTAAGCTAAAACAAACCAAAATTTAATTTCAAAGTGAACTATCCCTTTAAAGTAACAAGCATTTGTTCTATCTTATTAATGTAACAAACATATTACTTTAAACATCAGATTATTATATTAACTAAGCATGCAACACCTCCCCCCCCCCCTCCCTCCCAGTGTGAAAAGATGTCAAGTAATCCTGAAAGCGGGCAGGCCAAGTGTGCAGTCTGGTAGGTCTGCCTGGCAGTGCTGCGGATGGTGACAAGATTGTTGGTTGCGGAGCCGCCGGATGCTGTGCTGGGGGCTGGGGGCATGAAGAACTCAGTAGAGAGCAGGGGAGCGCGGCGTCCTGAGTGTGATCCACACCAGAAGGGCATTGTACTTTCCTAAGCCGACTGGCATGCCAACGGGAACCATCAGATAGCTGGAATGTAACTGGACCTAACTGCTTTTGTACCTGCCGTGGCTGTGACCAGAAAGTGTGGAGCTTGTTTTTTCGGTGTGGCCGCTGAACCCGAACCCAGTCCAGCGGGGAGATTCTGGGAATTCGGGCCTTTTTTTTCCTGTTGTATCTGCACTGTGCTTTGAGCTGTTGTCCGTGCACCCTTGCTTTCACCACAGGGTTTCCCCCGCATGAATTAGGAGGCCGAAGTCTGTGCAGGGGTAACTCTAGCTCTCGTCCCAGCATCAGTTTTGCTGGTGACACCCCAGTGGTGGCATGCTGAGCTGCTCTGTAGTGTAGAATAGTCTGAGACAAAGCCTCTTTGAAAGAGCAGCCTTGAGCTAAGTGGGCTCTGAGACCATTTTTCAGTGACTGATTAAATCGCTCTACACCCCCATTTGACTGTGGATGATAATAAGCTGTTATGTGTTTGATCCCTTTGCTTTGGAGGTAACTGGTAAACTCAGCAGACACTAGTTGAGGGCCATTGTCTGTCGTCAAGGACCTTGGCAGGCCCCAACGGGAAAAGTGCGACTCCAGAAAGTCAATGATGGAACTGGATGTGACAGAGCCCACAGGTGCAACCTCTGGCCACTTTGAGTGTAGATCATAAGCCACAACAAGGAAACGCGAATAATGGGGCACATCATGAAGTTCACCACAGATATCTAGTTGAATATGGTCCCATGGTTGAGTTGGCCAAGGCAAAGACCTCAGTGGCGGTGGGGGTGGTGGACCCATTTTCCCGCTTACAAGACATGGAGTACAGTCCCGAACAAGCTGCTCAATGTCTTTGTCCAACCCTGGCCACCAGACGAGCTCTCTGCAACGCTGCTTCAGTTTGACTATGCCAAGATGGCCCTCATGCGCCATGGCCAGCACCTGACCTCTGAGCTTAGCAGGGATAATGACACAGTGTCCACAGGCCAAGCATGTATCGTTCCAGCATGACAATTCATGTTTCGCTCTGGCAAACGGCTGGATATCTGTTGTGATTTTGGGCTGGCCAGCCATTCAGGACATACTCGCGGACAGTGGAGAGGGTGGAATCAGCTGCCAACTCCTCCGTGAGTTCCTCCAAGGACTGGAAATCCCTGAGGGGTGCATGCACCAGTTGAATAAGATCCTTTTCTTCAACCACATGACAGGAGGCAATGGGGGATGACACAGAACAGGACAGCAAATCGGCTACTACATTATCTCTCCTTGACATGTACTGTATCGTAAAGTCATACTGCTGGAGACGGTCAGTCCAGCGGTACATGCGCAAGGGTTTGTGGCCAGACCCAGAAGGAGACATAAGTGCAGTGAGGGCTTGGTGATCGGTGAAGCCAAAGCCTCCCTCTCTCCAGCCAAGTACTTTTGTTCTGTCTGGTTGAATGCCCAAGAAGCAAAAGCCACAGGCCGTTCGATACCGTTCTGGAGTTGTGAAAGAACCGCGTCAGCGGCAATAGCTGAAGCATCACAAGTGACCAGTGTGTGGCAGTCAAGACTGAAGTGGGCTGGAATAGGTGGACTCGTCAACAGTTCCTTGAGTCTACGTACAGCGTCTGAACAAGCCGAAGACCAGGTCCAAGTAGCATCCTTTTTTAGCAACTGGTGGAGAGGGTACGTGATGGTGGAATATTGAGGCAGGAAACGCATATAGTATGTTGTCATCCCCAGAAACGGTGCGACTTGCGCTGCGGACGAAGGATCTGGCACCTGATGTATAGCCTCAATATTGGAGTGTAATGGTGAAAGGCCCTCAGCTGAAACATGAAAGTCCACAAAGTCAACCTCTGGCACCGCAAATAAGCATTTCTCCACATTAAGTGTCAGATTATGTTGACTGAGGGCAGCAAAAGTGTCCCTTAAGCGCTGTTCGTGAATCACTGCATTTGGGGCATTGACAATGACATCATCAAGGTAAATGGCAATGCCAGGGACACTGGCCAGGATGGTGGACATCATTTTTTGGAAACAGCTAGGCGGCGAAAGGCATCCTCGTGTAATGGAATACGCCCACATGCGTAACAAATGTAGTAAGATTCCTACTGTCTGGATGAAGGGGAACCTGGAGATAACCTTGGCGAAGGTCAAGTTTTGAAAAAATTGTTGAGCCGTGAAAGTGAGTAGTCAACTCTTCGATTGTCGGCAGAGGGTAGCGATCTGGGATTACTGCTTTATTGACGGATCTTAAGTCCACACAAACTCTCAGGCTACCAGACTTTTTCTTAGCCACTGTCAAATTAGACACCCATGGGGAGGCATCAGCAGGTTTGATAATGCCCTCTGCTTGCAGTTTACTGAGTTCTGCTGTGACGTCCTCACGCAATGCCAGCGGAATGCGGCGAAGCGGCTGAATAACTGGTTTCACTGTGGGGTCCAAGAGAAGTTGGTGTGTGAAAGCAGCTAAGCACCCAAGGCCCTCAAACAGTGTTGGCCATTCTAGTTGCCAGGGACAACTGATAGTCAGAATTTGAGCCCCCTTGTTGTCTAGTAGAGAAAAGTCCAGATTCATCAACAGGTCCAGTCCGAGGATATTGCTGCCATGGCGAGTAATGTGAATTTGGGAGTTCTGAGCTCTGGTGCCATACTGGACAGGTGCATGTACAAGACCAATAACGTCAATTGCAGAACTTCCATATCCAAACAAATTCAGAGAGGGTGGCTGGATTTGGATTTGCAAGTGTGACAGGAAACACTCATAAGTGGCCATATTGAGTAGCGAGACTTTAGCCCCCGTGTCCAGTAGCAAAGGAATACAAGAGTCCGCTATATTAACAGTGCATGTAGAAAACCCTGCTGAATTAGTGTTTATTAAATGGATAATAGCAGGGGTTGTAGCATTAGCACGCGGGTTTCGCTGTGAAGGAGCTTGAACTGGAGCAGACTGACACCATTTTGCAAAGTGGTTCAGCTTTTGACAGCGTCGACATGTTTGTCCCCATGCCGGACAGTCAAGGGCATGTGATGAGTATCTAGTGGAGCCACAATTTCCACATCGGCACTGAACTTGAGGGTATGCATACTGTATGTCTGCACTCGTAGATATATCTGCCTCTGCCCCTTGAACTTGTGTGCATTCTTGTATCATGTCCCCACTGCTTACACTTGATTCATGTCCCGTGTTTAATTTAGCAGCGCATTGGGAAGCAGACTCGATTTGAGATGCCAGAATTAGTGAGATCATCATCTTCCAATAGCAGCCGCTCCCAAATGAGTGTATTATTTGTTTTTTCAATTAACTGATCTCGTATTATCTCGTCTGTTAAAGTTCCAAAACAGCACGGTTTTGCCAGCCCTCTTAAATCAGCAACATATTGAGCAATCGACTCATCAGCGCGCTGTCTGCGCTGTCGGAACAGCAGCCGTTTCAGCAGAAGACTCGTAATCATCGGCGTCTCCGAGTGTGCGAAACACACGCTGCCCTTCGGCTCCGAGACAGTGAAGAAGTATGGCCATTTTCCGCTTCGTCGGGACAGCATCGAGGCCCATTGCTAAGAGGTACGTTTCAAATGATCTTTTCCATTGTTCCCATGGGACCGTAGGCTCGCCGGGATGGGGCAAAAAGGGGCTCGGGGGGAGATAACAACAGCATGAAAAAATCATCTGCCATCCTGGTCGCCAATTGTTATGTCTGTAATACGACTCGTACTTGAGGTTACTTTACTTCTTAATTTTTTCTGCTTTTCTCGTTTTACATCACCAAACTGTGTGCAAAAAAAATTCAAGCCTTTACGTCACTTCCGTTCCCAACCCTTACCCCGGATTTCCACCTACTGCGGAATGGCTGCAGATCGGCTCCGCTGCGTGTCAGCTCCGTGCTCCGCTGTCCTTCAATACCCACCAGGTCCGGAGTTGTTGCGGAACGGCTGCGGCCATGACTGACAGCTGAAGTCACGAGGACCCATGAGATCTCGCAAATTCACGTATGATCGCGCGATATAAGTGCTGAATTGCTGCGGAGCTCTCCGGCATCCGGCAAAAATAGAAGCTCTGCGTATCTGCTCCGGAGGGCTGCGGATCGCCGGAGTTGGAACGCAGCCATTCTGCAGTTAGTGAAAATACACACATTGACTTTAATGGAAACCTATTGACTCCGCCGCCGTTCCGGAGCCGCTCCGCAGCCGTTCCGCAGCCGTTCCGCAGTTGGCGGAAATTAGGGGTTAAAGTAACAAGCATTCATTCAATCTTAGCGAGTTCATTGGCTACTGATACAGCAGGTGTGATTGCAAGCAGATTGAGTAAAGGACCTTTCAGCCAGCGCCATTTAGAGTTTCATGACATAACTTTGTATTTCAAAGAATTGGGGCAAACTGAGCTTTTGGAAATACGATTAGTGTATTCCCACTTTCTTTTAAATTGACCCAGCTCTGTTTAGCACCCTCAAAATGCATCTAATGCATTTACGTCAAATGCACCGTCAGTGCTGTCAGTAAATAAGAATAAAAATGCAAACAAAATATCTGCAAACTGACAGTAAAATGGGCATCAACAAAAATGAAGTAATGCATTTTGTTTGCCTCACTGCACACTTTAACACATGGCTAAAATCTTTGAGCAGTTTTTGGCTGAATTTTTTAATTGGAAACGCTACCGTGTGCTTCACAATTGACTGTGTTTCGAACATATGTTTGTCATATCTACATGGTGACAGTGTTTACCTGATTGGGTATGCTGCTCTGCTCAGATTCTCAGGCTCTATCCCATCGCTCCTTTATTTTCCAATCAAGCCCTTGAAGAGGAATCCATCTGAAATCCCTATCTAGAAATGAAAGCATAAGCATCTTATCGATGCGGTTCTAAATGACTGCTCTCTGACATATCCCTTGATTGATGATATTAAAGAACTAGTGAGAAGAGGGAAGTAAGTGAGCAAAATAGATTGAGAGAGGGGAGAGAAATCGTTAGACTGTTCTTGGCAGCTAAGCAAGCCTCCCGTTGATGCGGCCGAACACAGGGTGAAATATCCTTGAATTGCTCTCAGACTGCCAAGTAATAGCTTTCACATTTTTGACATTTCTTTGCCATTTTCGTTTTGTGGATTTGTTTAACTGCCTTCAGTGTATAACCACGATGATGGGTTGGGTGACTATATATAGTTGTACTTTACACATTTACATTACAATTTAAGCCATCTTCTTTTCTTCTACATTACAAGTAGTGATGTTTTTTTCCCCATTACAGTAAGCTATTAAGTAGTATTAAGAGTTGATAGAGTGTGCTAAATTGTCATGATTGTGTTTTTTTTACAATGCTTACAATCTTAATGGTCCTTAAAATAGGTTTCATTTTCTTTATACAAAATATAATTTGTTATTCATTTCTTTTGATTTTTAGGGTGAAATACAGTATGACCAAAACATTTCTCGAGAGATTTCGTTGGGATTCATCTGGTTTCACAGTACCAGTGGATTGTGAAATTAGCAAATGTAAAGAGCTGTGAAAAACTAGAGCCTTTACGGACCATGAAATGCAACATTTTGTTTCATTGAGGTCTGTTGTTTCACTCGATTGTTAGCTGCCTTCCATCAGCAATCCTCCCTCAGCACATCCCCACAGTTCTCCAATGTGTGCTTGTGATCTGGGCCGGAGTCCAGCGTCATGGAGTGGTGTGTGTTGAAGGAGAGTCACCGTAACCTCACTGCCCACTAAAACAAATAGGGCATAAATATGAGCCATAAGCTCCAGCACAAATGACACTATACTGATAAACTTTTGAATTATGAGGTTCCCGAAGAATGATTGGTGACATATTATGGTTGGATAACTATTTTTTATTTATTTTTATTTTTTATTTTTTTTTTTGTATTGCAACACATTGCTTGCAGTGTAGATTGGATATAACAAATTTGTCAAGGTTTTGTTAGCATTGTCCAATTAGCCCCTGCTGGTATGTGTCTGAACATCTGAATATTTTTATTTTATTTTCCTAATATTTTTTTATATCATGGCATATTTATTTTTTTGCGATATAGTGTTGGTGATGTTTGTAGTAACTTGCATGAAGGTAAATTAATGTGTATATTACATTTATTTTGTTGACAAGAAATATGCTCTCATCTGTCCATAGTATATTGGACAGGGCAAGACATGTCTGACTGTGCACGGATCTTCAGACTGATCTTGATCTGTGTCTGGTTTGTTTCTTCTCAAAGTAAGCCCTGCTGGATGACAATTTTCAATTCAATTCAAGTACTGAAATACATGCTGAAATCACTTCTATTGAGGAAAAGACCAAACAGTGCGAGAGAAAAACATCCAGACAATGAGAACTGCTAACCTCCTTGTGACGGGCCGTAGATATTGATTGTTGGTCACTAGGTAAGCATTGTTTAAAGCTAACTTTATACTTTGAATCCAGCTAATGAGTCCCAGTGGATCAGCCCTCCGTTGTTTGCTGAGTTTGAACTTTCTCAGTAGAAATGAAGCAACCTTTATCAGCCTGACATTGTGCACGCTAAGCCTTTGTGACTACAGAAAAGACCCTGAAATCCATTACTGAATTTCTCTTTCTCAGACAACCATGACTGCATTTATCTATTCTAAAGCTTTCTGAGTCGCACAGTTTAGTCCTACCTGCGATTTCTTTTAGTCCGTGATAACTGCGTAGCCATACCGTTTGGTTGAGATCAAAAAGACACGGGCCTCTTAGAAATAGAAAGGAATTGTACAAAGAACACAAACTGATGTGTGATATACACCCCAAACCCGACAACTGAAAGCTTCCCGCTGCATGTAAGTCTCAATCCCAGAGCTTTACAATATGAAATGGCACAGCTATATGATATCCTGTAGAGATGAAGGGTTCCATTGCTCAGTGTGTCTGTAATGAGACCCCATGACACTGTAGTAGGCTACACTGCAGTAGGCTACAGTGTGCCCTCTTGGATTGCGATAACACATATATGTCTGTCGGCGGTCTCCGCAACCCGACATATTTGACCCTTCACAGGGAGTTTGATTGACAGGCGATCTGACCAATCATAATCCGCCGAATCTGCCATTTTTGTCCGACAAAGCAGTCAGGAGAGTTAGTAGATTAACGTTGGAGGATTTGAACTTGAAAAACGGTGTGTACTGATATCTTTCCGCGGTTAAAACAACATTCCTTCTTATGTTTATTCATGTTTATTTGATGCTATAAATTAACTAGAAGGAAGAGATGATCGGTTCACGAGCAGCTTTAACTGATGCTCTACAGCGATCTGTCAGACACATTAAATGAGCCACAAAACGGTATTTATTGTCTACATTTCATTAAAAAATGATCAAATTTGAAAGGTGAGACTTTGTTTCATATCAGAAGTAACCTGGTCTGTCCTGTCTGTCAGTGCATTGTCAGAGCTGTCAGTGTCCTCTCTGCTCCACGATGTATTTTTCACTGCGTGAGAACATGGTGTGGCGTGGGAGCGGTGTGGCTTGTCAGACATAGCAACAGTAGCTAAAGGGGGTGGGTCTTTGCGAACGGTCAATTGTCACATCAGATGAGCATCCTATTGACCCAGCGGTGAAGGGTTGATTTTTGATGACGTGTGATGTTTTTGACAAAGCTGTTATTGTGGAGGAATGGGCATGGTATTTATTTGTGTTAATCTATCTTTAGCTCCCCTTTTAAATCAAGGTCAAGGATAACAACTGACCGGTTGGGTTGCCAATATATATATATCAAAAAAGCTAAAAAAAAAAAAAACAAGGCTTCATTATGCTGGAAACAATCATCTTTCTCTATTGATGACCATTCAAAAGTAGCCATATTTTATTTTATTTTATTTTATTTTATTTTATTTTATTTTATTTTATTTTATTTTGAGGGCTCTTGTATTTTGAATTATTTATGGAACTAACATTTTCTTATATCTCATCTACATTTTTTTGTTTATTTTTTATCTTTAATATTTCAACCTATGAAACGAATATCGTTTATAGACGAATATCTCTTTTTTATCTCCCTTATTAGATGGCACAGCACATGCAAAGCAAAGATGGCATTGCTGGATAGCAAGCACTACAAGTAGCTGGATGGATTTTGATCCAGCCATCCATCTTTGATCCATCCATCTTTGATCCGTCCGTCCGTCTGTCCGTCCGTGCACATATTATATATTCTTAATGGACATTAGTAAAGTCTAGTCAAAGCACACAGAGCACACACTTTTCCCTGACCACTAAAATCTTTTACAGTTATAGTTATAAATCAACTGGCTGTTTTTTTCTTCCCTCCAGGCATTCTGTTGCACTCTGTCTATCAGTTTTTGATTTTAAGAATTCATGACTATAAATCAACCTAATTATACTCAACTTGCTGTTCGGTCAACCTCCGACTAGGCACATGCCCTCTTCATGCTGACTAAACTGTAGATTAGTGTCTTCAGTCTAACTGTAGACACTAATCTACAGTTAGACTCTATTAGCTCAGTATACTTGAAGAGAGTTTGGAGCCCTAGAGGGAAGGATTGATTGTGACACATTGGTTCACCTGCTCTGAGCCTTCGAGAGGCCACAACCAGGTGTCGACACACGGAGGGAAACTGACTAATTAAGAACAAAGGATTTTGAGAGTCGAGTCTTCAGACATGGAGTGTAACACCAGATGCTTTACCTGTTTGATGCCTCGAAAACAGGTCTGAGAGTGGGCAGACAGATAGTGAAGAGGGGCCAGTAATTTCACATGCCAAACGCTTTGTTTTGTTCTTGTCAATGCTACCCCGTAACAATTATGGAGCGACCTAAACTGCAGCTGCAGCTTGATTGATCTTGCCAAATAGTGCTGTGCAGATGCTCTCATATATTGCCTCTTTTTCCTTACAATATTACATACATATTTTGGTCCTTTTTTTTTGCTCACACTGCTTTGGTGCAGTAACAATTGCAAACAAACTATGAAATAATTGTTGTGATTATTACATTGCGATGTGATTGGTTAAATGTATTGCCAAATTGAAAGAATCTCCTAATGCACACAAAACCTTATGAAAAGGCAGGTAACAAACAGTTGAATGCTCTTTCTTGTGTTCACATTAATAGACAGGTTGAGATTATATAAAATGCCATCGTGCTTGACTTTAGTGGAGTTATTAAACATGTTTTATCTTTTGCTGTAAATATTTTTTTTAATTAAAAGCATAAAACAAATTATCACTGACATTTCAGTTAAAACTGTATTAATCTTGAACTTGGTATTAATCAAAGAATCCTGAAAATAATGTATCATGGTTTCCACAGAAATATTAAGCAGCACAACTGTTTTCAACATTGATATAATTTTCTTGAGCAGCAAATCAGCATATTTGAATGATTTCTGAAGGATCATTTTACCCTGAAGACTGGAGTAATGGTGCTGGTGCTAAATTCAGTTTTTCTATCACATGAATAAATTACATTTTAAAATATATTAAAATATATTTTATAATGTAATACTATTTCATAATATTACAGTTTTTACTGTATTTTAATCAAATAATTGCAGCCTTGGTGAGCATAAAATACTTTTTTCAATAACATTTCAAAAATCTTCCCAACCCCAAACTTTTGAATGGTAGTGCATTTATAAGCGATTAAGACTAATTGATAATTTGACCTTAACAAGCAATGAGTGTAAGCAAACTGCAGTGAGGAGATGCATCTTCTTAAAATGTGTGTTCTTTTTGAATGTTATGCTCATAGAATGCCTGCTAACTGGGAGCTTTATTTTTCACCCTTATTATTAATATACGTGTCTGTTTTTCTCCTCATAAGCTTTTATTTCCCCACAGGAGAGTCTGAAACATCAGTATTTGTCTCCACCATTGACCAGAATATTCATTCTGCTCTGACAATGATGCAGCTATAGTATGTGTCCAACACTTGAGGGTAAGTAAACAACTGTTATATGCCACAGACAGATTTTATGGCATGTTTGGCTATTCTACGCTGCTATTTTTCCTTTCTTATCAGCATTGAGTGACAAGTAGCCAACATACGGCCAAATTAATTCTCAAAATTGATGCAGCATCCAATGTTTGAAAATTGAGACCTTGGTGAAAATGTTCCGCCTTGATGTTGCAGTTAGTGTCATGCTGTTATAAACACTGACCTGAGGAGGGCAGTATGGATCTGATTAACAATGCTTTGACTTTTCGCTCTACTAGTGGACACAGACAAGCTTGTAAAAACTAGATCCCTCTAGCGTATCCTCTTCCTGGATACAATCAGTGGAGAATATTCTGCTGTTATTGTGCTGCCGGCCTGTGCTGCTAAATAATTGATGGGATTCTCGTGGGCAAAGCTTTGTGTGTGTTTGGAGCTCTAGAACAGTCACTTTGATGGAGGACATTCACTGGCGGTTGTTGAAGTGTGCGGAGGGATTGTGTGTGTGTGTGCAATCCTGACTCATCAAACAGCAGAACAAACACATGGATTTAAACATTTGCTCTGCTTTATAAACATGCTAAAATGTAAATTGCCAGGGATACACCCATTCAGATGTGTTCTTTTTTGATCCGGGCGGGTTGCAGCATCTGTCTCCGCTAAATAAATGTATACCATTTTGTGTATGTAACAGAACAGATTGTAAACAAGTCATGGCCTGAAGCTACTAAAGCTTGAAAGAGAGATGAGACACTGTGGAGAAAATGCAGATTTTACATTTCTTAATTAAAATGGCCTACTATTTAGTGACACTGACACAGGTATTTTTGTACACAAACTGTTGAATCAGACAAAAGGGCCACACTTATTCCACAAAAAGCCAAATTTTAATATGTAAAATTCCAATTTTTTTCAATTAATATGTAAATTTCCAATTTTATTCCAATTAATATGAATAAATTTGCTGTTTATAATATTTCTGTGGCCTCTGCTACACAAATAGAGCCAGTTTCATTTCAAATACCATCACATTATTCAGTATCATCGGCATAAGCTTTTCTTACCCTTGAGCTTTCATATTAAATGATATTGTTTGGCATGTTACATCTTTCAGAGAAGCTGCATTGTGCATTAATGTGTCATCCAAGAAGGGTGCTAGTAAATTACGTCACTGTCCACATTTTCAGAAGCGAACAAGGACCTTTTCATGACAAAAGCGTAGTTTAGAATATGGTAGGACTAAACAGCCCTTTCTGTCACTACCATCATCGATCAAGATACAAAACTTGATGTGATTTGACTGATGAGCTCTCACAACACCAAGTTAGCATTCACAATTACAACAATATTGCATTAGACGCAGAGTTAAAAATGCACTGCTTAATTTTAATGTGACATTTGGGAGCTAATTATAACAAAAATACATTCATAAGGACACGTGGAGGGCTGAGAATAAAGGCAGACGGGCCAGATGCGGCCCACAGGCTGCATGTTGAGTGTCTGTTGACTTCAACAGTGCTCTCAGTGTTTAGCTAATTATCCCGTTCATTGATTTTTCCACTCTAATGTTCTTCATTCAAAAGATGAATATCGTGTTTCATAACTGGACATGCATCAGATCAGTTCACAGAGATGTCAAAGGGAACCAACCGCTGTTGCTGTCAGTGAATAGTCATGTATTTCAACACTTAGCAATGCAATTAGCATTGCCAAAGGTCAGACAAATATGTTTATTTTGGAACAGCGTGGAATCAGCGTCTCAGCTGTGACTATCTTGTAGTTAATGTGGCCTGGCTGGATGATTCCTGGTCAGTTTAGTCCAGTTTTAATCTGTTCATCTAATTTAATGGTTGTGTCAGAGCCTAGCAATAAGCAAACATGGTCTGACAGATTGAGCCATGGTGCTTGTGTTATGTATGTTATGTCAAGCTTACAACATTTGATACTCTTAACAATGTTTACCATTTGTTTGTTATACTTCACTCTTTGTAATAATAATTGAGTGACAATATGATATATTAGCAACCTAGGCTCATTGTAAACACGTGCCTCTACTTAATGTAGCTATATTTTTTGCAAAGCTCCAAAGAACGTACCTATACAATTCACTGCAGTTAACAACTTAATGAAAGTAAAACAGCAACAGCTGTTATTCATTTTCATACAAATTATGATTACAGGGGTAGATTATCAATTAATATTAATTTGCAAGCTTTTCCTTGCACAATACTGGTGTGACCTGAAAACTATTTTACCATGGAGCATGATTTGTAAAATAATACGATTTGACGTTTGCATCACATAACCAGCTCCATATGTGTGACTTTTCTGATGTACTAAACTGATGCGACATGGAGTGCTTGGGTACAAGTCGTGTGAAAGTCATGATAAAATATCTCTTCTAGAATCAAGTTCAAATGGCATGATTGCTTCAGCCAATGAATTTTTAATAATGGTTAGGATTAGTGTGGTAGGTTAAGTGGTAGGCTACATTATTTTCAAATGCAATAGAGTGTTAACCTTAAGCGCCACTCTCCGGACATTTGATTTACAAACTTCTGCAATATGTATAACTAGCAACTCAATAAAAAGCTGCGTGATGAACGTTCAATCTGTTTCGGATAAAACTGAACATGGTTTTAGTACCACTCACTAGACATTTCACTTGGAAAGTGTTGCGAAATTATTAAAAAGCAATGTAATATAATTTTTGCAGAAATGTCACCCCAAGCACGTTTTCCCAATGGGACTGGGTTGGTTATTTTGGTGAACACATATGCTAGCCTACATTATGTATGCATCAGGTGGATGTGCTGGTATACACGTGCAGTTCTGTTGACTGTATTAAAACATATTTATTTTCACCATGACGTTCTCTATGCTGATTAGTGACCTTCCTATGAGGAGTCTTGCTAGGTTGGGGTTCAACATCTCTCACTTTCAAGACCCTCTTATTCAATCAATTATTTCTTCTTGGGGTCCTTCATTATGGCATTCTGGGTTTTAATTAACAGTCTCCTGGTAATTACACAATCTAAGAGTAATTAGGGACGGTGGATGATAAAAGTTAGCCAGCGTAATGGGGGATTAGCAAAGACGCAGCGGAACGGCTGCCGTCTCTGAAACCAAACCCTCATTTAGAGCTAATTTAGTAATGGCAGACCGCCTCACGCTGAGAAAAGCAAGAGGCGTTTGACATTTTTAATCTATGCTCTCCCCATTCTAAAGTCATTCTTCAAAATTTTACATTTGCAGCTCAAGAAAGACCTTTTTTTCCTTTTAATGAGACATTTAATGAACCCCATACATTAATAAATAGCGCAATAATGACATGTCATGATGATTTTGTCTTTACTGCTGGTTTATTAGGATGAATTTGAACCTTTTGTGTTCTAACTTGTGTCGTTGGCTGTGAATTTAATCTTGAACCTTAAGGATGATGTTATTAATTCTTTCAATGTTAAATTAAGTTTTATGTAACAAAGTTTGGGAGGAGCATGTTCAGGTAATCATCCAATCAGCACAAGAAGAAGCCAGTATAAATAAAGCCTTCCCTTACCTCCTGTCTCATGACAAATTTCTCAGCATCCCGCCACCACCCCATCACCTCACATTCAGATGGGTCTGCTCATAGATACCCATGATCTATACATTCATAGGGGGGAGTAGCCTACTCTGGGGTCGGGCCGAATTCCGAGCTCGGAGCCCTCCCCCCGGACAGCAAGCCAAATACGCATTATATTACATCAGATTTCATTAACGTGAACTCGTGAAAATACTGTTTTTGTATCTTTTAGTTTGACTTATTTAAGAATGTAATGCTGTGACTCGGTTTACTGTTTGACTGATAGTTTGATTGATCCTCCGACTGGCCATGTCCGGAATCGGGAGCTGCAGTCTGGGATTCTGAGGCCGATTGCTGTAAAGGTGTTTGGCCGCTCTGTCTTTGGTTTTGAGGCTTCTCGCCAGCTCACAGCTCTTCATCAGGGAAGGTCCGCTGCTGATTACACAATTGACTTGCGCATGAAATGAGGCAGCACTTACGGCATGTTTTTTGGAGGGCTTAAATGAGGAGCTGAAGGGCGAGATTTTTGCTTAGGAGTTTCTCTCATGCCTGGATGAGTTAGTGGAGTTGGCCATTCACTTAGAAAAGCGTTTCGATCTGCGCCTACGTGCCCGTGTTGACGTCACTATGTTTCGAGGATCCCCATTCACCACTTCAGTGCCATCTGAACCATGCTCAGAGGCTGAACCCATGCAGCTGGGTAGAATCCATGAGCATCAATGCTCAATTCAGGAGAGATTGTGCCTTTATTGTGGTAGTACTGGCCATTTCGTTGCCACTTGCCCAGTAAAAGACAAGGCTCCCAGTAGATCGGGGAGTACTGGCGATCTAGACTCCACTATCCCCATTCTTCAAGTCTCGCACCATGATAACAGTCTTTCTACTGTACGCTGGGGTACCTCTTCTGTTTCTTGTGTGGCCCTCATTGACTCTGCGGCTGAAGGAAATTTCATCGAGCCACCTCCACGGTGAGTCTCACTACATGTGGCAATCATCAAGAGACAATAACCTTTCTTGTGTTCCAGTCACCCATGGCCCCTATTTTCTCAGGACATCCCTGGTGAGCGCAGCATAATCCTCAGATTAACTGGGCAGATGGTTCTATTTTGTCATGCAGCTTGTCTTGTCATGTCAAGTGTCTTGTTTCGTTCTTGTAAATTGATTGATTTAATAATTTCATAAAACTTCATTCATAATTTCAGTCAAGTTGCCGCCCCCCTGAATGCTCTGTAGTCCTTTAAGTCCTGTTTCGTTTGGTTTGATGCTGCAAAACACGCATTTGAACGTCTTAAGAGACTATTTTCGTCTGAACCCATTCTGATTTTGCCTGATCCAGAAAGTCAGTTTATTGTAGAAATGGATGCGTCAGATATGGGAGTGGGCGTGAGTCAGTTCAGTTACCCCGTCATGGCTTCTTCATGATCATCTATAAATCTACTAGTGCATTCTGGAGTCTTTTCCTGCATTCTGGAATCTTCTTCTGCATTTTTCGGGTCCTAAGATTTTAAACACAAATGTTTGTCCAGCCTCCTGGATGAGTTCTGACTAATTAGGCTTTAGTCTTTATTTAGTTTATTTATTTGAGAGGTGGCATTTTCTTCACCTCTCATCGTACATCATGCGTTATCTGTGACCTCTTTACTCTCCAGCTCTAGCAGAGAGTACAGTTTAGACATGATTCCTATTATAAGAATAATAAACATTTTACACAGATTTCAATCAAGCCATCTTCATAATTGTGAACATACAATCGCACTGATAGGAAACAAGACACACTTTCATTAAAACATCTAATAGTTATAACACTTACATGACTTATATGTGATCTAAGCATAATAGACACAAATATAGGTTGTAGACACAATTTAAAATTATGTAGTTGAACGATGTTTGATTATAAGTCAAGACTTTACATACCAAAACAATGGGATGAATTTATGTATTTTGATATGTAAAGTCAAGTTTTAAGAGATTTTAACCCTGGGGTCGTTCAGGGGTCCTAAAGAAGAAGATCTGTTTAGTATATCTGTCGTGGAATCAAACAGCCCCAAGCTGTGCCATCTCTGAACCAATCAGTCTTTTCCAAACTATCTAGCTTTGACAACGTTCTTCCTTTAGTTGGGCTCATTTCTTTGAAGCTTGCATGGCCATTAAAGGGTTAGTTCACCCAAAAATTTAAATTCTGTCAGTAATTACTCACCCTCATGTTGTTCCAACCGCGTAAGACCTTCGTTCATCTTCGGAACACAAATTAAGATATTTTTGATGAAATCTGAGCCATGTTTCACTCCTCCATAGGCTTCTATGTGACCGAAACTTGCTGGCCCAGAAAAGTTATTAAAGAGATCGTTAATATAGTCCAAGTGACTCCAGTGGCTCAATCTTAAGTATATCAAGCGACGAGAATACTTTCTGTGCGCAAAAACAAACAAAAATAACGACTTTATTCCACTTTTCATTTCCTTCTCTCTGGGCCTCTAGTTGGTTCGCGTAGTCTTTTTGCGCACAATGCGTAGCGCGTCTGTGTTACACGTCACCACGTAGGCTCACTATTGGCCGACGCCGGTCATGTGTGTGTTGCGTGATGACGTGCAACACAGACGCGCAGCGCAAAAACACTACGAGGCCCAGAGAGAAGGAAATGAAAAGTGGAATAAAGTCGTTATTTTTGTTTGTTTTTGCGCACAAAAAGTATTCTCGTCGCATGATAAACTTAATGTAGTGCCACTGTAGTTACTTGGACTATTTTAACGATGTTTTAATAACTATTCTGGGCCGGTGAGTTTCGGTCACACTGGAAGCCTATGGAGGAGTCAAAATTCTGTCAGATTTCATCAAAAATATCTTAATTTGTGTTCCGAAGATGAACGAAAGACTTACATGGTTGGAACAACATGAGGGTGAGTAATTACTGACAGAATTTTCATTTTTGGGTGAACTAACCCTTTAGGTTCTTAGCTGGGAGTTTTCGTTGGTTGGCGTAGACTGACTGGAGCCTGGATTTTATGGTTCTGGATTGGTGATTTGGGGTCTGGAGTGTTGAGTTCTGTGTGGAATTATGTTTGAACGAATCACCTGGAAGATTCATTCGTGTTTGGTTTGCCCTCAAATCCTACAAGGGTAAAAACAGCTCTTTGCCGGACCAGGGAACGCACCCGTTATACCATGGACTGCCACCGGTCCAGTGTGTTTGGTATATGTGTGGACAGAAAGTTTGGTTCTCCAAACGTAATTTACCCCTTCAGGCATGCCCTAGGAAATTGGCACCCCGATTCATTGGGCCTTATACTATAACTAAAATTTTCAGCCCGGTCTTGTGTATCAAGCCTGCCGTTCGCAATAATATAATATCGCAGTAATAAAAAAATATATTAGCAATTCTGTTTGGTGCCTCCTGTGATACAGAAATTACAGTACATATTTTCCCTTTGATAGCTATCTTTCACATGTGAAATAGGAGGAATATCATCTCTGAAGATCACATTTTTTTCAGACAGTTAAAATGATATGCTTTGAATCACAAGTGTATGTGAAAAAGTCTCCCTCTCATAAATGACTGCAGAGCATCACTTGATTTCTGTGATGATTCATTTAAATAATCTATAGAAAATATAAAGGATATACTTTATCATGAGGTACTTTAAAAATTTGAGACATTAAAGGCTACTTAATTAAAGACTTAAAGGCTTAATATCAGCATATGTAATATTATATCAGTTATGCTTTCATTATACATTTTAGTTTTACTAGAATCAACTTGATGTTAGAGGCAGCATTATTGTTTATGAATGCCGTGATTGTTCCTCGAATTACATAAAAGGGGCAGATGTGTAAAACTGCCCTTAAGCCTTTAGAGAGAATATAAGCATGATAAAAAAAGATGCAGAATCCTAGCATGAGTTAATTATTTTTTTTACAAGAGCTGGTGCTAGAAGTAATGGTAAAACACCAAAGGAAATGTAGGCTACCTTTGATTAGTTGGCTATTGTTAACAGAGCAACCTGTATTGGAATGCAGAACCTGATTTCACCAAGTTAAATATTCCAATCAACCAGATTTGAGGTACAAGTCAGATTTGAGAGACAAGTTTACAGTTTATGTCAATTTTAGGCTTACAACCAGGGTTAGGTGCTTCTAAATCAATGTTATTAACTTTATTAATCAGTGTAATTTCTATCTGATTTTAGGGATAACTTATGGGTAGGGTTAGGTTTAGGGTTATGGATAGGCCTATTTGTTACACGTATTCAGTTGTGTTTGTTCTAGTATCCTTTTTAATGGACTATTAGTTTGTGTTCATTCATCACATTTTCCTTTGTCTGGATTTCCCACCACTCATCAATTCCCATGAACACTAATCTTCACAGCTGTTCATCATTTAGTTCGTCACCACCATGTATTTGAGTTCCTCCCTGTTCACTCTGTTTGTTTGGTTGTTGTTTGTGTTGCACGCACACAGTTACTCCTGTCTGTATCTGAGTTTATTTTATTAATAAAATACATTTAATATTAGAACTAAGGCTGTGCAATATGGACAAAAAATACTATCACGTTTTTTTTATCAATATTGCGATTTCGATTTTAAAACAATATTTCCTTACACACATACATACAAAAGGAATAAAGAAATAACCGACGATGTCACATATCATTTATGCAAAGATATGGTGCCCGAAAAAATCTTACTGATGAGAGACGGGGAAGTCCTCCACTCTCGTTAGTGTAACGGTCATCAGCTGGAGTCACCTGAGGGCACTCCACATCAGGCTATCATTATTCACTCACAACTACATTTCCCATAATTCACTGCCCAGACTCATCATCCCTGATTATTACATTCACCTGTGTCTCATTATATTGTTTAGTTCACCCCATATAAGCCTGGTTCACCTCATCATTCTCTGCAAAGTCTTGTACGTTATTCCACTGCATTTCTGAACGTTTCCTTTGTTGTCATTGTTCCTGGTTCTTGATCTCTGCCCGTGTCCTGGTTTTCCCATTCCTGCCTCACCCTCTGGATTTGTCTGTTTGTTTGGATTGCCTGTCTGTGTCTGACCTTTGCCTGGATTCTGATTCTGATTTTGATTCACTTTAATAAACTGCATTTGGATCCTCAACCTTTGTGTCTCGGAGCAGTTCATAACAGTCAGTCTTCTCCCTCAGGAGAATTTTATTGCTGATATTGCGTTCAACTTTTAAAACAGGCATCTACTGTTTTTAACCGCGAAAACACATTATATGTGAATGGCCCTTAATACTCTGTTTTGCTGCAGTTATTGTTTGACAGGTCTTGCAAATTACCTGGCTCTGATACATCATCTCTCCTGAATCCAAAATATTCCCAAACCACAGATCTTTCGATGTTGTTACGGAAAGGCCAAAGCTGATTGGTTGGTTCTTATCACATGACCTGCGGTATGCTTGCGGCATCCTAAAAAGTTTAGATTTTTTTTTGTCTTGCTGCGGTGTAGACACGTCTGGAAAAAACAAACACGCATCGTGACGGTGTTGCTCTCTATTTGAGCGACATGTGAACAGCCCCCAGATGTAAAAATCGTGGCTTCCGCGGTTTCGAAATTATACATGCTCACATAAATTCATTAGTTGAATTTCAATTAATCCCACAGCCCTAATTGGAACCTGTTATCATCATCTTCTTCATCATTGTGACAGAACAACCGACCAGTATGGATTATGCAGCCAAATTCCCTGCGATCACCCGTGAGAGCCTGGATTTCCTTTGTAATTAGCTCAAAAGAAATATGAATAATTAATAATTACTAGTTATAATTACACTCAATTAACCTGTTTGTCCAGCAACATTAATTCTAAGAAATGATAATTTCCAGGGCATCGGAAACAATTTTCTTACTGTACAGTACTACTCAGAACATGTAGCCAAAATCTGCATCATTTGGGACTCCAGTTATGAGCATGAAACATGGACAACTTTACGTGTGACATGAACAAGACTTTATTAACTACACTAAACACTTAAACTACTCTAACATACACACACATAAATGCATACAGTTTACCAAGGGAAAAAGAGCTGAAGCAGAATACAGGAAAGCGAGAAGTTATAGCATTGTTTGAATTCAGCAGATAAACAGCCTTGTGCAAACCATCAGTTTAGTTCTAACGCACCCTTATTTAAAAGGGGTAGGGATACTCAATGTATCAAATAATGAGTCTAAGTTTGATACTTGCATGTCTTGTCCATTTGAATAAAACTGTCCTGATGCAATTTGTTGAGGCTCAAGTTGATATTTGCTGATGTTGTCTTGATGAGGGTGAACCAGTTGGAGTCAGAGGATCTTTGGTGAATGGAAAGACAATGCCGCAGCCTGGCACAAACTTAGGGGTCCTTTGAAGACTTCTAGCTCAGCATCATCTTCACATCAGAATTTCTCAGAAAACGGAAACTGGTCATGATCTTGTGATCTGTGATTTTTAAAGTGTGAAGGTGTCACACCCTCAATATTTGAGTGATCCAATAAAAAATTGTTTGCTTTGGAGGGAACTTTTACGATTCTTTGTGGGGTAGCAGGGCATTTGAATATTGAATTTGATTGGGAGTTTAAGAGAAGAACCTTCAAGATTCTTATAATACTAATTGATCACAGAGTTAACAAAATGTAATGTAAATTAACAAATAGGGAACGAAGATTGGAGTTCATAGAGACCAAACATGCTACACATTTGATTTTGGTTAACCAGAGTATGCAAGTCTGAAACATTAATCCTGCTAAACATAAATCAACTCTGTAAAGCTGCATTTTTTCAACTCTGCCAAACTCTGTCCCTATGTCAGCCCAAAAGATGCTGAATCACTGGTACATGCGTTTATCACATCTCGCCTCGACACACATTTGTACGCACACAGTGTTACACCTTCTGTCTGTACCTGAGTTTATTTTGTTATTAAAAGACATTTCACATTGGAACATGTTATCATCATATTCTTCATCATTGTGACAATATGGTTGTTGCGATTACATTTTCAGACAGGAATGTTGTTCCAGGATCCCCAAAATATGTTGACACAGGAACGCATCTTACCTTTCAGCTGGTTTAAAAGACCAAAAGTGTATTAAAAAAAATGATCAAACTAAAATTGTGAACAAAACATTTAGAGATTTCTGCTGTGATTTGTTTTAGACGTCATAATCAACCCGGGGGCTGGTTGGAAGCAAACTTCCAAGGCGTCAGGCGAGGTTGCTGACTGTATTGAAGCGCACACAACAAAGGGTATCAGAAAGAACAGTTTTTATTAATCCACAAAACTCAGGAGATATATACTGTAAACAACCACTATTGATGATGTGACCGAGTGTAAAGACGGCTTTACATGGAAAAGTAATGCAAATTCATTCAATATTATAACTCAATGGGCATTTTTTTTAAAAGATTTTTTTCTAGTTATGCCAATAATAGTTTTAAAAATCTTTATCCTTCATCCTTATCCAGTAAATAAACTGGAAAAGTCATGTGGCCTACAAATGTTGTGTACAATCTGTATGATTTCCTGTCAACCACAAAAAAAAAAAAAAAAAAAAAAAAAACAGAACAAACAAGCAACAATTATAATTAACAGGGGTTGAAGCATTTAAGCTTCAAAAAGAACATAAAAGCACCATTGGTCCATGCAACATATTTCAAATCTACTGACACCAAATTGTAGATTTGTGCGAGAAACATAATAAAACTATCCTATCCTATCCTATCCTGCATTTTATCCATAACAACCGGAAAAGTTATGGGGCATTGAATTCATATTGTTGTGGACAATGGAAAGCCTTGGAATCAAAAGGTTAAGAACAACTGTTTCAGACTGTTACGATGTTTTCAGTTTTGATTTGGCTAAGTATAGAGTTGTAAGCATCATCCTGCCCTGAAACAGCATGTGAAAACAAGCTATTTTTAGCTAAATCTTTTAATGTTATACAAATACAATACAAAATTGATCTTTCTTGAGACTGTAATTTTTGTCCTTTGTTTTCCATTGCTGTTCTAATATCCATTTTTGTGTCTCCCTCTATCTCTTTTTCTCTTTGTCTCATTGTCTCAATTTCCTAGTTCCCATTTTTCCTAAATATCTGTTTCTTCACCGCGTGCGATCCTGCAGTGCATTTCTTTCTGCTCATCTACCTCTCGTCTCTATTGTATGTTCAGTTTCTGAACCCATCACTCCTGCAGCTCCACCATTATGGAGCGCTCAGACACTGATGAAAGAACCCCGTGAGTCAGCAACCGTGGGATCAGAAGAATTCACCTGCACCGCGCACACACACACACACACACACACACACACACACACACACACACACACACACACACAGTAATCTTGAGAGAGAAAAGCAGTTATTTCATTCTCATTGTCTGACTATGTTATACTTTGCACCCTGACTAGGGTTTAGAATCGAAGTTCCTCTCGAAAACCGGTTCCATTTTCGTAAAGAATACTGGAATCAAATAATTCGCATGAAGTTGAGTTTTGTTAAAGGGGGGGTGAAATGCTCATTTTCACTCAATCTCCTGTTAATCTTGAGTACCTATAGAGTAATATTGCATCCTTCATATCTCCAAAAAGTCTTTTGTTTTATTATATTTTTAATTGAAAGATTGGCTGTACCGAGTCTTTCCGGAAAAAAACGAGCGGCTGGGGGCGGGCCGTGTGGGCGAAGCTAAAGCTGTGCTAACGCGCCGAGCTAACAACACACAGAGACATTTGTTCAACAGTTTTACTCACGTTCCAACGCACGACCGCGAACCTTTATCATTGTGACTGCTCGATCCTTAAGCATTAGACGATCTGGGCTTTGTTTATAAAACAATCATCGTCGAAATGCAGGGAACAAACAGTCTACACAACTCCGTTTATGCTCAGAAAAAACAAACTCCATCCACTGGTCCCTTAACGCCGGGTTCTTTGGGAATCTGTGCAGGGTTGTCTTGCCCTGGCAACCAAAAACCCACTTCTTTGGTGACATTGACTTCCCAAAAGCCGGGCAGGGCGCTTTGATGGCGAACTGCTTTCACTCTCTTGCTCTGTTTTACGAGTGCGCGCGCGCCCGCGATCTTACCGGAGAAGTGCCCTTAGAACCCATATAAGGAAATTCCGCCCTCTCTTACGTAAGACAGAGCCATACTCGAAAAAAACTTTCCGAAACTTGTGACAAACCGGAAGGACAATTTTTGGAACAAAAATACTCCTTCAAACGTACAACTTAACTTTGAAACTTTGACCATGTTTAGCATGGGAATCCAACTCTTTAACAGTGTAAAAAACTCAGTATGCATGAAACAGTAATTCACCCCCCCTTTAACGTTTATATTTTCCCCCTGCAGATGGAACATTGCTCTACAGTGCATTACAACCAGCATCAAACCAATCGAACTAACCAATCTCAAAAGTCAAACCACCATTTGCAATAGTTCTAAAAGCTATCCAGTCTAATTTGTTTATTTCTTGTTGCAGCTTGTCTCCACAGTAACCATAGCTGACTTTCTTCGCATCTCTTCCATTTCATCCACAGCAGACCGATGCAGCAGACCGATGTTTTTTTTTTTTTTTACTGAATAGTTCACCCACAAATTAAAATAATCATTTGCACCATCATGTTGTTCCAAACCTGTATGATTTCTTCCACAAAACAGAAAAGCGGATTTTTTTTTCATAAAATTATAATGAACAGGTCTAAAGCTTTTAAGCTTAAAAAAGAACACAAGAGCACCATACATTTGAAATTGAAAATGCAACATATTTCAAGTCTATTGAAGCTTTGTCAGTGGAAGATAGCTTTGTGCGATAAACAAAATAAAATTGAAGTTGGCTGAAAATCTTTGAGTTCTATATTTTCCAATGAATCGGTTGATACAGTTCGCAAAAACGGAATGATTCATTCGTTCACAAATCAGATGGATGTGGTTCTTGAGTTTAACTCACTGAAACAGCGATCTCATTGCAGAGGTTAACAGCTCATTGGAGGGGAAGATTATCAGTGAATAGATCCTTAAATTCCAATGTGTTCGTTATACAAACCTTTCACGTGGCTTCAGAAGACTTGGAATACAGCAGACAAACCATATAGACATTTTTTATGATACTTTTATGGTTCTTTGGCATCTTTTTTTTTTAAGCTTGTAAGTTATACAGGTTTGGGTGCATCAAGGTGCATAAACAATGACCGCATTTTCATTTTTGGGTGACATAATCATTTAAATGTAAACAGAAATTTGCAGGGACTAGAGAAGGTGGGTGGAATTGGGTTCGGACCATCTACCATCTGACATGGTAGATATAAGAAGATTATGTACTTTAGTGTTTTCAGTCTATTTTTTAGTCCATTTGATTTTAATTTGTTTTTTGAGCAGTTTGATCACGCTCTAGTCATCAAAGCGCAATTGTACAGACAGAATATTTATGTGAATCACACAGAAGAACAGACAGTCTGCCGTTGCTTGATCAGGTGCACATTGGGGGCAGTGACTTTCATTTCTCTGTAATCTCATTTCTACCTCTCTCGTATAAATGCAAATATATTTTTATCAAATTTGGCTCGATCTATAGAGTTTGTATCCATGTACGTACTGCACCCACTGTAGGTGGAAGAACAAATCGATTCACCTATGCATTGTGATTTCTTTCACAAACAATTCTGGATCAATCCACAAAAGCTCACAATCTGAATTGTGTAATGCATCAAGAATAGTTTTGGATTTGGAATAAAGTTTAAATCAAATTTGAATTAAATCATTAGGTGCCCAAAGATTCCCACCACTAGTACCCACAATGCATTTTTATTTCTAGAACACAAATACCTTTAGTGAACCCAGGTGAAAAAGACGTGGTATTAAATGTATTAAACATATACTTAGTATAGTAGTATGTTTATAATACATTTGTATCCCCAACATATTTATTTGAAGTGCATTAAAAATACATTGAATTGCATTTAAATATATTTCTAAAAAAGTATACTAGAAGTACATTGGTAATAAATATATGCTAAGTTACACTTTTAAGAAATATGCTAAACACATGCATACTTTTAATATATTTCTAGAAAGTACACTACAAGTACTTTGGTAATAAATATATTAGTTACATTTTTAAGAAGTATGCTAAACACAAGCATACTTTTAGTGAAGTTTTAGTGTATTTTAAGAAAACATACTTATGTTGTATGTATGTATGTACTTAAAGTACATTGTATGTGTACTTTGTGTAAGAACATAGCAAAATTATTAAGCTTTTAGTGGGTTTAAAATAAACACTTAGGCCTACTGCAATATATTTTCAATATTTATGTATTTATCATTTTAATATTTAGAAAAATATTTTTTACATTTACAATGTACCAACTCATAAGGTATTATAAACATTTGTCAAATATTATTAAGCATTGCAATAAGCATATGTCACGGTGTGACAAATGAGGGCGGAACTAAAGTTCGCCGCAATTGTGTCCCCTCTGGTACAATAACAAGGAAACACTACCCCCCCGCGTAAGTGTATATCTGTTGCCCTGCCAACCGGGATGAGGAAATTGATACCAGGTGTGGGAAATTAATCTAGAGCCATGACGAAGCCATGTGGGCATTGAGAAGGATATAAAAAGCCAGTGAAGAGAGACTGTTGCGGTGGTTCTCTCCCGTGAGAAGTCGTTCTATTTGAGTGTTGCAGAGAAGAATTGTGGTGTGCAAAGGGAAGTGCTGCTGGATGGGACTCGAGGAGTGTGGAAGAGTTGTGAAAACACACCGTTTGCCTGGAAGGGAGAGAGATAAGTAATCGACCATCGTATCTCGTACCTGCATGTTTCAACACTGAATTTGAGGTGGATTGGAGTGCTTTGATTGTGCTATCTAAACGTCACTGAGTGAATTATATTGATTCATGTTCGATCTCTTACCCTCTTCCCCCGTGTTGGAACGGTGATGTGAATCCTGTCTATGTCTGTGGAGGAAAACCCTGAAACATCTTTTTCCCAACATTGAAGCTCGTTGCTTGTGGCACGGAGACCCCTGGGTGAGTGCTGGCCTTATCTGCACTTATTTGAAGTGGATTGCAGTGCCTAAATTGACGTTTCCCTCCCTCACGTTGCATGTTTGGAGTGAAATTGCCGTGTGTGTGTGGAAGATTTATTCTCTCTTGCCGTGCACTCCCCTCGTGCCATGCTGGTCTATTGTCAGTAACTGGAGCTTCATAATGTCGATCGGTTCCATCTGTTGAGGACTAGAAGGAACAGCATCTGTAAGTCAAACTAACCTATCTGTTTTGAAGTAGTGGTTCTGACTGTCTTAGAAGAAGCTCTGCTCAGCCTGTCGACTTGGAGTCTGCTGCAGCCCTAAGCCCACCTGTATGGTGTGAAGTTATCTGCCCCCTGCAACACACGTGAGAATTGTATACTGCTGTTGAAGTTGATTCTGTTTGTCTTCGTAGAAGCTCCACTCAGCCTGTTGATTTTGAGTCTGCTGCAGCCCTAAGTCCACCTGCACGGTGTGAAGTTATCTGTCTCCCGCAACACATATGAGGACTGTATACTGCTGTTGAAGTTGAGTCTGTCTGTTCTAGAGAAGCTCCGCTCAGCCCGGGACTTGGAGTCTGCTGCAGCCCTAAGCCCACCTGTACGGTGTGAAGTTATCTGCCCCCTGCAACACACGTGAGAATTGTATACTGCTGTTGAAGTTGATTCTGTATGTCTTCGTAGAAGCTCCACTCAGCCTGCGACTTTGAGTCTGCTACGGCCCCAAGTCCATCTGTATGGTGTGAAGTTATCTGTTCCCGGCAACACACGTGAGAACTGTACACTGCTGTTGGAGTTGATTCTGTCTGTTCTAGAGAAGCTCCACTCAGCCTGCGACTTGAATCTGCTATAGCCCCAGGCCCATCTGCATGGTGTGAAGTTATCTGTCCCCTGCAACACACGTAAGAACTGTATACTGTGGTGAAGTTGATTTTGTCTGTCTTAGAGCAGCTCTGCTCAGCTGCGACTTTGAGTCTGCTACAATCCCAAGTCCATCTGCATGGTGCGAAGTTAGCTGTCCCCCGCAACACACGTGAGTTGTATATTGCTGTTGAAGTTGATTCTGTCTGTCCAGGAGAAGCTCCGCTCGGCCTGCGCCTTTGAGTCTGCTATAGCCCCCGGCCCATCTGCATGGTGTGAAGTCACCTGTCCCCGGCAACACACGTGAGGCCTATATACTGCTGTTGAAGCTGACTCTGTCTGTCCTAACTGTCTGTCCTAGAGAAGCTCCGTTCGGCCTGTTGATTTTGAGTCTGCTGCAGCCCTAAGCCCACTTGCACGGTGTGAAGTTATCTGTCTCCCGCAACACATATGAGGACTGTATACTGCTGTTGAAGTTGAGTCTGTCTGTTCTAGAGAAGCTCCGCTCAGCCCGTGACTTGGAGTCTGCTGCAGCCCTAAGCCCACCTGTACGGTGTGAAGTTATCTGTCCCTTGCAACACACGTGAGAATTGTATACTGCTGTTGAAGTTGATTCTGTATGTCTTCGTAGAAGCTCCACTCAGCCTGTTGATTTTGAGTCTGCTGCAGCCCTAAGCCCACCTGCACAGTCTAAGTTATCTGTCTCCCGCAACACATATGAGGACTGTATACTGCTGTTGAAGTTGAGTCTGTCAGTTCTAGAGAAGCTCCGCTCAGCCTGCGACTTTGAGTCTGCTACGGCCCCAAGTCCATCTGCATGGTGTGAAGTTATCTGTCCCCTGCAACACACGTGAGAACTGTATACTGCTGTCGAAGTGGATTCTGTCTGTTCTAGAGAAGCTCTGCTCAGCCTGCGACTTTGAGTCTGCTACGGCCCCAAGTCCATCTGTATGGTGTGAAGTTATCTGTTCCCGGCAACACATGTGAGAACTGTACACTGCTGTTGGAGTTGATTCTGTCTGTTCTAGAGAAGCTCCACTCAGCCTGCGACTTGAATCTGCTATAGCCCCAGGCCCATCTGCATGGTGTGAAGTTATCTGTCCCCTGCAACACACGTAAGAACTGTATACTGTGGTGAAGTTGATTTTGTCTGTCTTAGAGCAGCTCTGCTCAGCTGCGACTTTGAGTCTGCTACAATCCCAAGTCCATCTGCATGGTGCGAAGTTAGCTGTCCCCCGCAACACACGTGAGTTGTATATTGCTGTTGAAGTTGATTGTCTGTCCAGGAGAAGCTCCGCTCGGCCTGCGCCTTTGAGTCTGCTATAGCCCCCGGTCCATCTGCATGGTGTGAAGTCACCTGTCCCCGGCAACACACGTGAGGCCTATATACTGCTGTTGAAGCTGACTCTGTCTGTCCTAACTGTCTGTCCTAGAGAAGCTCCGTTCGGCCTGTTTACTCGAGACTGCTGCAGCCCCAGAGTCCCAACTGTCTACTCACCTGTGGAAACTCACCTGTCCGTCGTAGGCCTCTGTGAACCCTACATCAGTGTGGGAAGAGGACCAGCCCTGACTGTATACTCACCTGTGGAAACTCACCTGTCTGTCGTTGGTCCCTGTGAACCCTGCATCAGTGTGGGAAGAGGAACAGCCCCGACTGTCTACTCACCTGTGGAAACTCACCTGTCCGTCATAGGTCCCTGCGGACCCTGCATCAGTGTGGGAAGAGGAACAGCCCCGACCGCATACACATCTGTGGAAATCCATCAATCCATCTCAGGCCATTGTGAACCTTGTACCGGCGTGGGCCCCGGAGACTGCTGCATTGCCTCGATTCCGGGGAAGAAGAGGAAAGGAAGATTTTAGCTTAGGTTATTCAAATTACTTTTAACTTTAATAAAAAGAACTGTTATTCCCTTGAATCCTGTTTCTGTCTCATCTCTGACACGTTCCTCAGGGTGGTCCTGGTTCAGGGGTGGGCGCAGTCCGGCTTGGCCCATCCCGACCTGTGACACATACTTAAAATTAATGTTGTTCCCTTTTACTTGTTTGTGGGCTAATTGTAAAAGGCTACTTAAAAGGCTGTTGTCTTTGTCCATTACATGATACGTTTGTACTACTGAAATTCCCACAAGGATTTCAACATCATATTATTTGAAATGCATCATAGATACAGTTTCCAAAGATGTTTTAAAAAGTTTGTACTTGTTTAAATTCAAACAATACATATAACACACGTGACTAGTCCTGATTGGTTCCAGAGCCGTTGAACGGTTGTGATTCGTTCTTATGACAATTTATATACTACTGTAATAGAAAACGTAGTGTTTTTATTTTTACTCAGCTTCTTGTTGCAAGTTTGCATGGTGTGTGAAATTTGGAACCTCATTATATTGTGATTCTATGTAAGTTTGTATTACATTAACATTACTTGTCTGTGCCAGTCGTATTTTTGACAAAGTGTAACAGCATGTCTTTTTCAGTTCAGCTACATTCATTTTGACCAATCAGAGCCAAGCTTTTCAAGTCGAAGTCGAAGCAGACTCGAAGAGATGAAGATACGTGTCACAGAACGCTCTACAACGCCTCCCTCTGGCATCATTCGATCCCTCTCTCCTGACTATTAGGACTTCATCTCCCATCTACTCTCTCTGCACTCATCTCCATCCAGCCCTGCCATATTCCCTGATTATCTTCACCTGTTCCTCATCATCTTCCCTTTATATGGTCTGATCACTCTGTTCTTTGTGAAGTATTGATTTGACAACCTGTCTATGCCGCACGTTCCTGTTATCTCTGAACCTTGATCTCTAACCTGGACTTTGTAATTATTTCACGAACCTCCGCTGCTTGCCCTGAACTTTTGCCTGCGTTTCACTCGGATTATTGGACTGCCCTCATACTATTCCTGCCTGAGTATATTACTGATGTCTGCCTGAGTTTGTGTCTGCTTACCTCGCTTGTTACCTGTTTAAATAAACTTCTGCAAATGGATCTAACTGCCTCAGCCTCTACATCACAGAATACTTCACCACAACAAGATCCAGCAGACTTTCATCGTCTCGCCAACGAGGTGTCATCTCAAGCGTCGGAGCTAGCCACACATCGACAACAGCTGGTCAAACTAACCTCTCTCACCGAGGTCTCACCGTACGGACGTTATCTCCACAGATCGCGGCCGTGAGTCAGGCTCAAGCTTCCGCTGCATCTAATCTAGCTCAACCTGTCATGAGTACTCCTTCCAACAATCCCCGATTATCATTTCTTGAAAAGTTCAATGGATCACCTACTACCTGTAAAGGCTTCCTCATGCAGTGTGAGAATTATTTCAACCGGGAACACACCACTGATGACAGCCGGGTCTCCTTTGTATGCTCGCTTCTTACTGGAAAAGCGTTGGAGTGGGCAACTGCAATGTGGTCAGGAGGTCAGCTTTCGTCTTTTACTTATGATGTTTTTGTTGCTCACTTCAGAGAAGTATTCGAACATCCCGCGGGAGGAAAGGAGCCTGAGGAATTACTGCTTGCTTTACGACAGGGAAGCTCCACTGCAGCAGACTACACTCTTTCCTTCCGAACACTTGCGGCTCAAACTGGCTTGGGAGAGGAACCGCTTAAGCTTTTGTATCGTAAGGGATTGAATACGGAGCTTCAGGGAGAGTTGGCGTGCCGTGATGACGGAAAGACCCTTAATCAGATCATGGAACTCGCCATTCGACTGGACAATCTTATTCGGGTTCGACGCACACCATTCAGATCCAGTTTCAATGAGTCTTATACCAGCCCAGAACCCAAGCTTATGCAGATCGGCTTTACTCAGCTCTCCACCGCTGAACGAGAGAGAAGACGACGTAACCATCTATGCATGTACTGCGGACAGGACGGTCATCTGAGGGTTTCATGTCCAGTAAGACCCGTACCTCGAGATCCCGCTGCAGTGAGTGTCTGTTTACCCTCTCTAAATTCATTTAACGTAGAGATTTCTTTAAAGATCAATGAGAGAGATATTAAGTTGCGGGCTTTTATTGACTCGGGAGCTGCTGGGAATTTCATTGACTTAACCTTTGCCAATTCTCATCTCATCTCTCTTCTCCCTTGTGAACCCCGTGTGACAGTGGCAGCATTAGATGGGCGCCCCCTGGGGACAGGAGAGGTTCAGTTCACCACGCAATCCCTTACTCTCTGCATTGATTCGCAGCACACGGAATCCATTCAGTTTTTCACTATCAACTCACCTCTTCATCCGGTAATTCTGGGATTCCCCTGGTTAGAGAAACACAATCCACAAATTTCCTGGTTAGAGAGGAGGATTACTCAGTGGTCACCCTTCTGTCGGAAAAAACTGTATGTCTGCTGTTCCGGGTCCTGAAAGTAACTGTATGTCCGCTGTCCATGGTCCTGAAACGATCTCTCTCTCTTCAAAGGATTTAAAGGAGTTACCCACAGTCTATCATGATTTAGCCCTGGCATTCAGCGAGAGGGAGGCTTCTCATTTACCACCTCACCGGTCTGTTGACTGCGCTATCGAATTCCTGCCAGGGTCTGTACCACCGTGCGGCAGAGTTTACCCTCTATCTCAACCTGAAACTGAGGCCATGAACTCGTACATAGAGGAGCAACTCGCTAAGGGTTTCATCACCACTTCTACGTCTCCTGCTTCTGCCGGGTTCTTTTTTGTAAAAAAGAAGGATGGGGGTCTCCGGCCGTGCATTGACTTTCGGGGTCTGAATGAGATGACTGTTAAATACTGCTATCCTCTACCTCTCGTTCCAGCCGCCCTGGAGATGCTTCATACTGCTCTATTTCACCAAGCTTGACCTAAGGAATGCTTATAATCTAATTCGTATTCAGAGGGGTGATGAGTGGAAGATGGCCTTCTCCACAACTTCCGGTCACTATGAATACCGGGTTATGCCGTTCGGACTTTCCAACACTCCTTCCGTGTCTTAAGCCTTCGTTAATGAGATTTTCCGGGACCTACTCAATCAGAATGTTATTGTGTATATTGATGACATCCTGATTTTCTCTGAGACCCTCGAAGCACACATCAGCGATGTACGCACCGTCCTTCAGCGTCTAATTGAGAACCAGTTATATGCTAAAATTCAGAAATGCGAATTTCACCAGACCCGAATCGCTTTCCTGGGTTACGTCATCAGTGCAGAAGGAGTGGTTATGGATGGCAGCAAAGTCCAAGCAGTTGCTAACTGGCCTCAACCTAAATCAGTGAAAGATCTGCAGCGCTTCCTGGGCTTTGCCAATTTTTATCGCAGATTTATACGTAACTTCAGTATGACTGTTGCCCCGCTCACATCTCTGCTTCAGGGGGGAGGAGGACGTTTCCGTTGGTCTCCGGAGTGTACTTCAGCGTTCGAATGGTTGAAAGCAAAATTCACCACAGCCCCCATTCTCCGTCATCCTGATCCCGAGAAGGAATTCATTGTAGAGGTGGACGCCTCTAACACAGGTGTGGGCGCAATCCTGTCTCAACGCCACGGCAGCCCCGCTAAAATGTATCCATGTGCTTTCCATTCACGTAGGCTCAATGCAGCCGAACGAAACTATGATGTGGGCGATCGAGAACTCCTGGCTATGAAGGCAGCCTTTAAGGAGTGGAGGCATTGGTTAGAGGGTGCGCGTCAGCCTTTCATCGTTCTCACTGACCACCGAAATCTGGAATACATCAGATCTGCCAAACGATTGAATGCTCGCCAGGCTCGCTGGTCCCTCTTTTTCTCCAGATTTGATTTTAAAATCACTTACCGGCCGGGCTCGAAGAACGGAAAAGCAGACGCTCTGTCTCGTCAATTCGACAGCTCCAGTGAGCCTTCTAAAACCTGACTCCATCCTGCCTTCCACTCTCATCGTTGCTCCGGTACAATGGGACATAATTTCTGAAATCACTGCGGGCCAGCAAGGACATCCAGTTCCTCCTGAAAGCCCAACGGATCGTCTTTTTGTCCCTCTTGAACTCCGTAACCGGGCACTCCAATGGGTTCATTGCACTCCCTCCGGTGGACACCCAGGTATTGCAGCCACCACTCCGTTGGTCTCTAATCGCTTTTGGTGGGCTACACTGCGACCCGATGTCGTGAAGTTCATCCACCTATGTACCACGTGTAATACTGTCAAGTCATCTCACCTGAAGCCGGCCGGACTCTTACAGCCTTTACCAGTACCACAGCGACCCTGGTCCTACATTGCCATAGACTTTGTCACGGATCTGCCACGATCTCAAGGGTTTACTACTATCCTTTCAGTAGTCGATCGCTTCTCTAAGTCCTGCCGTTTCATCCCCTTGGCTGGTCTCCCCACAGCTTTGCAAACCGCGGATGCACTCCTCAATCATGTGTTCTGTCTGTTTTGGTCCGCAGTTTGCTTCTCGTGTCTGGAGGGAACTTTGCTCCAAACTCAACATTAACATCAGCCTCACTTCTGGATACCATCCTCAGGCAAACGGTCAGGTTGAACGGTTGAACCAAGACCTCACTCGCTTTCTGCGGACTTATTGTCACCAAAATCAACAGGACTGGAGCCGCTTTCTGGTCTGGGCAGAGTACGCTCAAAACTCCCTGCTTAAGCCGGCCACAGGATTGACTCCCTTTCAATGTGTCTTGGGGTTCCAGCCTCCTCTATTCCCGTGGACAGGGGAATCTCCTGATCTAGACTCCTGGCTCCGTCATAGTGAAGCAACCTGGGATGCTGGCCATCCGTCACTATCAACATTACGCGGATCAGAGAAGGCGTGGCGGTCCTCAGTATCGTCCCGGCCAGTGGGTGTGGCTTTCCACCCGAGACTTGCGTCTTAAGCTCCAAAGCAAAAAACTATCCCCTCGGTTCATTGGTCCATTTAAAATTCTGCGGCAGATCTCACCTGTCTCTTTTCGGTTGGCTCTTCCTGCTCACTATAGAATCTCACCCACTTTTCATATGTCTCTTTTCAGACCCGCGGCTACCCCCAGGAGAGAGGAGGTCCAGGAGGAGGGCATACCTGTGCAGGCTCCCCCCATTGAGGTTGGCGGCGCTGGAGCTGCTCGGAGGGAGGGAGGGGGGGCTCTGTCACAGAACGCTCTACAATGCCTCCCTCTGGCATCATCACTCTCCTGACTATTAGGACTTCATCTCCCATCTACTCTCTCTGCACTCATCTCCATCCAGCCCTGCCATATTCCCTGATTATCTTCACCTGTTCCTCATCATCTTCCCTTTATATGGTCTGCTCACTCTGTTGTTCTTTGTGAAGTATTGATTTGCCAACCTGTCTATGCCGCACGTTCCTGTTATCGCTGAACCTTGATCCCTGACCTGGACTTTGTAATTATTTCACGAACCTCAGCTGCTTGCCCTGACCTTTTGCCTGCGTTTCACTCTGATTATTGGACTGCCCTCATACTATTCCTGCCTGAGTATATTACTGATGTCTGCCTGAATTTGTGTCTGCTTACCTCGCTTGTTACCTGTTTAAATAAACTTCTGCAAATGGATCTAACTGCCTCAGCCTCTACATCACAATATGTCCCTCAGAAGTTACTGGTAAGTTTTAGTTGCTGTTTGCATAAATAAAAGCTCACTGTTTAGTTTTTTTCCTTGCATGTGGAATACTGACGTTAACTGCTGTAACATGAAGCTGACACTGATTTCTGGCAACTTCAGCTCTGGGTATATAGTCAAAGTCTAAATTCTATGACAAATCTGTTAAAAATCTATGTGGAGACATTTGTCTGTCTTAAAACAACTATAAAACATTGTCCAATGCATCTGCAAAAATAATAATAATAATAAAAAAATAATTAGTCAATATAACATGTACAACATTACATTAATGTTATTTTTATTTGCAAAATGAAGCTGTGCATTTATTTCTGATTTCCTGAACAATTTGGCTTCATTGTAATGATGTAAATGATCTTTGAAAAGTTTGTCTTGAGCTGACCAGCTAATTATGGTAGTGTGTGTTGATTGGTGTTTATATTTGTTCAAGCTTGACAACCTTATTGCCTTTTTGATTACTTTCTAATATATATTTCTAATTACAAATTAGTACAAAGATTACATTCTTAAAAGGGATGCTAATAAGAGAGCATACATTTGAAACTGCTGAGTCTGTGAAGGGTTTTGATTATATTACCCACCAGGTGCATTGTACTGCAGCGCACTGTCATTCTTAAAAAGAAAACAAATCATTCATCATAATTTGCCTGCCTTACATGTGCCTTTAAAAAAAATGCATATATATATATATATATATATATATATATATATATATATATATATATATATCTGAGTGCAGAGACAAGCGAAGAAGAGAGTAGTAAGTATGGTTTAATCTCTTATCACCTCGTTTTTTTTTTTTTTTTTTTTATCAGACCTATTGAAAGGTGATTTGGTCAGTCTTGGTAGGAAAATGTTAGCAAAGTGTCCATTCAGGTGTCTAATTTTGCTGCCTTTTGAGTCATTCATGTAAAAATCTTTTTTTTTTTTCTTTCTTTTTTTTGTGTGTGTAAAGCTTTAAGTCACTTGTCCTAGTTGTTCTGGCATTCAGTATTTTGCACAACTTCTAATTTCCTTAAATCTTTGCAACAGAGATGAAGAGAGTGCATGTTAACACGTTCATGGGAAATAAAGGTTTAAATAAACTACAATTATCAATATACAACATACCCTCTTATACTCACAGGTTGCTTTATTGCTGCAAATAACTATATCAGTGACTTTTTGATTGAACTCTGCTCGCTGTAAGTTGTGTTGAGCTCTTTCTATTTCTTATGTTCAATGTAACTCATAGAGTGCCGTATAGTGACGACAGACAAGAGGATAAAAATGGACACTCATGTCTAGCTTGATGAACAAATGGGCTAGTCAAAGCTTTGAAAGGTAAACTGTGAAGTCAACGGAATGCATTTCTATGCACATTATTATACATATATTCAAACATGGATACAAAAATGTTAATCATTGGTTAATTTAATATAAATTCTTCTTTCCTTTCACAGATCCTGTGATAAAGCAGTCTTCAAATACTACAGTGTCTGAACCACAAGCCCTCAGTTGCGGAAAATGTGAGTCGTATAAGTGATCGTCCACTTGCAGATGAAGATGTGACATTCAAACTCTTCTGTTTCTTTGGTTCATTCATTTGTGGGCCTAAGTTTGTAAATAATGCACTATTCACTTCTGCATATTGTTTTTTCCGTAACTTTTATTTTCAGAAAATTGCATTGTGATGCTTATTTATTTAGTGATCTAATATTCATAGTGTACTTTTCAGTAATACAGATATAACTGAAATGTTCTACAAAAACAATATAAATATAGCTCTGCCATAGCATTTCACTGATCTTTGTTATAATGTATCTTGTTCAAGAGATTATATATGCTGCTGTTCTTTTTTAATGTACTCATATATTTATGTGTGTACTCATGTATTGCAATGTACACAACAAGATACTATATTAAACTATATTTCTTGATTTCAAAGTCTGTATGTCTTAACATTTATATTATTTTTGCACTTTCCGTTTTTAATACTGAATAAAACAGCTTTAAATAAACTATTAGTGTAATGCAAATACATTTTTATTGAGCTGAAATGCTATTTAAATGTTTTTGAAGTACATTAAAAAATTAAGTTTCAAATATAACTAGTTTAAGACATGAAAGTATATTTTAAATGAACTGTAAAGAAATACACTTAAATGCACTAAATGTACTTGAAGTGGTTCCATTTTAGCACAATTTAATATATTAAAATATATTGCAAATAGCTTAAAATTGATCTTAAGCATATCTTGAAATACACTTAATATACTTGAAGTTGGTTCAAAATAATACATTTAATACGCACTTAGCATAATACAATTTAAATATATTAAGTATGTCCAAAAAAGCACAATTTAAATATATTTACTTTTCACCTGGGAGTGATTACGCTTTTCATCTTCCTTCCTCTTGTCTGCAGCCTTTCTGTTCTCAATCTTCTTTTCTGCTCTTTGATTCTCTCTGAGATGAATGGATTCCCCCCTCCTCACAAATTGACTTCTGAAGTTTTCACAGCAATCCGTCCCACCGTTTTCCAAAAGATGCATTTCCTAAATCCTCCTAGTATACACTGATATATTTTAGCTGACATTCTGCTCACTAAATTAATATGAGTTGAAAAGAAGATGATTAATGGCACTTTCCTTATTATTCACATTAGCGCTACCATTCCGGTGGCTGTCATAATACAGTAGTTGTTATTGTCATCATATTTATGAGACGGAAATCACTCTTCATCATGATAAAATGATGTGTCAGTTTAATGTCTGCAGACAGAGCATTGCAAATGGTTTCTTAAAAGTCTTCAGGAAAACAAAGAGGTATTTATATGAGAAATTATCTATGTGAACCTGAGATAGTCATTAGTATACTTATTTCTCATATTTTTCTTGCTCGACTTTACAGTACTTCTCTTTTCTGACACTTTTTCCTTACTTTGCATTCTTATGAAAGTACTACATTCGCCATGTTGTCATGTGACCTACCAGTGTCAGTTACATTGCTTCACTACCATTCATAACTCCTCTCCTGTGGCCTAATGGGATAGTAAAGTGTTCATCATATACAGAATCTCGCTCGAAGTAGTAGCTCATCCGGGTAATGTTTGCCTACTTTTATGAGTACTGTGAATTTGGACATACTTCTTTTGCGCCAACTATAGCAGGGAAGTATGCGTTTTCGGATGCAGCCTATGTGTTAGCAATGCATGTAATGCATATATTTGTTTTGATGTATTTGTTTGTGTGTGTGTGTGTGTGTGTGTGTGTGTGTGTGTGTGTGTGTGTGCGTGTGTTTATATATATGGAATGCAAAGAAATTAATACTTTTATTCAGCAAGGACTCATTAAATTGATCAAAGGGGACAGTAAAAACTTATAATGTTACATATGATTTCTATTTGACACTATTTTATGGTGATGTAGTTACGTTGCACTTACTCAAATTAGTACACAGTAATATCAATTAACTACATGTACTTACTATAGAGTTACAGTTAGGGTTAGGTTTAGGTTCAGGGTTAGTTGCTTGAAATTATGCATCATTTACAGTTATTCCTATAGTAAGTACATGAAGTAACTGTCACAATCCTTAGTCACCAGACCAGTCCCCTCAGCACACTACATTTCCCATCCCCTCTCTGGCTACCGCCATCAGCCTCATCAGTTTCTCCATAAAAGCCAGCACCAAACACACATCTTGGTCTGGTCTCATCATTCTACCCTGAACACTTACCTGACCACTAACCTGTGCATCACTAACCTGAACCTCACTAACCTGAACCTGTGCATCGAACTATCCCGTCCTTCGTCTTCTTCAGTCTTCTGTGTGTCATCGTCTGCCAGTCTTCAGTCCACCAGCTACTTCTTATCTCTACCTACTATAGATAATACTTATTCTTCTGTACCATTACAGTAGTGTGTAACTACGTCACCTTAAAATGCTGTTCTTCTAAACTTTAAATAAATGTATTACGGGTTCCACAAAAATTAAGCAACACAACTGTTTTCAACATTGACAATATTAAGAAATGTTTCTCGAGCAGTAAATCAATCAGCATATTAATGATTTCTGAAGGATCATGTGACACTAATGACTGCATAAAATTCATCTTTGCCATCACAGGAATTAATTACATTTTTAAAATATATTCAAATAGAAAACAGTTTGGCCTATAAAAAATAATAATACTCTTTTTTTTTTATGTTTTTAAAATGAAATTCATTCTTGTGACGGAAAGCTGAATTTTCAGCATCATTACTCTAGTTTTTATTGTCACATCATCCTTCAGAAATCATTCTAACAGGCTGATATTCTGCTAAAAAACAACAACATATATTATCAGTTTAAAACAGTTGGGCTGTTTCATCTTTTTGTCGAAACTATGATACTATGAACTATGAATTTTTTTTAAAGGATTCTTTGCTGAATATAAAGTTCAAAAGACAAAAGAAGAGCATTTCTTTTTTGAACTTTTGATCAATTGAATGTGTCCTTGCTGGGTGAAAACACTTTCTTGACCTGTATACTAAAATAATAATATCCTGCAATACTTATAGAATGGAACCACAACACTGCTACTGAATCTACAGTACAATACAGTGTAGTCCGATTACAGAAGTGATTATTTTTGTGTTTTCGTGGATAAATTAGTAAATTCGGAGGAAGCTAATTTGCATGTAAAACGGACCTTTCCAAAACTTGACTCCGGATTCACAAACGCTTTATAAACATAGATAGATAGATAGATCCTTTGCAGGAAATTACAGTGTCACGGCAGCTTCAAGACAAACCCAACACCATACATTCACTCATAAGTTAAGCTAAAATACAACAATCTAAATAAAAGGAAGTTATATATGTGCATTATAAAGTCGTATAGCAGCTGGTATGAAAGACTTCCTATACCGCTCCGACTTGCACATTGGTGCCATCAGTCTTTGACTGGAGGTGCTACTGTTTATCACCTTCAGGTGGTGGATCGGGTGTGAAGGGTTGGTCAGTATTGTTCTTAGTTTATTCAATGTTCTGGCCCCTGACACTTGCTGAACCATCTCTAATTCAGCCCCGACCACCGAGCTGGCCTTCTTGATGAGCTTGTCCACTCTGTTCCTGTCTGTTCGGACACCGTCTCCCCAACAGGCCACAGCAAAAAACTGAGCACTGGTCATCAATGTTTGATAGACACTGCAGAGCAAGGGTTGACAGATACTCAGAAACTGTTCTGCAGGCGTACATACTGTGGTCTGAGGGATAGATAGTCTAAACACCACATGACTTCTGATGGAACCACCTTCATCCTTCCATCTTCTCCCCTAGCAGTCCACTGAGTGGTATTAAAGGCGCTTGAGAAGTCAAAAAATGTGATCCTCACAGGTGCATCAGGTGTGTCCAGATGTGTATAAGCCCTCTGCAGAATATAAATGAGGGCATCATCAACACTGATGTTGGGCTGATATGCAAACTGTAAGGGGTCCATTTAAGTTATGTCCATTTGTCCATTATGTCCATTTGACCCCTGTAAGGGGTCCATTTGATGTCCTGTAACATCAGATTTGATAGTTAAATGTGTGTATGTTAATGAATTACAATCATTCGTAAATAGTGTGCATGCGCACTTTCATTCATAATAAGCATACTTCACAAACTATGCAAATTACATGTCCAGGAACGCTATGGAATCTTCTGGACTCCCTTCTCGGGCTGCATTATATTGCATAAATGCAAAAGAGACTAATAGGCCATATGCCTAACATGAGTCCACCAAAGCGTTTTAGCCAACTGAAAAAATGCCAGATGATCTTCTGAAAACGACCAACTGGTGGCGCTTGAGAGTGCTTTGGAGGTGCAGTGTTTTTCCTGCTGAGACACTTTGGTTGCTATGATAACATGTTACTAGTTCCTCATTTTGAAGAAATGAATGCAGTAACTAGCAATATTAACTTCTCCATTGTTGTTCGGTCGTTGTACAGTAAGTATTGTTGTTGGTCGGTGTACTTGCTTTTGATATAGCTATAACTATTAGGTCAGTCTCACCATTTTTTAATTCAGTGCTTTCAGATTCTTTTTAACTGTAAAAATAAATTAAAATGAATATTCATTTATAAATTAAAGATGTCCTGTAAGCGCTCAGAAACACTTGACTGACTATTAGCTTGCCACTGGTGTTCCAATGGTGGCCCAGCCACGGTAAACTGATGGTGATGTGCCACCCAAAAATCGTGGGTGTGCGGCCGGAGCTCCAGCCGCGTCAAGCCGCTGACTTTGTGCCTCCCAAAAAAAACGCTGGCGGACCACCAGGTCATTGTTAGCTGGGGTAGTATTTGTCCCACCCCTCCTCCACTGTGATAGGGCGCCTGGGTAAAAAGTGAAAATGACAAGCACTGCGTTTTATGTTTTACCCAAAGTTGAAAAGTTTTCAACTCTTGCTACAAAAAAAAAAAAAAAAAAAGACTGGGCAAACAAGCTTGTGATTTATTATTATGTGACATAGTGCAGCAAATTCAATGCCAAACTGAATGTTTTACGCACCATTTTCACGTGGTAGGGAGCAGGTATACATTTATTTCGTACCAACAAACATTTTAAAAATATGAAAATTTTCATGAATCCGAAAATTTACATCAGAACGACTTATTATCTAAAATCAATAATTTTATTAATAAATATACCCTCAATGGTGTACAAATACCTATGCCAATGATCAGACTAATCCTCGTAAACGAAGAATTTATTATCTATATATACTGTACATGGGGCGGGTAGGTCCACGGAGGCTTCCATGTAGTTCCGCCATCTTGAAAAACTATAATAGCAGAGAGGGACAAAAAGTACTAGGCCAACGCGTTTCCACAACGCGTTTTCGTTCAGAACCAGTGTCATGTGACTGAAGCCAGCAGAAGCGGAGGCGCAGAGCAGTGAGAGACGCTTGTCACTGCCCCAGCAAGTTTAAAAGGATGCACTGCACGGTTATTTATACACCGTTCATTGATACATATGCTGAGTCACAGGATGAGTCCTCGTTGTCGAAAAAGTCCAAAATAGACCGTAAAAGGAAACGTGACCGGAGATTACAAAAACAAGGGTTAATGTCGGGATAGCTAATGCAGGAGAAAGCTTTCAAAAGAGACCCTGAAGTTGCCTGCTTTCTTCTCGACAGGTAAGTCAATGTTACAGTCTTAATTACAAGCTTTTTTTCACTGCTTGGTTGTGTACTTTATTAAATAGAAAGTCGAACATTTATAGTTAAAAATTAAACAGGCTCTTTGATGAATAGCAGCTACTGAGTAAAGTAACATTAGAGAAGGCTCTGATGATGATGATATCTAACAATGCACGTACTTCAAAAAATATAACGAGTAAAAAGGGCATTACTACTAATTACCATAGTTAATGTTTTTCACAGTCAGTAATTCATACTGTAACATTCTTTTTTTTTGTTGTTTCAAGTTTCAGTTTGTTTTAAATAACAAACCTGTTCACCCGAAGAAAAACTCGAAGTGCTATTATAAGACATCCTGACCTGTCATAGCTTTTTGGTACATAACGGCTACCGTAGATGCAACGCGCATTTGAAAAAGTTAGGCGCTGGAGAGCATTATTCGTTTGAATGCAAAATACAATTTCACCACTAGATGGGAGAAATTCCTACACACAGTCCCTTTAACAAACGATTTACACAAAACTTTGTTCGGCTTGTGAGTGTAATCAGTGTAAAAATGACTGTGATGAGTCAATTCTATTCTAACACAGGCTACAGAGCTACCTGGATAGTAGTAAATTTATCACACTTTGTGGTGAATCAAGCACGTACGGTTATGTGTGAGACTTAAATCCTTGTAGTTACTAGTTGTTCATGTGACAATGTGTAAAGATGCACATTTAAATTTTTGTTAGCACTATTTAATAAAATAAATAAATTTAATTATTACTACATTTGTTTTTGTTCATAGTGTTGTTCTTTAAAATAATTGCGGCCAATTAACAGATTGTAAAAAGTCTTTAAATAGTTTTTAAACACACCTGCAATAATTTTTAGGGGCCACGCATAACTTATAACTTCACCATGCATGTTGGCAAAAAGTTATTAAAAGCTCTTCATTAATATTTAAATTCATAATTTGGTAATGGCATAGCTTTTTTTATTTCTAAAATAATTGTTAATGGTACCATTAAGGGACTGGCATTATTTAATTCTATAAAATTCCTATCCCTACATAGATTGATAGACAAATAACAAGGTAAGTAGATAGACAGACGATCACTCTCACAGTTACAAATACTCAGAGCGTTCAATAGCTGACCAAAGGAGGGCTGGAAAACGCACTTTATAAACTCTAAATTTGCAAGTTCCATTGCAGACATCCCATATGAATGGAAAATTTGCCTTTATATCCCCCAGACTTTAATCTTCTGTTTAAAGCAGCGTAATGCCATGTCTGTCTCCAGAATCCTTCGTCTTTCTTTCATGTTATTATGGCTGTGCGTAACGGGCGGATGAGTGCCAGAGGTTGAAGGATAGAGACAGAGGGCGCAACAGAACCGGAACAGGTCCCTTTCTCGCCAGTCGGCTGATCCCAATTAATATGTAAAAGGAATTTCCCAGTTTGAATACAGATATTCCACAAATCAAAGGCTTTCTTCTCTTTCGGAATGTTAATGTGGGATGTGCGTGTGAGAGAACAAAGGTGACAGAATTACCGTTATTGAACTTATCAAAGCCAGAGGGGCCCCCCCCCCATGTTTTAAAGGGTAAATGAATACGACAGTTCTGTAGCCATTAGAGGATGGGGGAAAATAGATTTATGTTCGGAAGCTGAATACACACTGTTCAAATTTGTCACTGTTAATTAGGTGCAGAGTGTTTTTTGAGTTTGTATGCTAACTTGATTCCAATTTACTTTTGATACTTTAATTAGATAGATTTGTTATACATTTAAATGTACAGATCATGCTCAAAGCGTTCTAATTTGTAATTCATTTCCATTCTCCACGCAGTTTGGTTCTGCAAACTTAAGCCCTATTCAGGAGGGATTAGTTTTACAAGTGTAAGACATCTGTCACAGTGCACAGAAGTCGCCAACTTTCTGCAGAGTCAATAACTACAGACCTCCAAACTTTGTGTGGCCTTCAGAATAGCTCAAGAACAGTGCATAGAGAGCTTCATGGAATGGGTTTCCATGGCCGAGCCGCTGCATCCGAGCCTTACATCACCAAATGCAATGCAAAGCGTCGGATGCAGTGGTGTAAAGCATGCCGCCACTGGACTCTAGAGCAGTGGAGACGTATTTTCTTGAATCACGCTTCTCTGTCTGGCAATCCGATGGATGAGTCTGGGTTTGGCGGTTGCTAGGAGAATGGTACTTGCCTGACTGCATTGTGCCAAGTGTAAAGTTTGGTGGAGGGGGGATCAATGCTTCAGCATTCCAAGACATTTTGGACACCTTGGCCCCTTCCTGGTCCTACATGACTGCGCACCAGTGCACAAAGCAAGGTCCATAAAGACATGGATGAGTGAGTTTGGTGTGGAGGAACTTGACTGGCCTACACAGAGTCCTGACCTCAACCCGATAGAACACCTTTGGGATGAATTAGAGTGGAGACTTTGAGCCAAGCCTTCTCGTCCAACGTCAGTTCCTGAACTAACAAATGCGCTTCTAGAAAAATGGTCAAAAATTCCCATAAACACATTCCTAAACCTTGTGGAAAGTTTTCCCAGATGAGCTGAAGCTGTTATAGTTGCAAAGGGTGGGCCAACTCCATATTAAACCCTACGGATAAGGAATCGGATGTCATTAAAGTTCATGTGCATGTAAAGGCAGACGTCCCAAAACATTTGGCAATATAGTGTATATAAAACAGTTGTTAGCATTTCTATTATTTCCTCTTAATTTTATTATAAATTATTTTCTAATCTTTATATCATGTTTTTTTATTTATTTCTATTATACATAACTTTGCTTTAACCTCTGTTGTTTTGAAATGTGTTAAATAATTAAACATTGACTTAACATGTAGTTGTTTGGTTGGCCTGTTACTGTTGTAAGACTGGAGAAACTGGAAGAACTGGATGAGAGGGCTACTCTCTGAGAAAACAAAGGACATTAACATTTGAACTCTCTTGCTATATTACCATCCCCATTCGAGACACGATCACACTGGAGTTGATCACCTCCCAATTTACACATCATTCCCTTCACCCATCCCTACCGGAATTCACCCAAAAATCTATATGGTTTAATATGAACAATTATCATACAGTATTATACATGTTTGGTATCATTTGAAATGTCTCAGTGTGACTGGTACAAAGGTCTCATTCCCACAGAAGTAAACCAAAAAGATAATAAGGTGTGGAGAGTTTAGAAATGTCTTGTTAACTGCTGTGGGTGTGCCCCCATGTAAATCAACCACTGTCCCCAGTAAGTCTGGGATGGTGATTAATGCAAATTCCCACTGTGAACTCATGTTTACATTTGAAAGGTTTCTGTCTTGGTTTGAGTATTTAGGGAGATGCTGAAGAAGGTTTGTGGCGGTTTGTAACTCAAATTAGCCTGTGATATGGAGTATATGCAAAACACTCCGCATCATGTATTTTATAATATCAGGTTCACATCTTCTCTCTTTATTTCAGAGCATTTGATCTTTTGTATTTATTATCTTTGAACTGATTATGAAATTGGCATGGTACATTTACCTGACATAATACATTTTTATTTTATTCCGACTGACTCTGAAATTGTTTTCCCAAGTAGATTAAACGGATTCGTATGTTACCGCAAGTTTTGCGTCAGATTAGTGACAACTAATATTTGGCACTAATTCAAGTGTACGTGTTTTGCAAAGACAAGAAGTGAATTTCTGTTTAGGGCAGCAAAAGTGCTGCTTGACCAGCCTAAATCTGGGTGTGTCTTACCTCTGTTTTAATTTAATGTTACTTTAGATAAGTGTGTGTGGGAAACCACGGCATGGTCAATCCAAAGCTATTATAAGACAAGTAAAGTTGGTTGACTTATATCTGTAGTAGTGGCCATACCTCTACTGAAGTAAACATAACTTTAATTTCAAGTGTTGACAATAGTGCTGAGCAGGTTAGTTAAAGTTAGTTTAATTGTCGACATTACTCATCTTAATAATATTAATAATAATACTGCCACAAGAAATAAGAAAATGCATAAAACAATCAGTTATTTACTCTCCGTCATGTAGTTCCAAACTTGTATGCATCTGTGGAACATGAATGAAGATATTTTCAAGAATATGCAGTCCAGTGTTGTTTGGACCCCATGGTTCTTACACATATCTTCAGTCATGCAAGTTTGGGATGACTTGAGGATGAGTAAATGACATAATTTAAAATTTTGGGTGATCTATCCCATGACCATACACTGGCAATTCTCTGTCCAAGCATTTGCATTATTTGTACATTTGCGAAAAGTATGTTTCAAATGATCAATTATGTTTTTAGAGGTAGCCTACTTCACGTGCTGTCCCAAGGCATCTTATACTAAGCAATTTTACCTCGCCAGTATGATCATAATTTAGTCATAGAAAATAAGATGCTTTATAAAAGTAGCCCTCTGAAGAGCAGCTCAGAAAATCTACCTCCATTGGAAGCTCCATTGGGATGGGAAGTCATGGTGGGGGAAATTAAATTAATAGACGACACTAGTTAAACTAGAGTAGCCCACAGCTCAGCGGGGGCCCAGCACCATTTTATTGCTCATAAATAGCTACACTCTGCAAATGGTTCAATAAAAAGCAGGCCGGCCTCAGGGCTGTGTCAAATTAAAACATGGCTGCCCTGCCATCAGCATCAGGAAGGCCTATGCGTTCCGATTGCCCAATCAGCAGAGCCTTTTGTTTTATAGTGGAGAAAAGGTAAACAAAAGTGAGTCGGCCATCAAACTCTTGGCCCCAGCCTCTGTGCACCATATAATAACTTTATAAAGTTTTGTTGGTAAATGGTGAACCCTCTTGTTCCTGCCAATGCACCCGCGATGATGAAAAACAACTTCAATCCACTTAAATTTATGCCCTCCCAGTTTGTCCAGCGGGCTCTGAGATTTACAGCGCATGTCTTTCCTGCATGTATGTTCAACGATGAAATGGTGTGGAGCAATTTGATAAGTTACGACATCGTACATCACTTCCCTGCGACCTGTTAGCTTCTGTCTTTAGCAAAGAGGCACCAGGCCATGCGGAAACTAATGTATAATTTCTGTATGCATACAATGTAAGTGGGCGGAACTCCATCTTGCCTTTTATGGCTGATTGATGGCATGAAACGACAAGTCAAACGCTCAGTTCTGCTTGCTCCTCCTCCACTTGAAAGCACGTGTAATAGTTGTCCTCATTTGATGCTTGCCATAAACCATCTTTACATGTTGTGCGGCCAGCATCCGGTAATAGCTTCAGAGTGGTGCCGTCATGTTCAGAGTGGTTTCTTCTTTAAATAGCTGAATTTACTTTACAGTGTAAACTGGGTTTGTGTACACATTATTCATATTAGAGCTTTGTGAGTTCATATGCAAAGCCTCACTGGTTTTATAGACTTAAAAGTGGCTGAACACATAATGTTTATTATGCAGTCATGGACTGGTTCATAACTGCATATTAATGCTGTTTGTTGTGCCATTATTAAAATGGCATGTTGATTATGTGGAAACATGGTTGGTTACATGATATGAGATCGCTTCCTTTTTATTAGCAAGTTAGTTGAAGTGTAGTGTAGTAAGACGTTTGACTATAGCATAAAGTCTAATTAGTTTATTCTGGCCAGTAACTGCTCACTTGGATATGGAAGCGATTGCTTGACTGATATTTAAAGTGACCAAACATAATTTGTTTTGTTTTTACATGCTTTTACATTTCAGCACAGAAAACTATGTAAAAAATTATTGTGTATCAAATCAAGCATAACATCTGCTAGTGGGGGTAAGAAAAATTCTTACGCTTACATTTTTTAAAACATAATTTCAATTTTTATAAGTTTTTCAGAAAACAAGACATTTTGCTTTTCAAGTAAATGTATATTGATTTAAGAATGTTTTGTACTGGAAAGCAAGACATACTGAGTAAGAAAATCATTTTTTAAAGTGTTAATGCATGCTAATGCATGCAGTTTACTTGCTAACAGTGTTGGGGCTAGTTACTCAAAAAAGTAATATATTACATATTACATATTACTCTCAAAAATAGTAATGCCTTACTTTACTTTATTACTCCCTGGAGAAAGTAACTAGATATATTACTAGTTATATTACTAGTTACATTTTTTTTCTTAATTACTATATAATTGCCTGAGATGCATCAGATGGAGGGAGAACATACAAAGGAGGAGTGTTCTTTAGGGTCTTTATTACGCCAACAACAGACTGGCACTGTCTAGCACAAATAACTACAAACAACTGTACTTGTACTTGCCGTTGTTGACGCTTCCATTTTTCCCCATCTGTCCCAATAATATCTGTCTGCAGAGCCGCAGAGCCACAGTTTCACCCCAGCAGTTTTACCCGCGCATGCGCAGTTTCAGGTTGTAATTCAAGCCCTATAAATAGTCATTTATATGCAAAATTGTCTATAAAACACAACCGGTCTTCCGACCTTTTACTATATGCGCGAGGGAGAGAGAGCAATACAGCGCTCGTGTTGTTTGAAGGCGGTGAGAGTGAACGGGCTGCGCGCGCGCGTCCGGGGCGCTATATTTTTTTTCCCAGGATGGTAGGGGAAGACTCATGAATATTCATTAGGGAAGTCATCCCTGATTGGCCTTAACTGCCGCGTGTCGACCAATCGGTGATGGTAAATGATACCTCGTGCCAAACCCAGACCAATCACTGTTCCATTCACGCCCTCCTCCCCTTCCCTTCTGTTCTCTGTGTTGTGTGCCTTGTGTGTGATGAAGTACTGGCAAATGTAACGCAAGTAACTAGCTCGGGAAAACTGTAATAATATTAATATTTTCAGACGAGTAATGCCTTACACTACTAGTTACTGAAAAAAGTAATATTATTACAGTAACGCGTTACTTTGTAACACGTTACACCCAACACTGCTTGCTAATAAGTGCCTCAAACAAACCTCTAAACATAATTTGATGCCAGTAATCAGGCAAACGTGTGACATAGGTTCATGGTTGCAAAACCAAAATTTGTATCATATTGTATCATAGTGCTTACTGGATTGCTAAAGTGCTTGCATTATAATTTTTTTTTTTTTTTTTTGCATTTTTGCCTCATATGGTTTGTGAACAGACTGGACGGTCTGTGTGTTTCTCTTTAAGGCTGAGACTTGTTGAAGTGATGAGTTCAAGTGAAATTCCTTACCGAAATAAATAAATAAATAACATGCCTTACAGTACCTTCCTTACCAATGCCTGTAAAATAGTAAGCATAAAAACAGGCCTTTTATTTTATATTTACCTCTCTGATGATGGTTTAATTTTTAGGAATGCACAGGCTGTAATTTAGACACTAAATTGTCTTGCATGTTTTTTTTGTATCACTAAACTTGCTAATTTGCTTACACGTAATTGGAGAGCTTAGGGAGGTAAGCTTTCTTTCTGAGAGTGCCATAATAGCAGTAGGACAACACAAATATGTCATTGTTCAGTGTATGAGTGGATCATGATTATGTTTCTTCAGCAGAATATTCAGGAGGTGGTAGCACAGGATATGGAGATGTGGCCACTCTCCAAAGGAGAACTTTGAAATAATGGATCAATTTTCGCTTCTCTAATGACTGTGATGGTAAGGATTTATTGAGTTGAGGCAGGACCTTGAGTAACCCTATTAAAGAAAAAAGTAAAATAAAACTAAATAAACATATCCTCTATTGGCAGACTTTGTTTGTTCCATCCAATAATGACTTCTCCTTCCTGAGCTGTCAAACCTCTCTCTGTTTGCAGTGTCTACTCTTTGTACACACACTCTTCTTTGTACCTCTCTCTCTCTCTCTCTCTCTCTCTCTCTCTCTCTCTCTCTCTCTCTCTCTCTCTCTCTCTCTCTCTCTCTCTCTCTCTCTCTCTCTCTCTCTCTCTCTCTCTCTCTCTCTCTCTCTCTCTCTCTCTCTCTCTCTCTCTCTCTCTCTCTCTCTCTCTCTCTCAGGCATGGAGCAAAAAATCCAGCGACATTACCCTAGTGAGTAATGGTGGAAGTGGACATGTAACAGAAACAGCCATCACTAATAATCATTTTCATTTTGGCTCCAAAAAATCTAAAACTGGTTGTGCATTTACAGGCATGCATATGCATATGCTTGAACATCTTTGGTCATTGCATCATGTCTCACTGTTTCTCCTGCACTCCATGAACACTTTAAAGGAGAACTCCGGTCAATTTTAACATTGAGAATTTTTTTTTGTAAATTTGGAGTGCTGTCAATACAGAGAACAATGACAAAAATCGGTGTTGCCTACACCGTGTTATCCTCTTTTTAAAATTTGCACCCTGTTGACTTCAATGGGGCAAGTTTTAAACCAGCTTTTAGCCTCTTAACATCCTTGATGTGTCATTACAAGTGCCCAGCCATGTGAGTGATTCGGAGTGATCACGGGTGAATCTGACTGCAGTAGATGTGAAAGATAAATTATGTTATTTCAGCCAGCGCACATACCTGTATTTTCTTCCTGTTTTCCATGTGAGTGATTCGGAGTGATCACGGGTGAATCTGACTGCAGTAGATGTGAAAGATATTAATAAAAATGATGTTACACAGCTAATGTGAGTGATTCCTTCAGAGTGAACACGGTGAATCTGACTGCAGTAGATGTGAAAGATATTAATAAAAATGATGTTATTTCAGCCAGAGCACATACCTGTATTTTCTTCCTGTTTTCGGTCGAAGTCCATAGTAATCGATTGTCGAGTTCACATGCATAGGTTTAGTTACCTATGATCATGCGCGTGAACTCGGCAATCGATTACTATGGACTTCGACCGAAAACAGGAAGAAAATACAGGTATGTGCGCTGGCTGAAATAACATAATTTATCTTTCACATCTACTGCAGTCAGATTCACCCGTGATCACTCTGAAGGAATCACTCACATTAGCTGTGCACTTGTAATGACACATCAAGGATGTTAAGAGGCTAAAAGCAGGTTTAAAACTTGCCCCATTGAAGTCAACAGGGCGCAAATATTAAAAAGATGATAACACGGTGAAGGCAACACCGATTTTTGTCGTTGTTCTCTGTATTGACAGCACTCCAAATTTTTTAAAAAATGAGCTCAATGTTAAAATTGACCGGAGTTCTCCTTTAACAATAAAAGATCGTCTCTTGCAAGCTTGCAATTCCATTCGTTACACTTCATCTAGCTGTTTTTAAATGCAAGAACCAATCCAGTATGTATAGTACTGTGCAAAAGTCTTAGGCATGTTAATATTTTTAAAAATGGTTTTAAGTCAGTTATTTATATCTTTTGCTGTAGTGTGTCAGTAGGACATCAGTTTACATTTCCAAACATTCTTTTGCCATTAATTGTAATAATCCAGTGAGATTTCTGTATGCACAAGGAATCTGACAACAGCCAGGATGATCTGATCTCACCATCATCGAGTCCATCTGTGATTACATGAATTCCAGTTTTCCTAGTCTCGATGAGATTTGAATTTGAATGCAAGGAAATTTAAATAAACACAGATTATAATTTTTTTAACTGTATGTCCACCCTGGCAATGCCTTGTTTGAAAGTTTAGAAAGCCTTGAAATTTGAAGGCTCATTGGCCATAGATAGACAGAAAGAAAGATTGATACGTACATACGTACGTACATAAATGCATGCATACCACCAATAGAAATTTGTATTGAGTTTATAAATTTCATCTTTAATAATTTAACTTTTGTGGATCTGGATGGAAGAACCCTCCATTTCCAAGATCACATTACTTTTGAATTTCAGTTCAGTAATTTATCATCCTGTCATTCTAACGAGAACTCCAATTCAACTTCCTTAATTTTGCCCAGGATTTTTAGACCTCTTTGATGCTATCCATAAAATAATATGACAATATTGCCAATCAAAATGTAATTACTGCCCAGGATTACACGGGTACAGTAGGAAAAAGGGAAATGTTGAAAAAAAGCGGGAGGAAGAGAATAAGTCGTTATTGTCATTATCACTGGGCTCTGGGTCAGGTTTCAGCTGATAGGCACTTGAACCGCTTGATGTTTTCCGTTGATATGTGCTCTCATCTGAGGGCTTGAATCAATATCAACTCTTGCCCTCCAAATTGCGCAAATGACTGTTAGATACTCATAGAACCCCCCACCCCACCTCTGCACTGCCAAAAGCCATAAGAGCAGAATAATCCATTATGTCTTCCCTTGTGGCGGTTATTATCCAGAGCTGTGCAATGTTAACAATCAGAATTCCATAACCACACACACGTAAACACACATTCATTCCCACTTACACAACACCGGCTTTTGTTGTGTGTACAAAGAAATAACAGGTTGTTGCAATTGACTCGAAGATTACTGTAATGTGCTTGTGTTTTTACTGCTGTGGTTTGTGATGTATAGGTATTAGGAAGCATCAAGGCGATAAATGTCATGCTGAGTTGCTTGCTGTTTTAGGATTGTCCTCAGGATACTTTGCAGTACTCAGTATAAAAAAAAGGTCCAAATTGTCTCATTATTTGAAGGGATAGTGAAACCTCTATGTAGCGCTCAAATCTCAAAACTTCTGCATATTCAGACTTGCCATGCTCCATATTTTAGATTTGAAAGCTGAAAGAGGAGAAAGATTTTACAGCAACTAATTACTTAAATTTGTGCCCTATTCCAATTGTATAGAAGACTTATAGCATAAAAGCTGTACAGCTGTTTTGTTTGTCTTTTACTTTCATTTTGTGTTTGTTTATTTATTAAAGTGTGTTGACCATTCACCGGTTCCCGCCTCCTTCTACCCTTATCAACGAACTTCGTTACATTGGTGCCGAAACCCGGGAGGAACTAGGAATGCGCTGTCATTGAGCCCTTGCCACTGTTGGGAATCCACTGTGCCATCGAGCATGGCTGAGTCTTCCGCCATGGACGCTTAAGGCGGTGGGTTGGAGTGAGCTGCCGGGGGATGGGTTGTGAAGGGGCGGCTGCCTTCAGCAAGGGAGTGGAGGCTTCGCCACCATTTGCCTGAGGCCGGATCCTGCTGCCGTCCGCCATGATGGGGAGGAGCAGGGAACGGGGGACTCCTGCCGGCTGCTTCCATCTACCGAGGGCTATCCAGTTGCCACCGCCAGGCATCGCAGAGGAGTTCACCCAGCTGGTGAGGGACCGGATGGCAGTGCGTTTTGGGAACCATACTAAGAATTTATTTCCTTTTCATCTCTCCCCTCTCTCTTTTCTGTCTCATGCTTCCGTCTCCTTTTCTCCGCCTTGTAGACAGACAGCCACCAAGTGCCAAAAAACAACAACAGCTGCCTTTTAGGGGCTGTTTAAACTGTTTACTGGCCACTTCATACGTTTTCTGTGATCGGATAGCTATCCGATTGTGAAAAGACCAGGTGTAAATGCCCTCCGAAACGCATTTGAGACGGATTTAAATCTGATCGCTCAAACCACATCAGGAGGTAGTCTGGGACGCACTCCAGACGAAACTGGACAAGTCTAAATGCATCTGGTTGTTGAAATGTAAATTTTACTCCTCCTAACAATGCTAAAAAATAAACGTGTGAGAGGGTGTTATAGCCTTTTGTCAAAGCCGCTCTCTCTTATTGCGGTCTTTGATTTTGAGGAAATTAGCTGATATCAATAAAATGCAGCTCATATCTGTTGCTTTCGGTGATGTGAACTCCATTAAATTTGCATATAGCATGGGAATTGAAGATCGGATTAACCCGCTTTGCGAAAACACATTTATGTGATCAGGTGTAAATGGAATCATTTTAATAAATCAGATAGCTATCTGATCAATAAAAATGCATAAAGTGATCAGGTGTAAACAGGCCCTTACAGTTCCTCCTGCACCAAAACTATGAGCTTATGTTGCGTTCACGCCATGTAACCGTAATTGCGAAATGGCAACCTGTGATGTTCTGCAGCAGTCAGGTGGTACAACCAGAGCTCTGGAGTTCATTATTATTGTAATGTCATTATGTTCTTTGAGACATGATGTAATTTAACGTCATCTCTTGTCTCCTGACGCTTTGCACACGCTGCTGTGTGAGTTGTGATCATGTGTTTTGAAGGAGACATGGCTTTGGAGATGCTCTGAAGGGAGGGTGGGATCTTATGCTTTCAAAGCTAGCTTGCTATTGCTAGCTTGTCCGAAAATAGCCTACCCTACCTTTAAGTTTTAGTTTGAATTAAGGTTATTTGTTTTACCCCATTGCCAGATTGTCTGATCTTTTTGTTAGATTATTGCTTAAAATATGTGAAAGGTTTTAAACCCAGGCCACATTAGGCTATTACCACATAAATAATGATATTTTTCTCTAAAAAGATTCAGGTGTTGTTTTCCATATATTTGCCTTATTTAGTCCCAATGTGATGATCCCATGTATATGTTTGGTTTCCTTTTATTCATTCAGTACGATAATTTAATTTAAAATGTATTACTACCGGTAAATGAGAATTCACCAGTAATAAAAGAAATGAGAAACTGAAGAGAAGTAAAATGCTCATGATTGTTATTGGATTTGTAAACACAGAAAAATAAAACTACACTTACTGAACATCTTGCAGTCAAACACTATAAAAAATTATTTTACAAGATTTAAGAGTAATTTTGTAAATTTGTTGACAATGGTTTGATGTATTGCGGCTCCTTAAGTGGCATCAGATGTAAGGCAGTGCCTTTGTGAGCAAGCTAATGAAATCCAAAGAGGTCAGAGACAATATCTATCATTGATATTCTTCAAAGTTCTTTCATTTTGCCAGTTTTCCCAGTCTTTATGAGACCATTTTGTCTTAAAGTTCCAGAGGGTGAGTTAAACTCCAGCTGATGGAAGGTAGTCGTTTGGTTAAAGCATCAGGAAAGACATTGATTTTGACCTCTACTGCCGTACAGCTCTAGGTGTAATTAAGGCTCATTATGGTGCAGTGTTGTACACGCTGGCTGCTGCCGCTGCTGATGAGACAGATGGCAAATTTCAGGCTCACAGTGGCATCGGGCTGAGCTGTGTCCACACACTGACTATTGAACCATTCATCTGAAACTCTGGAACTGTGAGCCATGGCCAGACCACCAGCTTACGTTAAGTTATTTGGCAGAGGCTTTTATAAAAAGTGACTTACAGTATGCATGCCCACAGTATGCATTTCCCGCTTGAAGTACTTTTAGTTGTGCAAATTAAGATATATTCATGATTTCAGTGTTTTAATTGTGGATTGTTTTTCTTTGCCAGTTATACCCGTAATATAATAATATTATAGAGCGCTAAACACTCAGATAATCTCCAATTCACAGTAATATGAGTGCACTGTCTTTCTTAAGTCTTTGACTTGATGCGGGACTATGCAGACCGCTCGAAAGTTGCCTTTGGAGGATGCACTCAAAGGTAAGAAGGCATCAAGGCATAACCAAATTCAATTTTAACTTCGCTTCCTGTCTCCTGAGATACCTTCATCTGATCGATTTTCGAAGGCAGCAAATCAGTTTCGTGAGGCACTTTCATGCGCAAACGCTGCCTGCAAAGTCAATAGGCAAGTTTGACTTAATGTAGTGCCGCTCAGACCAGTTAGTGCCTGACAAACGCAATGCATTCTGGTAAGAAAGTTTGTCCGACTTTGATCTGCGCCGTTGTTGTGTCACGATCATGTGTGCCATCAAAGTACCACGAGAGCAAGACAAGACCAGCTGCCTGGATCAGGCGCTGCAGTTGACAGACACTACTTATTCCTTATTGGCTAGACTCTCTGATGACAACGATGATGTGTGTTTCATGTTTATTCTGTTATGAGCTCACACAAAATAACAGCAACTCTATAGCGAGCAGTTGACAGAGCTGTATAGAGCTAAAATGCCGTCCTTGTTCTGGGTCAAAAGTAAAATATCAATCATATATCAACATCAAATCAGAAAATACTATGGAAAATACTGTGCCTTTTCAACACTTTTCAAGGTTGATTTAACCCCCCCCACCTCAAAATCTACGCCTGTGCATATAACTGTGCATTTAAGTACACATGACAAGTGTTTGAATGTGTTTCTGAGCGCAGAGAACAGGTTTTTTTCCCCCCTGGTTTTGCCCGAGGTATCATGTCAGTCAAACTTAGAATCCAACTCCCACTGAATATGTCTCAAATCTTCTGATGCAAATGAAGCCGCTTTATTTCACCAGCTCTCTCGCTCTTTTTCCCCTTTGTCTCAAGCTGGATGTGAGTATCAGAAATAACAATCTTCCAATTCATTAATAATGCCTTGGAGAGAGTAGAAATGACAGAGGAAGCCAAAGAGAAAATGGAGTATTTGAAAACAATGAACAAGACAGGACCGCGAGCGGCGAGGGCCGTGATCCCCCTGCGAGATCCGAGGAGAAAATAAATTTGCTCTAATTTCCTAATGGAGAACAAGCTTGTTAACTATCGTTCTGCTAATTTCCTTACCTCCTTTTTGCTTCACTCGGTGTGTGCTCTTTGTAATCTCTGAGGTCACTTGGCTTTACCCAGAATTCTTAGAATATACACACCATGGGGTCCATACTGCAGAGAAGAAACACACAAAGAGGTTGTGTGGCCTTACAGGCAAATGAAAGTCTCGCACAGCAGTGGTACATAAAGAAACAAAGTACAAAGTGCACTGGGTTTCAGAAGCAGGCGCTAAGTGAAAGTTTTTCAGGGTCAGACGCATTACTTGCCTCAGTAATTAATCAGTTTTTTTGCAGCTTCTGTTCCACACTGAATACAATTTACAGAAGCGGTTATCCATTCTCTATGCTCTCATTCAAGAAACTTTATTTTTTTTTTTGAGTTTGTCATCTAAACTGAACAATTAAAAAAAAAAAAAAGCTCTTTGTTTGCTCTGCTTGTTTTTATGGCTGCAAAATGTGTGCCAATTTGACAGATGTTGGCATGCAGAGAATAAAGCTATATCTCAAATTTGATCTTGGGACAATTGGATGAGAAAGGTTTATATTTAAGTTTATATTGAGGTATTACATTTTTGATCAAAGACTATGGTATCATGTCAAATCCGAGCACAGTTTGAGACATGGTTGATATCTTTTCAGGAGGAGATGAGAAAAATCAGGAAAGCAAAGTTATTATTTGCTCTTTGTTTAATCTCATTGCTGTCTAAGATAAAAGAATGAGATCTCCTTTGTGATTTTTTTTTTTTTTTTTTTTTTTCAGAGAGAAATTCATGTCTTTATTGTCATGCGTTATGCTTGAAGCCGAAAGAGCAGAAATGAAGGGAACACAGAACATGGTGTTTAGACGCAGCGGGCTGTCATGGCTTAAAGCTCCTCTGACCGCGGGTTAGTGATTCGGCTATGAAGTCTGTGCAGCAGGGGAATATCACTGTAAATGTAGAGCAGCTTTCGTCACATATATAACTCCATATTTGAGATTCAGAGGGATTAAAGTCTAACGAAAACTTCCACTGTTCCTCCCTGACCAGAACCGGCTCACTTTTAAAAGATACCATACATAATTTACCTTCTAAATGTACCTTTACAAGATGTACCTGAGGTAAATTAAATAGGTCATATGTATTGCAGATAAATGATGTGTGCAGGACGGTGTAATAACCTCTTTTTGTTTGAGGTAAATTTAACTTATGCTGGAAAATGGGCAAAAAAGGTCACTACTTAAAAGCCTAGATATACTATGTAGACTGTTCAAAAGTTTGTGGTCGGTACAATTTATTTGATGTTTTAAAAGAAGTCTCACCAAGAATAAATAAGTAAAAGCAGTATTGTGAAATATTAATACGTGTTTTCTGGTTTAACATATTTTAAAATGTAATTTATTTATTTGACAGCAAAGCTGAATTTTCAGCATCATTACTCCAGTCTTAATGTCACATAATCCTTTAGAAATCTTTTTAATTTGGTGCTCAAACAAATATATCTTATTATTATCATTGAAAACAGTTGTGCAGCTAAGCTAAGTATCAGTTGTGATACTTTAATTCAGGATATTTTGATGAAAAGAAAGTTCAAAAGAATAGCATTTATTTAAAACATAAATCTTTTATATTTTTCTCGCATCTTTGATGAATAAAATAATTTCTTAAAAAAACAAAAACAAATGGTAGTCTCATGCCCGCACTTTTTAAAATGGATTTAAAAAAAAGAGATCTCTAAGGTATTCTGGTTGCTAGAAATGTCTTTAGTTCCTTCAGTGTAACTGTGTGGCAATTTGAATTACTAAACAGTATGATCATTTATCATTTATTTTACCTAATTGCAAAGTTGCAAACATCTAAGATAAAATGCATCCCAGTGCTTATTAAAAAGCATTGTCCTAATGCATGTACAGGCTTTAAATACATAATGACTGAACAGGAATCATCAGAAATCATCTCTTTGAAGGATGAACAATTGAGGACACACTGTAATAGAGCAACAGCAAGTTTATTACGTCCGTGTCCTTTTGAAGTTGTTTTTAGCAGCTTGAGAGCAAAGTGTCAGCCTGATAACAGCAGCTGTTTCTCCCTGAGGGGTGTGATGCAGATTAAGGGTGGATTAGTTGCTCTGAGCCATGTTGCATGTGTTGTAATTGCAGGGATGATAGTGGCCAGGCACCAGAGGCGCCGTCCTGCTTGTTCAAAAGGGCCCTTGTGTCTCCAGAGTTCGGCCCTCTTAAGCACCTTGCAAATTAAATCGGCCTTTCTCGGCTACATGCAGCTTAGTTTGCTGCTGATTGCTTGAGGCTTCTTTTAAAGATTAAAAAAGAGAAACAGACAGTCCAGACTCTGAATTCTGACTGGATAAGGCACAATTGATATGTTGTAAAATAGGTGATATGTACTCTACTGTTCAAAAGCTCTTATGTTCACCAAAGCTATGTATGATACTATGGAAGTCAGTGGGTCCCTGGGAAATGCATTGGAGCTGAAAATGGAAACGGATAAAAAATATAACATATCAACAGTGATCAGCAATAATAATAAGCCTAATACTCACAATCAAAATAATAAGGTCATATAGATCATAACACCGTCTAGGAGGTAAGAAGTGGATTATCCTTCACCTGAATGGTTTGTCTTTTCATCCTGAAATGTGCGAGGCAAATGTTAGACCACAATAATTAGGAACTGCAGTTTCCACAAATCCCTTCACTCGATTGCGATGTTCTCTTTTATTCTGGATGGCAAGGGCAGTGACTGTAACATTGAACGAATTTTGCAGTATTAAACACATATTTATACCAATTTCATCAGGCTCTGAAAATTCTTCAAAAAGAACACAAAGAATGGCCTTCTCAGCTGCCATAGTTGCAACTCTTGCGTCATCAGTACAGGGTGTTCAACGCACCACCGTTTCCGTAAAAAAAAAACGTTTCGCAACGTTTTGTCGGGGATGAACGCAGCCCAGATCACATGAAGGGGAACAGGAAATAACAGGAAACATTTTTTTTTTTAATTAATATTATCAATATTGAAAACATTTATGCTGCTTAATATTTTTGCATAAACTCACATTTGTTTTTAGGACTTATTTAGGAATATTTCTTTGAAATATAAATGTTTTGTAACATTATAATATGTTTAGTGTTGGCAGTGTATCTGTAATTGTGCATCAGTTAAATTCAATATTAATGCTACATCTAAACTGTGAACAGTGTGCAGACTAACGCACAAACAAGCACTAAAGGTTTATACTTAAGCTTAAGTGTTCATCATATCTCTAACCGTAAATGTTAGCATTTTTAAAAGTGCTTGACTTATATTCGTAGTCATACCTTTAAGGGTATTAAACTGCTGTAGTGAGTTTATGATGCCGTAAACACGTCCTCCCACACATGAGCACATTTTGAAGTGTAGGAAAGCCTCCTTCCTCATGTAATAGCTCTCAGTGATCAGACATGCTGCTGTGTTCTCCTCTGAAGCCGGAAGACTGCTTATGAAACCTCAGCAGGCATATCTAGGATGTTTCTCTGAAGAAAAGCTTCTCCCAGAGCCATTGTGTGGCTCATTATTTAAAATAACGTAGAGAGAAGTCCCTTTCAGCCTGGTAATTATCCTGCGTGGATGAGTGAGAGCGGATTAGAAAATTCTGTGATCCGGGCGAAGCTACCGTTTCGTCTCTGTTTACGCAAAAGCACCGCCACACTGGCTTACCATTGCAATTGTACAATGTTTCCCTCTAAATGAATTACATGCTCTATTTGAGGAGTAGAATCAAATTAGAGAATGATGGGAAAACAAACGTTGCTGCATTCGGAAAAGTCTTCTAATGATTCCTTTGTTTTCAGCGAGCGGCAAAATAGATTAGATCCTAAACAAATGGGGTTTTACCACTACCAAAAGCCACTTTGTAAAAAGAGACTTAAAAAGACAGAATGAGAAAATGAGTGAACGACTCAGTTATGTTGGAAGAGAATGACACAGATGGAGTGTGAATGGCAGGGCATCATGTACCTCTCTGTGTGACTGCAGTGGGTGTCTATGTGTCAATAAGTCCTATCTGAGATGAACAGTATTGGGGAAGCTACTTTGAAACTGAAACTACAAAGTGAGTTAGACTACAGTCAGAAAACAAACAAACATTTAAAGCAATTTAGGAAAGGGAAATATCTTTTGAATTACATATTTATAATGCCTGAGAGAGATCAGACACACAATTATTTGATAAATTTAACCCAACAAGCAAACCGTGAGTTAGAGTTCTATCGAACTTCCCCCAAATTGCAACTAATACCCAAATACCCAGATGCAGAATTGGGCCTGGATACCATAGCAACAAAGGCACATCAACAAGATAAGACTGTTTTACAACCCAAAGGATTCTTGAGTGAAAGTTTTACTCTCACTTCATTCACTTTTAAACACAAAAACCCTTTTAATCCTATTCATTCTATTTATACACTTGAAATATGTACAAACATGTATTCAGTTTTCCCATCTCATGATTTACCTTTTATATCGTCTTGGATATGTATTAATTCAAACTCTTGGAATAGTCTAGATAAACAAGATCGCATGGATGCATTAGCATGTTTGGTATCTATGAGCTGCAATTTTAATTTCCTGTGTTCATTTACATTACATTTTTCTAACTCTGTAGCACATTAGTATTATAAGAATCTTGATGTTTCTTCTCTTAACGCCCAATTACATATACAAAACAACCTGCTGGAAGACAAAGGATCATAAACTTTCCCTTCAAATGTTCAACTCCATATTGTTTCACTCACCTATGAGATCACTGATCATAAGATCAGACCCCCCTTTTCTCCTTTTTCCAAGAGAGAAATTCTGATGTGAAGATGATGCTGAACTAGAAGTCTCCGAAGGACCCCTACGTTTTTGCCAGGGCAGCCTTGTCTTTCCAATCATCAAAGACATTCTGCATCAACCCAGATCTCTCTCATCAATATAACTTCAGCCAACATCAATAAGAGATTCAACAAATTGCACCAGGACTCTTTCAAACTGGCACTGGTAAACTAAGTGCATGCAACATTCTTTGACTTTTTATTTGATACATCGGCTACCCCTTTTCATAAAGGTGCATTAGAAATAAGATACTGATATTTCCTTCAGGCTGTTGGTCTGCTGAATATCAAATACTGTGAAAATTCCATGCTTTTATTCTTTACTCTGCTTCAGCTTTAACCCTCTTCCTATACCCAACTGTGTGCGTGTTATATGTTACATGTCCAGGGGCCTCATTTATAAAACTCTGCGTAGGATTTGCGTCAGAAGTGGTGTACGGATGGAACATAGAACGTGCGTACGCACAGAAATATTCGGATTTATAAAACCGTGCGCACGCACATTCTACGCAGTTTTCCCTTAATAAATCACAATCAATTCTAAATGTATTTTATGTTTTTTTTAATCAACTATCTTGATTAAAATTTTATGTTTTTTTTAATCAACTATCTCTTTAAAATGAATTTTACATATGTAAATGTAGATGGTAGTGACACAACAGTGTCTAGCACCAACACAAAAGAGAGTCTGACATGCAGCCAGCAAACACTCATCACTTCCTGATTAGTCATGTGACCTTCCAAAATATCATGTGATCCTGGGTGTTGGGTGAATGTGATGCAGCTGTGTTGTGTGCCTGACTGTGTAGATCCACACACTTGCTATAACATTAACTGACTATTACAGTAAATGGCCTGAGGTCTCCTTTTCTCACACTGTCACTATGGATTCTGTGGTTTCACTTCTGTCATCAGTCTTCAGCCACCATTGCAGCTGCTGCTTTTGGGGAAAATTCATTACCATTGTTCTTCTCTCTACTACCCAGCAGCTAATGGTGCTGTAAAGAGGTCCAACCGTCAAACACACAGTCCAAATAGCCATCCAGCAACATAAGCTATGGAAACCTGTGGTAACTGACTTCTTGCAGGTGTACTGTGCCACTTTATATGCTGCAATTGGTACTTCGTCCTTTCAGCTCCTCCATGGCAGGCAAATGCGCACAAGACTATTTTGCTATTTGCTCCTGTGCACCCGCAAACTGACATAACAGTTCACCGAAAGGTTACGTGGCTGCAACCCAAAATGGAAAAGTACATAGAAAGACATGGAATGTTTCCCATATCACTGTATTTCCATGCACACAAACAGCTCCGGCTGAGAACACTGCACACTAAACACACACTCTACCACTCTATATACCACTAGACCTAAATGTGATGTTTAGAAGCCTAATTGGTTGAAGGACCATGTTACTTAGATCTTGATGTGATATTCCACTTAAAAATTGGAAAATGTTGAGTTCATGAGTGATTTATGTTGTGACTACTATATTGAAGTGCTGTGTAATAACGTAGTGTGTGTGAGAACGGAAGTGAAAGAGTAAAGAAGATGGAGGAAGTTCGCTATTCCTGTCTCATGTGTGTCTTTGTTTACTAACTCCTGACAGACACCACACAATGTAAGTTCATAAGACAGACTATGTAAAAAAACTGCGCAAAAAGTGTATCTTGATCAAACGATTGAGTACAAGTATAGACCTAATACACTTAGGGTACGTTTACATGACAACGATATGCTTAAAACGGAGAAGTTTTTCCTTTGAGTTTTGCCGTGTACAGACGACACCATTGTCAAAACAATCCCCATTCACATGGATCCGCAAAAACAACTAAAAACGTTGTATTCTGCTGCCAGGCCGTTAGATGACAATGAAACACTATAGACTATATAAAATGTAACACGCATGTGCATGACATCATCGTCTTCAGAGATTCGCGTTTTTTGTTGTTTACACAGAGACCGTTTTCAAAAACTTGCACTTTGAAACCCATTTTCAAAAGATCTACTCCTGCTTTGCTTACCTGAAGTTGTCACCTGTGTTATAGTCTAGTTCTATACGTATAATTCTAGTTATAGTCCTGAGATCTCCTTGTATTTCTCCAGTGTTCTCCCAACAAGACTCTCCAATTACATACCTGTGTTTCCTCACCTGTTCCCTGCTCTAGTACTCACCTGTTCCAACCATCCATGAAGTGTGTGCTCTCCAGTTCTCTTCCACTCACCAGTCATCGTCTAAGAACTTGAATTGAACTTTATACTAAGAGCTTGTGACTAAACCTCACAACTCGAGTGAATCCCGAAACTGTCAGCAAAATCTCATTCAGTAGCTTCACCCACCTCAGTTGTGAAAGAAGTCCTGCATGTATTTTTGGAGATAGTCTCTGCTTGTTTGCAGTGCAAGGGTAAATAAAAAAAATATTTTATTTCAAAAACTGGTTCTTTGAACAAGTACAGTGTTTCTTTATTCAAAACATGAAGTGTGTAAGGCTAATGCTTTATGGATTTGAGGAGCAGAGAAGATTGTCTTAGGCCCTATTCGGACGGTTATTTTTTTCTCATGGGGTTGTAAGGTAATTTCAACATTTATTTGCATCCTGTGGCGAGCACGACGAGGTCGAGGGCCGTGGGAGGACGGCGCGAGGCCGGTGGCGCGATTGATAATGAGCGACACGTGCGCGACGCACCGGTCTCACATCTCTCACGGAGGAGCGGAAGCATAAAGGAGGAGCGACGACAGTGAAGAGCGAGAGAGGACAGGCCTGTGTTTTAGTTGATGTTTTTGTGTCTGTTTGTGTTGCCAGCAGTCGTCCGTGAGGGGCTGCTGGCTTTTACTTTCATTTTTGTATTTGATTATTTATTTATTAAAATCTTTAAATGTTCGCCGGTTCCCGCCTCCTTCTTCCCGTACCAACATACCCCGTTACATTGGTGCCGAAACCCGGGAAGAGGGAGGGACACGCTGTCGGAGAGCCCTCGCTGCTGGGAGGAATCGCGGTGCTGAGGAGGTCGGGCAGCACGAGGGAGCGTCGGCCGCCGATTGCTGCCCGAGGCGATGGTGCTGGATCGAAAGAAGATCAGGTGGGACGGAGAGCTCGCTGCCGTGCTCCTGGGTCGAGGAGGGGTGGCTGCCGTCCGAGAGGGAGCGGAGGAGTCGCTCCCGTTCGCCGTGGGCCGGAGCCTGTTGCCGTCGGCCATGATGGGGGCGGAGCAGGGAACGGGAGGCTCGCTGCCGGCTGCCCTCGACCGGAGGAGCCATCGCCGTCCACCAGGAGGCGGAGGAGCGTCGAGCCGTCCCCCAACGGATGTCCAGTACCATCGCATGGCACCGCGAGTGACTCTCAGCTGGTTGAGGACCGAGCGGCAGTGTGTCCGGGAACCGGATCAAGAATTTTTTTTTTTTTTTCCTCTCTCCCCTCTCTCGTCTCTGTCGCTCCTCGTGCTTCCGTCTCCTTTTCCCTCACCTCGTCTATCCATACCTCCAGCCCAGGTACCGCAGCCGCCGTGATCGGTCCCCCCGGGGAGGGGGGAGGGGGAGTAAGCGCAGTCTCGTGGGTGCCCCCCGGCCTGCGAGGGGCGATGGGGGTATGTGGCGAGCACGACGAGGTCGAGGGCCGTGGGAGGACGGCGCGAGGCCGGTGGCGCGATTGATAATGAGCGACACGTGCGCGACGCACCGGTCTCGCATCTCTCACGGAGGAGCGGAAGCATAAAGGAGGAGCGACGACAGTGAAGAGCGAGAGAGGACAGGCCTGTGTTTTAGTTGATGTTTTTGTGTCTGTTTGTGTTGCCAGCAGTCGTCCGTGAGGGGCTGCTGGCTTTTACTTTCATTTTTGTATTTGATTATTTATTTATTAAAATCTTTAAATGTTCGCCGGTTCCCGCCTCCTTCTTCCCGTACCAACATACCCCGTTACACATCCGAATCCAGAATGTCAGTGTTTTCTCCTAACACCCACGTAAAAAAATCCCCACCTGAATTACCTACTATTTTTTGACAAATACCAAGGTTGTGCGTTAATTTCCAATCAAATCCACACCACTGAGTTTACAAGAAGAGATCAATTAAAAATTCAGTGTCAAAATTCCTTTTTGACCACAGCCGAGAACCATACGATAACTGTTGCACTTTGGATGCAGATTTAGCCTGCATTTTTATTAGGACTACTGAAATGCTGGAAGAACAGTATTATTTCATATCACCACTTAAAGGAGAAAGAGAAGAAAAGCACATATTTGAAATGGGCCGTTATTATGGCAGCAATAATGTATGTTAAAAATATGAACCAAGCAGCTTTATGTTTACCTCATGTAAATAAGAGACTGTATTAATGGTGCTGTAAGCGATCCTGGGAGACGTTACTTCTTGTTGACATTCGAATTGTTGTCAAACAAAACGGAGGCTAGCTAGACCCTCCCTCCTCCTCATCCCGTCTCCTCCCTCCTCCCCTCCCTTCCGACATAAAGGAAAGTCCAAATAGTCACTACAAACAAAGTTAAGTTTTACTGATACTTCATTCAATGAGTAATGTCGCCAAGTTAGATAAATGCTTTTATATATTGCAGAACAGAATGCAGAAAAAGAGACACATTATCTTAAAATCGTCTCGCCACCTGAGGTTATAAATAGCTCCCATACAAGGATGCAATAAAAGAGTGATAACGTTCGCGTTTCCCATGCAGTGAGCATAAACAACGGCGGCGGCGTAAACAAATTTAGTCAAAGTTGTCAATAGCCTATAAATGAACATTCAAATTCATAACAAACAGTGGATGAAAACAATCATTCACACAAATTGTCGCCCTACTGTGAATTTGCTTGATCATTTACAATAGAGATTGATCGCTGCTAGAAACATACATGTTGTATTCACCAAAGTTAACGCTGCATAGATCTAGCTAATTACATCCTTGTCTTGGTTTAGCGAACATGAACGTCAGTTTAGAAAGAAAAATGGATTTACCTGTTCTGCAAAAACAGAGCAACTATGTCGGATTGGAAGCCGTTCTGCCGGCGGAGTTCTCGCCACCTTTTAAAGGTTTTTCCGATGTAAATTCGGGACTTTGTGCGTTCCTTATCCTTGTCCCTCTTCTTTGCAATTTGTTCATCGGAACGTCGTCTCTTTGGTCGTGTGTCGGCCATAATTCAAACTTCCCTCTTCATGCTTTTCTGTTCTCTCTCCTCCACACACCCCCTTCACGTGCACGCGCACTAACCCCGCAAACCCCACCCTCCAATACTTCTTGTCGGTTATTGGCTGGAACTCTGTTTATTATGTTTCGTGGTGCGGGTGAGTCCAGTTTGTTTTTGTTGTCGTTTGTGGAGCCTGTGGTGTCTAGAGAGACCGCGTTTTTTTACAGTGTGTTCAGGGGACAGGCAGCTAGCGGATAGTGAGGAGATGTTTGCTGTATGTGACAAAAAATGTTTTGGCCTAAAAAAACGCGTCGCATCACTTACAGCACCTTTAACTATTTCTGCTAATTTCCACATTTTTAAAATGACATCCATCATATTGACATAAAATACAAGACAGAAGATTAAATAATCAAATAATAAATAGGATATTATTTTTATATTAAATATACATTTATTCTTATTAATCCAAGCATATGAAATTAAATTTACAGCAGACAATGTGAGCAGTGCGTTACTGGGTTTGTAGAATCACGAAACTTGCTCCTCCACCATGAATAAATCACCATTCGAATGCATGAGTATTATCACTGAGGGGCCATGCAAATACATTTTTACAGAAATCCACATGAGTAACAATTAGGCCTACCGTCCGAATAGGGCTTTAGCCTGGTATTTGCTGTCTAGTCTGTGCGTAGCACTGCGTCTTTTGTAACAAGCTTTTTGCCAAATACATTAAACGACAGTAAAATCTGAGCGCCCACATATAGAATAACCTTTTTAACCTGTAAGTTGATAACTTAATGTGATGCACTTACAGCCACAGATGAGACTGACAAAACACAAATCTCAGAGATTTGCAGGTGAAAAACCTTGTGACTCCATTTGAGATATATATATATTTTTTTTTTATAATAGTAACTATTAATTACACACGCAGCTGTCTGACCATACAAAAAGCCACAATACTAACTTTGACAACAAGGTGTTTATTCATTTAAAAAATATTTTTTGTTTTTTAAATAAAATGTTTCCGAATAGTAGCTGTTTTCTTAATAACCTGAAATTTTCGCTGGTTTCAAAACACACCACGCTGGATATAATCTGCCATGGTAACATATCCTCGGATAAACTCCTGCGATCAAACAGCTAATACATTACATAGGATGACTTGACAACTGAGCGCGACATTTGGACGTTGGATGTGCCAACATCACATTTGCATAGGCCATAGGCCTACTTTTTGAATTCATGATTGGTTGACTGCAATATTAAAAGATTCAACAGAACACTAAAGTAACATTATTAACCAGTTAATGGTAATTTCGTTTGTTCCTTTGTTTTTTTGTTTTTTTTTGTTCCTTGAATCGGTTCAGAGCCTTGCTAACAAAAACTTTTTTTTTGTATTTTTGGGTTTTCCTTATTTTTTGTCAGTCAATGTTTGCTGGTGCATGTAGATGGTGTGCGTTCTTTTGTTCCCTAGCTCTTTATGTTTTGTTTGTTTGCACTAATAAACCCTGCACATATCCGCTATACGCCTGCCTTCTCTTTTGTTCCTGCCAGCGTTACAGCTTGTGTGTGTGTGTAGGTTAGAATAGCTTGAGCATTTATTGTAGTTAATAAAACCTTGTTTGTGTCACACATGAAGTTGCTCTTTTTTTCTTCTCATAACCGGAGTCCCTAATCATGCGGATCACAGCTACATGCTCTTAGAAAGTGATGGATATTAGGATATTCTTGTCTATGGCCAATAGAGTATTATGCTGCTATAGTCTATAGAGATTCTGATTAAACTTTGCTGGATGATTGTTGACAGGACGTCTAATCCCCCACCCCCAAATCAGTTACTTGGTCCAAATACTTTTATTGATCATAAGGAAATATTTCCCCTTTGGACTAATTTGCTACATAAATCACTATAGAGCAGCAGGGAACAGTAAGGATTTTAGTTTGGGTGACAACAAAACTTTAGCTCACAAATTTCCAAAAATGTATCACTTCATGCATTCCCTGGTAATCGAACCCATACACTTGGTTCCTAGTGCCATGCACTACAGTTTGACCTACTGGAATGTGTTACTTAAACAATAGTAATTTACTTCCAAAATGTGACTTGATTAATTTTTTTATTAATCAGGAATCTATTGAATCTGTGGTGTTTAATGGCAAAATGGAGTCAGACCAGAAAGCAAGTTCTCTGTGCATTGTGAATGACCACTCATTTCCAGAAAGAAATGAATTCTTGAAAGTCATGAATCAAGATTGATTGATTGATTGATGGATCGATTGATTGATTGATTGATTGATTGATTGATTGATTGATTGGTTGACTAATTTATTGATTGTCAGTGTGATATTTAAAAATACTTTTCTAGTAATTACAAATAATTGACAGAAACTAGCCTAAAACATTACAACATATTTAGCTATTGATTCCTATTATTTCTGCCCTACTTTCTGTGTGTACTCTCAGCCAAATAGTGTAATTTCAGAAGTGGAACAAAGTTATTAATGTCAGTAAAAAAATAAAAATACAAACATTTGTGAACTGATGACCTGTGCTCAGGTCTGTGTATTGAGAAAGTAAAGAGGGTTGATTGCATGCTGATATCAATTTAGTTTAGCTACTTTTAGTTAGTTACTACCAAACCCTGGACATAAGCTGTATGTTACTGTGAGACCTGTCCTTAAAGAAAGATAACAGTTCACTCTTAAAACACTAACTCATGACACACACACTGTCACACTCCCCATATCTCTCTTTCGTTGTCCACAAAATGGTCTTTTGACCTTCAGTGCCTTTGTGTCTTCCCATAATCCACTTATTGTTCTCTCTGTACACTCATTGTCTGGTTTGAAGGACTTTCTGTAATTAGAAGTGCCATTCTGGACCTAAAGGTTGAATGTTGTCTCCATGGGTGGATGTAAGTAAGTAAGTAAAATTTATTTATACAGCGCCTTTCACAGACTAGGTCACAAAGTGCTTTACAATAGACAATAAAACATAATAAAGAACAAACTAAAAGAAATAAAATAAAACAGATACAATTTACAATATATAAAGGACAGAGATTACCCAAAAGCTAACTTGAACAAATGAGTCTTCACTTGTCCCCTAATACTGTCCACATTCTCAGCAAACCTAATACTGGTTGGCAAAGCATTCCATAGTCTGGGTGCCATAGCGGCGAAGGCTCTATCCCCACGTCTTTAAACGAGTACGTGGCGTAGATAGCAGATTTTGGTTATTAGACCTGAGAGACCGGAGAGGGGTATGAAGATGAATTATGTCAGCAAGATAAGCAGGGTCCTGACCATGTAAAGCCCTATAGGCTATGGTTAAAATTTTTAATTGGATCCTGTAAATTACAGGAAGCCAGTGAAGGGAGCAAAGTATCGGGGTGATATGGGTGCGCCTATTTGATCTAGTGAGTAACCTAGCAGCAGAATTTTGAATAGATTGCAGTCGATGAAGAACAGATTTGTTAAGTGAGGAGAAAAGTGAGTTACAATAATCAATACGGGAGGAAATGAAGGCATGAATGAGCATCTCCAGTTCTGAGTGAGAGACCACAGACCTCAATTTACTAATATTACGTAAGTGGAAAAAACAGGATTTGGTCAGTGATTTGATGTGGGTTTCGAAAGGTAGAGATTTATCAAATGTCACCCCAAGGTTCCTTAAACTAGGCCGGACCGCAGATGACAAAGGTCCAATGTTCTGCATGATCAGAGGGATAGCGCTGTCTGGCGCTACAATTAAAACCTCCGTCTTATCTGGGTTCAGCTGCAAAAAACTTTCAGCCATCCAGCTGTTTATGGCATCTATACAATCTAAGAGCCTTGTAAGTTTGGATGACTCATTTTGCCGGAATGTAAAATGAAGCTGAATGTCATGTCATGCGTAAAAGTGATAAGAAATGTTAAAATCACGAATAATCTGACCCAAAGGCAACAAGTATAAAATAAACAATATTGGACCCAACACTGAACCCTGTGGAACACCACAAAACAGGGGTGATGATGCAGAGTGGGAATCACCAATACAGACATCAAAACTTCTGTCTGAGAGATATGAGGTAAACCAATCTAGGGCCACTCCCGATACGCCCACCCAATCACGTAATCTCCAAATCATGATATGGTGGTCCACAGTATCAAAGGCAGTATCAAAGTACCAACACTGAACATAGACCTGTGTCCGAAGCCATTTGAAGGTCATTATAGACTCTCACCAAGGCGGTCTCAGTAGAATGTCTCTTCCTAAAACCTGACTGAAATTTGTCATACAACTCCAAATTCTCTAAAACAGCTGTAAGTTGATTAGCCACAACTTTTTTGAGGATTTTGGCCAAAAATGGCAACTTTGAAATTGGCCGATAGTTCTTCAAAACTGTTGGGTCCAAATTAGGCTTTTTTATTATAGGTTGAATAGTGGCATGTTTAAAATAGGATGGGACACAGCCTGTGGCCAGTGAGGAATTGACAATAGCTACTATACCAGGGCAAATGGCAGGGAGTGCTTTTGAGAATAATGTAGATGGTATTATATCCTGTGGGCAAGAGGACATATTCATTGTATTAATCAAATTTAGCAGATCAAGAAGGTTGATTGGTTTAAAAGACTCAATGGTAATAGGCCTAGGTGGGCGAATACAGTCTACAAGAAATTGTGGTCCACGCAGAATATTTGATCTAATAGACTGCACCTTATCAACAAAAAATCGTTTTGAGAACTGTTGTCACAGTGGCAGGAGGAGATACAATATTATGTATGGTATCAAATAAAACCTTAGGGTTTCGTTTAGACGAAGAGATTAAATTAGAAAAATAAGCAGCCCTAGATTTCACAACTAAATGATTAAAATCCTGCATAAGTTCCTTAAGAAACAGACGGTGCACTTCAAGCCTGGTGGATTTCCACAGACGTTCAGTCGTACGGCACCTCCTCCTTAGACAACGCACATCGTCCGTCATCCAAGGCGAGGTGTTACAGATGAGCTTAGTGCAAAAGAACGGCTTTATCCGCCCAACTCTTTAGCAATTCAAAAGAGGAAAAAGTTTCCACGCTCACCAGCTGACAGGGGTAGCTATTTCTCCATACTATGGCAAGTCCTCCACCGTGGCCAGTTACAGACGCGGGGATCCAATAAACGAGCAGCCAACAGCGGTTGAGGAAGGTTGAGGAAGATGTGCACTCGATAATCCTAAGCGTAGGTAGGCCACGACGAACCCGGCCAAGGCGGGGAGAGGTGGATCCCTATTCAGCAATCCACCGGACGCATCCAGAAACACTGCCCACAGGTAAGATGCTCTGATGGGGATCCAGGGCCAGGCAATGCCCGGTTGGTAGAAAAATGTAAGATTACGATCCACAGGCAGACAGTCCTTCCGGTTACCAACAAGGGAGTATTTCCATAGGCTGCTATTCTTGACCTGGAAACCCGCTCTGGTCCCTCGCCTCCTCCGTTTACCACACTTCTTGGGCAGGTGCGCAGGCTTTCTTCTCCAGTCGCGGTGCAGCGAGAGATTGTGACCTGGTAAGCACAGGCGAATACAGGGTGGTATTGGAGGTGGATCACCGATACCCATAAAACCGGACATTTCAGCTCTAATAAGCAACAGCAATTGCCGATCATAAACCAGGGCCGCTGATACATTTGTGGACAAAAATAGTGGCATTAAAAGGCATATTAAAATAAATATCTGAGACAAAGAGACAGAAAATACAGAGAGAGACACGGCTAAGCCAAACACAGGCGCCATCGTCACTTCCAACCAAGTGGGATAGATGATGGATATAAAGCCTGATGTTGCTCTTTCGTTGGCCATGAGGCTTAATACTTTTGGGTTTTAATTGGCAAAAATATGCTTTAATTTGTATATTTTACGTTGTTATTCCAATCTGTCTATCTATCTATCACTAAATTCGTGGCACATATACACACGTGAATGGAATTAAAATCCTTTTTAAATTCAACCATAGCATATTATTATTATTATTATTATTATTATTTTTGTCTTTGTAACTCCATCACAATGTAATAACTTGATCTGCCTCTGATACAATTTTTGATCTTTCACTGATGTTACCAAGATGTTTTATTTTTCAACCCCTTGCCATCATCTGGCTCCATTCTGCATCGGAACAACCACTTCATGGTACAATTGATTTTCCATTGCAAACAATCAACCAACCACTGTATATGTTTCGATCTCTCATTCACTACAATATGGAAATAAAATGGGTTGCGAATGCGGTTCCATGTTGTATATTTACATTATGCATTTAAAAGTAAGAAAGAGTGACACATCATGAATGTCCATTATGTTCTCTATTTTATTCTTTTATTGCTCTGAGTTTAATAAATAAATAAGGTGGTAGCTCCAGGAAGCCCTTCTGTGGTGGTGCGACTGCTGTCATCAGCCTTATACCTCCATAAACTGGGTCGTAACAGACCAACCTCACAGGCAATAGCTGCCGCACTCCATCTTCCTGGTGTGCGCTGGCATTTCTCATTACATTCCCTAACAACCAGTCAGGTTCTGTGGTGGACTCCCTGATCTAGCTGGGTAAATTTGCCTTCAGTACGACACAACAGCGAAGGGTTATGGCGAACTCCAGACAGAAGGAAGAAGTGGCAAAAAACTCGGATGAACATGGCCAATATCTCCTCACCTACAGTGGATTGTGAGAGGATCATGCGGAAACTCGGTCAGGGGTGAAATGAGCTCTGGTGGCGTCAGAGGAAAGACTGTTATGTGGCACAAGGGGTCCACAGCTGAGCACATGAGGAAAATAGAAAGGAGCGAGGTCTCGGCAGAGACACAGAAAGGAGGAATTACTTTGATGTGTAAAAGACAAGCGCGGTTTAATGTTATAAAAAGTGATGCTCTTTTGAGGAAAAAAGACAAACAATAGCATGTGTGGGGGTATTGGAGGCATTTTGAATTCAGTGAGAAAGAGAAAGAAAAACACAATTAAAGAGATCTCACAATTGAATCTCATATCTTAAAAAATCTCTTATCCAGTAATGAGATTAAATGTAGACATTAGCTTAAGCCTCCTGCTTCTTAGATGTTTCAAGAACAAGAACCTGGTAATCTTCAGTTGTTATTAACTAAGACGATTAAAACTGTTTTCGGTAACTGAAATAATACTAAAGAAAAAAAAAAAAACTAAAAAAAATAAAAAAAAAAAATTTATAAAGAAACTGTGGAGACATGGCTTGCAGTCAATAAAAAAGATATATATATATATATATATATATATATATATATATATATATATATATATATATATATATATATATATAAACAAAACAAAAACAGGCACACTACTGCTGACCCTCCTTACGGAAGTACCTCTCCAAAACTGACTCCAGGCAGACAGATGAACCCCTTCTATCTCCAGAGTTCAACCATTTCATACTAATAGGGAAATGGAAATTATACACATACACAAATACATAAATAAACTTAACCATTGACAATAAAATTCCATATAAATTAGATTCATTATACATTATAAATTATACGTTCATCACCATTACCAGAAAAAATACAAATAATGAACAATACATTTCTACGTACTATCAAAATAAACACGATGAAACAATGACCCCCCTGATAACACTGGGAAATAGACAATGCCTACACTACCCAGAATCCCTCAGGATGCCATAAAATGGGGAAGAGGAAGACTGCATTCTTCTTAACCCCCCACCCGGAAACCATGCTGCAGCCATGAACTCAGAGACAAGCAAGTAAATTAAGTTGATATAAATTCTAAATAAAATAAACTTTTGGTGTCTTTTTTCACCTGTCTAATGTTCACCTTAGACTAGAAAAAGTAAACAAAATTATATTTAAACAAACAATAGGAAACATAACCTAACATGTATACAAGTCATTTAAACCAAACAAACACAGGGCATATACAAAAATTAGGGGTAACTAATGACATTGTCACAGAAACAATTAAACAAGTTTGTTGGAGTACTAAAATTACTAAAACTAAAACTAATTACAGCTATCTAGAAATTTAAAAAACAATAAAACTAATAAAAATGAATAACACAATACATTCAGGGTTACTAAACTAAAATGAAAACTGAAAAAATAGTATTAATAACTACTATTTTATTTAATGCAATACTAGTAATACTAAAATAACTGGTAATCTCATGGCTGTCTCTGCTACAGTTTGAGAAGAGATGTCCATAATGTCTCAAACTGTGCTCAGATTTGATGATAGGTCATGTCTGTCAGAATTATTAACTTTATAGCAATATTCTAGCTTCATAATTTTGCTGTATGTCATCACATAGGAATTTGGACAAACTTGTAAAAAATTCATTAAATACATTTCTAGGGAGTAGACTATAATAGAGACATACATTTAGGCTTTTTTTAATTTGGACCAGCAACCATCCAGAATTATCATAGCAACATGTTTAAAACCATTCAAAACACCTCAGCGACAAACTAGCAATGCCATGGCAACCAATCTCAGCATTCTTGCCTCATCACTTTTGCACAATCAGGCACCACACAAATCTATTTTTTATTCTAATTTTTCCTGTTTCAGATACAAGACCATGCTGATAAGTTCCTCATAACCGAGAACTCCATTACATGTCCTGAGCTGTGAAAGAGCGACCTCTCAGCAACGAGTCCACAAGCCAGAAGTACTCCACACGCCGCATACCCATTCGACACATGCTGTGGAGGTAATTCACTCTGCCAAAGAGAGTGAACTGTATTCACCTTCTAGACACATTGAGCTTTCAGCCTCTTCACACACACAGAGTTTGATATGCTGCCCGCTTATCTGCATCCACAACCACATAAACATGCACCCCGGCATCCTCCCCTTCATTCGGCTGCTGCTCTCTCCCTGGATTCACACTCAAATTGATTTACTGCTGGAGCTAATAGGATCTGCACAAGCATGCCATTACCAATGACAAAAGACTCGCATGTTGTGGCCACATCACAGGGAGGTCACATGTCATTGGGATTCCATGTGGTGATTCTGTTTTAAAATAGAGATTCAGCAGATTAAGTGTTGTTGAACTCTTTTGTAACACTGTATGTTTGATTTTTGTTTGTCAAAGAGCCAACTGAGACCCTTAAAGGGATAGTTCACCCAAAAATTGAAAATTGTCATCATTTACTCACCCTCAAGTCCATCATAAGCCGCGTTTCCACCGCAGGAACTTCCCCAGGAACTAGGGACTTTGGGGTGGTACTCGGTGTGTTTCCACCACAGGAACCAGGGTCTAAATGAAATTCCGTGTAAACATTTCCCCCCTCAGAAAGTCCCTGCTTGCGAGGTAGTACTTTTTTCGAAGTTCAGGAACTTTCGGGGCGTGGGACTTGCTGAACATGCTGATTGGTTGAGTTCATGCCGCATTTTGATTGGTTGACTCCACGCAGTTTGACTCTTTAATTCCAACCACCGTTTTTAGAAATCTGTTGCGGTGCGTGCAGTTAGCCTGGCTAACGTCAGACCAAGTCTCATTTGAGACTTGGTCTGGGAACCACGTGTTCATTTTCTCGTATTTGAGGCGTGGTTTACGAATGCCCAGAGCCGTTTATTGGGCGCTATGAATGTCTATCAAATGCGCCTGTATGTAGCTCATAGCCAATCGCTTCAATTATACCAGATGACGTATGTAGAGTGACAGAAATTCGACGAGGAAAAAGACGATGGGTCAAAGATTTATTTGTACACGATGGCGTTTAGCGAATATTACCGTTTGTGCAAGATAAACATGAGGGTAGAAGGTATAGTCGAGTCTGATGCCATGTTGGATCCATAGATATAAACAAACTGCTTCGGTGTCGTCATCGTCTTGCTGCTCCCTCCCCGTTCTGTGATTGGTTCCCTTTTTCAGGGGAAAATTTGGTCCATGGTGTCCAGACTGCCTAGCAGCGTGAATAAAATCACACTGCGAGCAAGGCAGTATGGGGAAACCCAGGCTAGCGTGCAGTAAGAGTTGTTTGCTATTCTAATCAACAATAGAGTTTAAAAAATATGACCGCTGGACAGATGACGAGGTTCAAGCTTTATTAAGCTTAAATTCAGAGGATGAAATCCTGCGGGAACTTGACAGTAGCGTGCAGTCCTACTTCACCGGACTAATTTGCCTAATCACGGTACTTTAGACCACGATAGAAACGCAGACAGCAACAGGTCTGGGGGAAAAAAAGTTCCTGGGACAAATTGGTCCGGGTAATTTCGGTGGAAACACGGCTTTACATCTACATCATAACAGGAGTTCTGACCTTTGTCACGAAAAGTCGATGCACACACTTTTAATCATTGAAACTTTGGTTTTCATGCTATAGGTTCATAATAAAACATATGAAGACTTCAGATGCAAAAGCCTCTAAGTCTGTCTACAGTTTTTGTTTAATATTACAATTTTTATCAGGCTCCTATGTAGGCTATAGGTTTCTACCAAAGTACCAGCATTTCTGGGCTGAGGCTGGGATTTAGTGAGTTTGACGTGAAAGTATTTGATGGACGTATACTATGTGTGGAGAGCATTCACTCAATATTATTATCTCATTTTTGACAGAGGTGGCTTTTAGAGGCTTTTGCATCTTCATATATTCTAGTATTTGTCCATAAAAATAGTATATTTACCATAGGTATTATTCGAAAGCTTACAAACTCAAAATTCCTCCTGTGAAAACCGTTTTGAAATCGGACGTAGCATTACCAAAAAAAAAACGGTACTCTAAATTATTTTAGCGGACTCCTCCCCTATTGTGCGCCATCATGTTTCATAATTTATAATCAATTTTTTTTCTAATCTTGATAAAACATGTTGTCAGAAAGGTCTGAGTCTCAAGGTTCCATATTTTGTGATAGAAGTGATATTTGGACAGAAATGTATTAATTTGTTACGGCACGATGCATTTAAAAAAAAAAATCATGACAGTTAAGGGGTTAAAACTAAGTGTTGTAGGCAGAAAACTCTAAAGAAATGGTCGAGTAATCGGTTTCATGTTAATGTCTTCTGTTTGCTCACCTCTAGGACCCTGGGACTGAGGACCCTGGGACTGAGGACAGGTTTCTGTGACACAGGACAACATGATGAACACATGTCCTCCAAACCCTAGAGAGAACGAGTTTGAAGCCAGTGAGTGCGGATGGAATGACAGTAAAAAATGGATCTGTAGAAGCGACTCTCCCATGGTAAACTGAAAACATAAAAGCATTGGTATTTGAAAAGTATGTGAGCAGAGGGTCCTGCTGGGCTTTTGTGGCTTTATTCTCTCTCTCTCTCTCTCTCTCTCTCTCTCTCTCTCTCTCTCTCTCTCTCTCTCTCTCTCTCTCTCTCTCTCTCTCTCTCTCTCTCTCTCTCTCTCTAGCTGCTAGTATGATGGATGTTGCAGTCTCTTTGTATTACCTTCTTACCCAAAGTCTCTCTCCTAGGCTTCTCTCTGACCGCACAACTCTGAAAAAGGACAAAGTGTGTGTGTTTTAGTGTTTCTTTTTCTTTCCTCTAGATGGGTAAACACACACACACACACACACACACACGCACGCACGCACGCACGCACGCACACACACACACACACACACGAGAATAACCATTTAGAATAATGAAAAACCAGTATCCTGATGCAAATTGTGGGGAATCAAAAATGTGCTTAATTTTCTTTAAAATGAGGCCACAATCATTCTAAAACAAGCCTTTTTTTATTTGATTTTGGGTTGAAGTATGACCTGGACATGTTTTTGTGAGATTCACCCAGACACATTATCCTCCGGCATGATTCAAGAGCTTCCTCCTCAAGTTCATTTCTACTTTGTCAGTATTCGTCCTCCATCCATCTCTCACCTCTTCAGTCCTCTCAAACACAAAAAGGGCAAAGATGGTGAGAAATCCATTGTGCATCTGATGGATCTTTCACTTGGGCCAGAGAAGATATGCGGTTACATGTGTGCCCTTTCTGCCGGGCATCTAAATTCAACCCAAGGCCATTAATACACGCATGCCTGTGTGAGCACAAGAAAGGGCATCGTTCGTATGATCTATGCCTGCTGCTTCCTGCTGGGCTTAATCACACTTCCTGCCACCTTTTGATCTGATGCATTGAACTTAAAACTCTCTCCTGTGAACTGTGTTCAGTTCTCTGACGCGTGCTGTCGGGAAAAGGGCACATCTCATATGAAGTGTTCTTAATCTAATTTAGAAAGACGATTCGTTTTCAGCCTTGATGAGGCTTCATTAAAGTGAGCCAAAAAAAAAAAGAGGGTGAGCAAATGAGGAAGAAAAAGAAAAAAAGAGCAAGGAGAAAAATCATGTTAAGAAATGAAGAAAGCACTTAATAGAGCATTAATGGTTTTATAAAATGAAGAAGAAAAAAAAAAATCCCATGTTCCTGCTGGAAAACCAGGCTGTACCAGCTTAAAGGGACAATTCACCCAAAAATGTATAATTATATATATAATATATAATTTATATATAATTTACTCACCCATGTTTCGTTCCAAATTCGAGAACCAAAGGAAAGTTTAGCAGAATGTCCAACGCTATCTCACGACCAATTCGTACGAATTCGTACGAATGATAAAAAGTTGGCTAATTCGTACTAATTCGTACGACCTCACTCGTACGAATTTGTACGATTTGTCTAAACCCACGTGATGGGTAGGTTTAGGGGCGGGGTCAGGGGTAGGTCATTCGTATGAATTCATTCGTATGAATTCATACGAATTGGCCAATTCGTAAAATATGTACGATTTTGCAAAAAACATACTAATTCGTACGAGTCAGGTTGTATGAATTCGTACGAATAAGCCACCTCGTAGAATTTGTACGTTTTCCCGTGAGATCGGGCTCGAATGTCATAACAGATTAATCTCAGCTGCTAATGTGGCTATCGAATCATCTAGACCACTTTGAATAAACTAATGACTATAAATGACAATCAAAGCTGTTTTAGCTATAGATCAAGCAGGATGCTTTTATTCCAGGTGTATATATCATTATGTATTTTATTAATTATTTGACAAATTATTTACCTGCCTCATTGTTTACAGCTGAATGAAGCTAATACTTTTTTATTATTTTTCTTCTTTTTTCAGCTAACATATTAACTTTATCTGCCACAGATTTCATAGACATACAGGCTGACAGTGGTGGTACAACAGTGGGATGATCGATGAATTTACCCATTACTGTGGTATGAAGCAGGTGTGAATGTGATGCTAATCTAGTTTACGGTTTGTGACAGAGAGAATTATGAATTACTTTTCCTAAAGGTAACTGTGTTACGCTCACTGAGAACGAGTGAAAGACTGCTGATCACTGCAGAATGAACACTCTGAGAATCTGTGGTGTTCATCTTGCTGTGTTTTTTGTCCTGGTAAGCCCTAAGTTATGGGTAAAACAATTATAAATCCTAATAAATTATGTTTTTTGTTAAGTTTTCTTTGATGGGTTGGTTTAGGGTTAGGTTAGGGTTAGGGGATATAATATACAGTTTGTGCAGTATGAAAAATCATTGTTTATGGAATGTCCCCATAAAACATGAAAACTCAACATGTGTGTGTCCTTAATTATAAATAAGGAATCCGTTGAGAAAGCAGCAGAACGTTCCCTTAGTTGTTTACATCAAATTTAAGATCTTTAAGACTTTAAGATTAAAACCTGGTTGAGCCTGTTTAAATACACTTAAAAAGTAAAGTAGTGTGAGGACAGCTAAGTGCCTATGAAAATTACTTAGTGTATTTCAGATTTTCATGGACTGTTTTTAGTTTTGGTTTAGTTAAAAATACAAATAAATAGATAAAATTATTTAAACTTATAGTAGTTTTAGCATACAGTATTAACCCTGTTACTTGGGAACTTGAAGATGACGATGAGGGGGGGGGGGGGGGGGGGGGAGGGGGGGGGGTGGACAGGAGAAGGTTACAGGGCCTTAATCCAATTTAATGAGTTTTGGGAGAATGTGGAGTCTGCAGAGACAACCAGAGCCCTCCACAGCGACTAACTGCTCACACGGTAATTGACAGCAACTCCTGGTTTATCTTTTACTTTCTATTTCATGCTCTCTCATCCCCTCTCTTATTATTTCACGTTATTTTTTTTCTGTTTTCCACTCAAAATTCTGAACCCTCATATTCTGTTTAGTGTCTGAGAGACCCCAGGCGCTTTTGCTGGCTCAGAAAACATACTTAACATTTAAGCATCAGGTTGATGCTTCATGATATATATATATATATATATATTTTTTCATAAAAACTAAATTATTTAATAAGATGTCAACCACCCTCCAAGAAAAATGTCAGTTAGTGCAATAATTTCAGGAGGAGTGAACCCATCTAATCTTTCAATTAACTGCTGAAGCATCGAAGCAGCCGCTCATCTTCCTCCAGCATCAGCTGTTTTGGCATTTGTGCATCTTTTAAAGGCACACTAGAGGTGGCATCCCGACAAATCTCGCGAGAATCACGACTTTACAGCACGACATCACATACATCAACAGCATATGAAGCAGCCTCTATGGAAGACACTAGCACGCATTTTAGACATGAATCATGGAAGAGTCGATGAAGAAAACACGGTCGGAAGAGTGAAGGAAAAGAAAACGAGAAAGTGAGACACAAAAGTCCCACTTGGTCAGGCTTTCACTCGTTGGCGAGAGCTAAAAAGCAGCAAAGGATGCAACAGTGATGCTAACCTGGCGTTCTTGTTGATGGACTAGTAAGCAAATCTCTTATTTTTAAACTTGCTAGCGTTCTATGTTGTATGTTGTTGCGCTTGCTTGTTGTGTGTAATTTTTTGCAAAGTTGTTCATTCATTCATTGATAATAAGACCAGTCCACTAATTTCCACGTCTAGCTAGCTAACGATTAGCAGAGCTGTTAGCAGACTTGATAACAAACACTCGTTTCTCTTACGTGTCTTTGCGTTATGTTTGATTGCCCAGCAAGTTTACCAGCTACCATGTAGTCCTTTGTCTGGTTCAGGTTTCGTATGGCATGTGTACTGTGCTTATGCAAATTTTAGCTGCCATATTTGTATGAAATCGTGAAACATTACCTCGTCAGTAAACATATTCGGAGGCTATCAGTGCCTGTTCGATGTCCAACGCTTCCATCCTACTGAACAGGTACCGGTATACAGGGGGGAGGGGATCAGGTTGTGAGTGCAGAGACGGCTCTGCGTGAGTGGTATTTACGATAGTAACATTAAATATAAGTACTCCACAGCGACTCTAGGGGTCGCTGATTGACAAAAACAGAAAACTGCATAGTGTGCCTTTAACACTGACTGTAATGGCAACCAAACGTGCAGACGTGCCAGATGCATTTACTACAAACAAACTAGTCAGTAAGAGACTGAGTTAATTTAAATTTAGATTTTTATTAAGTGTTTTAGCTACATAAAATTCTTAAGTGAATTTGTTTAATTTAAATATTCTCTTTGTGTATTATATTAATGTCAGTCTGCTCCCACAGGAGCTTCGTTTCTCTGTCTAGCCTTTGTTTAACTGGCGCAGCAGTGATTTCTCCTACGCTTCCGCATGAGCTCTGTTTCTCCGTCTAACCTTGACTTCACTGCCACAGCAGTGATTTCCCCTCCGCTCCAGCAGAAGTTCCATTTCTCCGTCTAACCCTGGCTTCACTGCCACATCAGTGATATCTCCTCCGATCCTGAAGGAGCTTTGTTTTTCCTTCTAACCTTGCCTTCACTGACATGGATGGTGATATCTCCTCTGTTCCCGCAACAGCTGCACAACCATCCCTCTCCAACTACCTGTGAGGCTTACCCATCCGATGCTGTGAGTATTGAAATCCCGTTGAATGCTGTGAAAGCACTCCTGGTCAAATGTTTTATCCCTATTTCAACTACCAGCAGGGCTTACCCATCGGATGCTATGAATATCGAACTCCCGTCCGATTATGCAAGAGCCCTAATAAATAAATAAATGCAACAGCAGTGCCCATTCATAGTTATTTATCGTTAACACATCACTAGGTCATGCTTTTCAAAGGTAGCTCCCGCAGGATAAACTCCCGAGAGTCACTACTGCAAACCGCTCGCAACTCCACATGTGGACATAGTTGGGAGATGTGGTCCACCTTCAGCTCAGGCAGGAACAACTCCTGAGTGTCACTACCGCAGTAGAGACTCTCGCTCATGACTCCAAGTTGGTAAACGCAAAAGCAAAATGTTTAAAGCACCTGCAATTCTCCAACAGTACACCAACTTCTACACCATTCATTTCATCCCATGGATCGTAATAAAGTAATCAATTGATCAAACTTAATTACATTTTATTTGACATTTGACACAGGCTGTCCTCTTACCTTGGGCACTCTATGAAATTAAGAGATATAAATATTGAATTACTAGAGCAAAGTCAATTGAAAGAGCTCGACTCTGATTTATGGATCTTTGCGAAGAGTTAATAGACAGTATGATGATCATTAGGGCGATTGGGCGACGCACCAAAGCGTGAAAGGGACTTTTTCAATCACATTCACATTCAACCACAGAGTTACGCTAGTAGTCACTGTTGTTCTGCCTATGAATATAGTCCAATCAGCATCAAGTCAGGTTCTGTGGAGTACCGCCTCTTTTTGGGCGATTTCACTCTGGCCAAGAATCGCCCAGAGTGTTCCCATAGACTTCCATACAAAGAGTTTTTTTTTTTTTTTTGAACTGCAGGTACTGCAATGCATTCTCTATGGGTTCTGGGAGGGCTTGCACTAACGTGCCTTCGTCATCATACCTAAACTTCACTTTGCAGCGATTGGTGGAAACAAATATACCTCTATTAATAATCTTTAAACTGAAGTGACATCCAATAATTTCCTATTTTTGCTAAAATATTTGTTGTTGAATATTTGTTGTTGTTGGTGAACATAATGTGCTAAAGAATTTCAAAGCTACAAGTGTATTATTATGATATCAGTTTTGTTTTTATTTATTTTCATTTTAAGTTTAGTAAATTTAACTACTTTAAAAATCATTATTTTGTTTTTAGATTGTAATGTTGCAATGTTAGAATGTAATGTGATTTAACCCCTTTTTTGGATAGACTGCAGATAGCCTGCAAGGTTACATTAACTATGTTTGTTTTCATAGCCTTCAACATTGTTTGTAGGACAATATTGATCAGGATATGAAATATTTATTTTTAATTAAATACAGATTATTATTTTTTTTTAATACATCGCCATTTAGCCCAAACATTTCGTTGGCAGATTTCTTTGGCAATTGGCTATTGCCCAACCTTATGGCATGCTTTAAATGCTGAATAGGGTAAAATCATACCCTAGGTCATATATTGTATTGACAACTCATCAATTGAATATTTACCATCTTATATTCTGCTTAACTGTAAAGTTTTGTCAGTGTTTATAAAAAAAAAAACTTTTTACAGGTACGTCCAGATTTTTCAACATATTTTCTGATCAAGGAACAACATTCCTGTCTGAAAATTTAATCCCAACCATATCCCTACCCTTAAACCTAACCCTAACCTATGCCTAAAATCAGAGGGAAATTATGGGTGAATAACAAGTCAAGTCAAGTCAAGTTTATTTACAGTGCTATGCATAAGTTTAGACACCCATACTAAAGTTGACTAAAAAGAGGAATAAAAAATCATCTTTTGGAAACTGAACTTAATGCCTTAATTAAAAAAAAAAAAAAAATAGGAAAAATCCAACCTTTAAGGACACCAATTTTCTTTGTGAATGAATAATGTATCGTAAATAAATAAATATTCTACCTTAAAATACAGGGTGCATAAGTTTGGACACCCCTATGTTAAATTCCAATAGAGGCAGGCAGATTTTTATTTTTAAAGGCCAGTTAGGCTACTTCATGGATAAAGTTCCCTTGGCCTTTGGAATTAAAATAGCACCACATTATCACATAGCCTTCAACATACCTAGAGTTTGGCATGATTTTATTTCAGTTAGCCTAATAGCATTTGATTTGCATTGAGAGATGATCTTATGGAAAGTACTCCATGCCAATCTCTAGGTATGGTGAAGGCTATGTGATGATGTGGGGCTATTTTAATTCCGAAGGCAAAGGGAACTTTATCAGGATGCTTAGTATCCTGGATCCATGAAGTAACTGGCCATTAAAAATAAAAATCTGCCTGCCTCTATGGGAATTTAACATAGGGGTGTCCAAACTTATGCACCCTGTATTTTAAGGAAGAACATTTATTTATTAACGATACATTATTCATTCACAAAGAAAATTGGTGTCCTTAAAGGTTGGATTTTTCCTCATTTTTTAAATTAAGGCATTAAGTTCAATTTCCAAAAGATGATTTTTTATTCCTCTTTTTAGTCAACTTTAGCATGGGTGTCTAAACTTATGCATAGCACTGTATATAGCGCTTTTCACAACACAGGGTGTATCAAAGCAGCTTCACAGTATTAGATAACACTGATGTAAAAGCACCTAACTTTGGTTGCAAGCCTAAACGTGTAACTGTAAACTTGTCCCTCAAACTGATTGATTGGACTGTTGTTACAGGATCAACAACAATGTTGATCAAGGGACATGTTGCACTTCAGAAATCAGGTTCTGCCTATTACAGCACAGCACAGATACACCTACACCTACACCTATACCTACACCTACACCTACACATCACTCTCACTCTATTTCTTTTGAATTCCTCTGTTCCAAAACCTAGTGAGCTACCTTGTTGACTTCTGCCTACATTTAGCAAAGCTGCTAGGCATATTACAATAAAAGCTATCACCACAATACTATTGCATGAAAATAGAGCATAACAGTATTTGGTAAAACAGTTTTTTTTTTTTTTTTTTTGAGGAGCTAATACTAATTTATAAATCTTTTTTTTTCCCCACTTTGGCTGCTATCTTACTCTCCATCCTGACTCAGCTGACTCTTCAACGTAATTCCCACATACTGAATGTCAATATACTGTATGTCTCATACGCCACGATAGACAGTGTATGCAAGCAGAGGTTTTAACCGTACTGTGCTAAATGATTATTTTAAAAAGTATGTTAATTTTTCATCCCCATGGAATCTTTCCATTGCAGTGTACCATTTTCTTTGTGTAATAGATCAATCAAAACACTTGCCAAACCAGTTTTGCTTTGCAAAATACTGAACCGATAAATGCAAGAAATGTTTATTACTAAATTAAACAGGGTACCTGCTGTGTAAATTCAAGGCAGAATATGTGCTATAAAACTGTTTGATCTTTATGTGAATTGTTTACAAGCTCAGTTTTTGGGCCATGCCAATTGCCCAGCACTGTACTGTAAACCACCTGTTTAATTTATATACCTGTAACCTTGTGGTAGCAGATCGATGCCTTTCACAGTAGGACCAGAATAACATTGTGCATAACAATATTGTATTTATGTTGTTACTGTCAAAGTGCAATGCTAGATTTTTAGAAGAACTAACTAGGATTTGTATGAAAGAAATGTTAAGTCCTAACCGCCTTGCCGTTGTCATGACATGACTATCATTGGGTAGGATAATGCAATTTTATTTGAATTTATATATATATTTTTAAATGAAAGACCAATCACAATGTATAAATATTACTATGCTGCCACGACCAGCCAACATCAATTGGCCAATTGGCCATTGGCCATTAATAAATCCCTTTTCCACATTTTTTCCAGACTTAATCAAGTATTTTAACTTTGGAAAAACGGCATGCTTCACCTACAGCTTATGAAATGACTCTATAAGCCCGACACAGACAGATAGACTGACAAGAGGTCTTAAAACATCAATGGTGTGTTACCACACCAGGGAGGGGCTATGAGATCTGTCACTCACAGAGGTAACCATGGCAACATACCATGCCTCTAGTGGGAAGAGCAGTGATGCAGTGTGCAGTAAGATACAATCATACCGCCAATCACATTTAGATATATGCATATGCACAGTTAATGGTTGGCTTGCAGAGAGATCTTCCTGAGAAAATCAATTTCGTTTGTGCATGTAAGTGATTGTATGTATCTGTGTGCACGTGTGTGTTCACGGTCCCTCTTTCTCTTTGCTCTCTTTCAGTGTTGATTGGATTTTGCCACCTCATCCTTGCTGTGCATATTAATTAGGAAGAAAGGCGACCCACTGTGCCCTGGATCACACTGTGCACTTGTCCTTTTGGGAGAGCCAGGGGATGGGAGGGGGAATGAAGTTTTTCTTGACGTAGTACCTCTCCTGCAGGTGTCAGTGCTGCACCATGGTCCAGGGGGATTGGATGCAATGCATCATGGGATAGTAGCCCATCACAGGTAGAGATCACTGAAAAGAGAGATAATTGCATTGTGAACACACATACAGACAGCTGTAAGAACATTTGTTGCTTGCATTGTTCCTTTTTAAAATGCATTTTATTCATATTTCTTAAACCACTATTCCTGAATATTAAACTTCTGCAATTAATTCAGCCCGGACTGCTTCATGTATAGACTCCATAGTTTTGTAGATCATTTAAAATTTGTAAATCATTTTTGGTTTAATCTTTGTGTATTAAGAAAGTTACAATGATAGAATGTTCATGATTCTCAATGTAACCAAAAGTGATGATGTCATTTAGATTTTTGCATACTGAGTTGTGGTTAGTCTTCTTACTTATATTTATTTGCATACTTGTTTACCCTGCCTATATATATTTAATCGTTTATAGTTACCTTTATTCTTGCATATTGACTGTGTTGGTTGTCAATGGAAATTGGAAAAGCATCAATGATTTTGAATGCAGCTTAAAATCTAAAACAACCAAAAAAAAAAAAAACTTAATGTGAACATTTGACTCTCTTTTGCTGCCTCACAAGTGCTGCTGTTTTCTTTGAGCAAATGCAAATCTAGTTTTTCGCTCTAATTTAATTTCTCTTCTCTTAAAATTCTCCTTAAATCATAGGATTTTTTTTTATTCTACGTTTAATCTGGGATTAGCTTTAATTGTCCATGGAAATAAGTTAAATAGGGAAAATGCACAGAATTGGAGTCACTGAAGGTTTTTCCCCCGCTGCAAGTGCACATAATAGTTAACCAGAAAATGTATAGCTGCTCCGTGGGAGATTGTGAAAAAGCATGACACGTACACACTCACAGATGCTTAATGACGTACATGCGGTCCTTCGTCATGGAACAGGCATCGTGAATGTTATGTAAAAAGACATCCTGAGAGCTGATGGATTGCGTTAAAGGAGAAACACTGTAAAAGGGAAAGATAAATGTGTGCAGAAAGGATGAGCTCCCCATTTGAAGGAGAGAAAAGAGGTAAGAGAGCTGGAGTGATAAATGAGAGGTGTGGGATAAAGCCACAGCAACCGTGAAATGACCAGGTGCACAGAGGGAGGAGAAAAAGAGAAGGATCATGCAAGAATAGATGGGAGAGATTAGCCATTTAGTCCAATTTACTGAGTGACACAGCACAACATTTTTGTGTAGCCTATTTGAAAGTCAATGACATCCAAAGACAGAAAGAGGAATTATACTGGCTGCAAACAATAGACACAAATAATAAACTTGACATGTTAAAAGAAAAATGAATAGCGTGGTAAACAGTAGAGGCGACTAATGAAAATAACCACATGCATCTATTAATCACTATACGTTTTTTTGTTGCTGTTTTGCTTTCCATTGTTTGAAATTTTGACTTCTTCATTGTCTTTCCATTCTACTGTTTGCATTTGACTGAATCTCATGAAAACTGTCAAGAAATGTATTATCCCCCCCCCCAAAAAAAAAACAAAAAAAACCAAAAAAAAACAAACATGTTCATTATTTGAAATAAAATGTAAAAAACCTAAACTTATTTCAGCTAGTTGCCAAGGCAACATTTCTCTAGTTATCTCTATTTAGTTAGTTGTACTAAGGTAAAAAAAAAAAAAAATATATATATATATATATATATATATAGACATAAAAAAAGTGTAATAACATTAAATTCTAATAATTAAAAATAGTAATATGCAGTGCATCCGGAAAGTATTCACAGCACTTCACTTTCTCCACATTTTGTTATGTTACAGCTTTATTCCAAAATGGATTAAATTCATTATATTCCTCAATTCTACAAACAATACGCCTTAATGACAACGCAACGTGAAAGTTTTTTGGAATCTTTGCAAATTTATAAAAAATAAATAAAAAATACTTTGTTAAAGCACCTTTGGTGCCTTTGGCATACTCATCTTTTGAGTATGATCCTACAAGCTTGGCACACCTATTTTTGGGCAGTTTCTCCCATTCTTCTTTGCAGGTTGGATGGGGAGTTTCAGTGCACAGCCTTTTTTACATCTCTCCAGATATGTTCAATCGGGTTTTAGTCTAAGCTCTGGCTGGGCCACTCAAGGACATTCACAGAGTTGTCCCGTAGCCACTCCTTTGTTATCTTGGCTGTATGCGTAGGGTCATTGTCCTGTTGGAAGATGAACTGTCACACCAGTCTGCGTTCAAGAGCAGGTTATCAAGGATGTCTCTGTACATTGTTGCATTCATCTTTCCCTCGATCCTGACTAGTCTCCCAGTTCCTGTCGCTGAAAAACATCCCCACAGCATGATGCTGCCATCACCATGCTTCACAGTAGGGATGGTATTGACCAGGTGATGAGCAGTGCCTGGTTTCCTCCAGACATGATGCTTGCCATTCAGTATATGACTATTATATATGTATATGATATACATCATATATGATATACAGTACATATCAAATATACATCAGTATATGATATACATATCAAACTGGCTGTCAAAGTGCAAAATTGCTACAAATGTAACAATGCAATAACAAAATGTATCCAACTTAAATTGTATACACTGGCAGTGATGAAACTTGCAGCATTCACTGTGAACAGAGGCACGCTGAGATGCGAATCACAAGCTGAAACTCGCCGCACCCTATTTAGATTACAGCATTTGTCATATGATAAGTGCACTAAGCTATATTGCAATTTTGTTTTCTGCTCAATTGAAAGATTCTTTGCCAAAGCAATGGCGCAAAACATAACATTAATGATCTTCTAGGTTCATTATAAAACTGTGGCGGGAAAGATTAAACTATGATGGGTCATCATAAAATCAGAAATATACATTTGGTATGGAGCAATGAAGCAGGACAATTAGCCAAATCAATTTAAAAAGGCTATTATTCACATTTATGTGCACATTTAGCGTTTTAATCTTTGGTTTGCATAAATTATTTACAAAAGTGTAAACTTTACTAGTCGATTCATGTGAAAAACCAACCCAGTCCTTTATCATCAGACGATCTCTTCTCAGTGAACAGTGAAGCTGCAAGATGCGTGATAAAACAATAGATGGTGGTAATGCACAGTTGTAGTTTCTGATCTAATAAGAAGACAACACTGCGCTGCTTCAATACTTTGAATGTTCGTCAAAACGCAAAACGGAATGTAGCTTTTGGTCGCGCTACACAGCTACTTCAAGCTACTGAAAAATTTAGTTCGGTTAGTAGCGTTGCTTGTAGTTAGCGACTCCCCAACACTGATAATATCTATATTTTTGTTCTGTGTTGATTCATTTCCTTTTGAAACATAAATTTGGTGTGGTACATGTCGCTATCAGCTAACAGACATGGACTATTCCATTTCTTATTTTATGGGCCTTTTAAGTTGTGCTTTAGGATGAAATATGATTTCTTATTTTGACCTGGACATTTCTTCATGAGATTCACACATTTATATAGCATGTGAGGTAGAATTGCTTGAGTCTGTGATGGATATCTCGAATATATATCTAATATAATCTAATATATCCAATTCTGCTGGGAGCCACTGGCCACAATGTAAGGTAGACATGACATAGTCCAGGATAGTAGAGCCTATTACAATGAAGGAATACACCCTTGAGTCCTGACATGTGGAACACTCCATACGTTAAACCCTGCAGTAGTGCAGTGTTCCTCCGCAGTGGATCCCAGTGGATTCTCATTGCTACATATGTAAACGTGAGTAAATCTTGTTTGCATGGCAAGTACGTTCCCCATATAGACGCAGAGTCATTGAATAAAAATCACTGTTTATCCATGAAATAAATAAAGCCTTATAAAAATATCAACAGCAACCTAGATAAAGTCTATTCCAGATACTTGTGGAAATTGCTTTTGGCTGAGCAAGCGCTGCTATTGCGCTCATACTTGGGGGTTGGGATCTGAACAAACCCCTAACCAGTGTTGGGAAGGATACTTTCAAAATGTATTCCGTTACAGAATACAGAATACATGCCCAAAAATGTAATTTGTAACGTATTCCGTTACATTACTCAATCTGAGTAATGTATTCTGAATACTTGGATTACTTCCACATTGAATTGCATTTTATAAGTGTCGGACATCAAATCCTGCTTAATAAACAGGCCTATTCTTGTGGGGTGGGGGTGGGGGTGCGGTGATGCGGTAGTGACGCGTATGCCAATAAAGCACCTAAAAGCTGCCACAAAGAACCGGCAAAAGTAATAATTATAAATATGTCAAATATAGAAAGGAGATATTTTAATTGTTTATTTCGCCTTGTTAAAGTAAACTGTAGGCCTAGTTTTCATTGTTTTATCCCGGTCTTAAAGTAAAAAGATGACTATGAAAAAAAGCAGTAGGCCTATTTAATTAAATACAATTATGATGGTATTACTACATTTTATTTAATTAAATGCATTAATGGTGAAATTACTACATTTTCAGCTCAGTCTGTGTTAATTTGGACCACGCTGTCACTTTAATTCAGCGTTTGCGGCACAGCAGAAATAGACTCGGCGCGGAAACGATCGCTGCACTGCTGTATACGCACCGCAACTGGGACGGATAAACGGACCGCAGTGTGAAAGCTCTAACCTGTTAACATGGGTACGAAAAAAAAAAAAGCGCACCGCATACGCACTGCAAACAGAGTATGTGTGAAACGGGCATTCATTTATGAGACCAGCTCCAGTTCACGCGCTGGCGCCTCCGTGACCTTATTATTCTCTGCTATATTTACTTATTAAATCCAGGCAATTGGTTGATGAAACACTGATTAAAATTAAGATACAATTAATGCAAAACGAAATTCACTTTAAAGAAAGGCTTTGTGCTTTCTGTTTGAGGTCTCTGTGAAAGTTTTAAAGCAGTATTTTAGTGCCGCTTTGAGAGCGCTCACGTGCGTAACGGAGAACTGTCCCGTCTGTAACATAGTTTTTTTTTTCCTCATAAATGCGAATACGAAAAATAAAATAAAATAAATATTTTATGTTGAAAAAAACGTAGGAAATAAACCAAGTCCAGGCACTCAGTAGATACAAAAAGTAATACAAAACACTTTATTAGAGGGCTAAAAAATGTAAAAAACACCAACGCGTATCGGCCCACTGGCCTTCATCAGGGTGTTAGTGACAAACAAACAGGAGCAGTACTTATACAGTAATTCATTTCAGGTGTGCCACTCTGGCACCTGTACCACAACTCTTTAGCCACTAGAGGCAAAAGTTAGGTTCATACAAGTAACAGGCAAAATACAAAAAAAAAAAAAAAAAAAAAAAAAAAATCTCTTAGTGGAAAAAGTATCTAAGTATCTTCAAGTATCTAATATTCTCCACACAATATATAGGATCAATAATTGTGAATAGGCTACAGTTACCTCTCATAACTCTAGTGTCATAGACAAGATGATTCAAAACAGCTTTGACCAGAAATGGGTTCTACATTTGACGACAACAAACTGTACCTATAGAGGCACAAAAATCACAAAAAAGGTGAGAGATCAAAATCCTCATTAAGACCTGGATGTTTGGTGGCCCTCAGAGAATAGATCCAGTATGTCTCCCTTTGTTTGAGACGTCTAATTATGTCCCCACCCCTGGCATCAAGGCGAATAGCCTCAATGCCCACTACTCTTAAGGTCAAATCCTTCCCATGATTAGCGTCCATATAATGTTTAGCCATTGGATAATTGATATTACCAGTCCGGATGGCATACCGATGTTCAGCTACTCTGTCTCTTAATCTCCTTTTGGTGAGGCCTATGTAAAAACAACCACAGGGACATTCCAAACGATAGACAACATGGGTAGTATTGCAATTTATAAAGCTGTTAACAGTGTAAGTCTTGTTATTAAAAACATCAACAAACATATCAGTTTTAGTCATATTCTCACAATAATTACAATTACCACAAGGAAAGTTTCCCTTTGGTTGACGCAGCCAACATTCACGTTTAGGAGCAGGGAGGTAACTCTTTACTAATTTATCTTTAATTGTGGGGGCCCTCTTGACGCTAATCCCAGGGGGTTCTGTGAATATTTCCCGTAAAGTCGGGTCACATTCAATAATGCTCCAGTTTTTCCTTATAATGTGTTTGATCTGAACAGCCTCCTTGCTGTAATGAGTGACAAAATAGGGTTTCTGAGTTGACACTTTTTTGGGTCTAGACTGGAGCAAGCTCTTCCTTTCAAGTGATTGGGCTCTATCATGAGCTTGAATCAAAGTTTGTGACCGATAACCTCTTTGTCGAAAACGCCGCTGCATATCCGTAGATTGATTTTGAAAATCCTGATCTGAATCACACATACGCCTTAGTCTCTGGATCTGTCCAAAGGGTATGTTACCAATAAGCCATGGAGGATGAAAGCTGTTTGCATGTAATAAGGTATTGCGATCAGTTGCCTTTCTGAAGATAGATGTATGCAAGTATCCCTCATTATCCTTTGAGATCCGTAGATCCAGAAAGTTTATGGCGTGTAAGTCATAGTCCAGACTAAATTTAAGATTCTCATTCAGGCTGTTGACATAGGCATGAAAGTCTACAAGTTCATTTTCTGACCCTGAAAACATAAGGATCACATCATCAATATATCTACCCCACCACAAAACTTTATCTTTAAAAGGGTTACTTTGGGAAAATATATAACGCTCCTCCCACAAGCCTAAGAACAGATTGGCATAATTGGGAGCAAAACACGCACCCATTGCAGTCCCCTTTTCTTGTCTATACAATTTATCTTGAAAGAGAAAGATGTTATTCTTTAAAGTCCACTCAGTAAGTTGGACTATGAAGTCACTGGGAGGCATCAAATATTCAGGTCTAGATGAGAGGTAATGTTTTAAAGCCTCTAGACCCTCATCATGCACAATGTTGCTATATAAAGACTCCACATCCATCGTGGCCATAATGCAAGAGCCTATGTTACCTATTTGCTCAATTTTCTTCAAAACCTGTGTGGTATCTTGAATATACGAAGGCAAATCTGCAACAAATGGCTTGATGAAATAATCCACAAACTTGGAGGCAGGTTCTGTTATTGAGTCATTCCCACTGATAATCGGTCTACCAGGTGGATTTTCCAGATCCTTGTGGACTTTGGGGAGCATATAAAAAGAAGAATAACGTGGGTGTTGACAGAGCAAAAACTCATATTCTTTCTTAGTAATCCAATTGTGTGATTTTGCCTCATTAAGTAATCGGTCTAGCTCTCTCCTCATACTGTCCATTGGATTGGATGAGGGCTTTGAGTAGTACTGAGTGTTGTCAAGTTGGCGAAGAGCTTCACTTACATACTTCTTCTTGTCCCACACACAAACTGCACCCCCCTTATCCGCACTTTTTATAATTATGTCATCTCTCTCTGAAAGCCATTTAAGTGCTTGAGATTCATTTTTTTGTGAGATTAAATATTTTATGTTCTGTGGAGAGCCAACCCTTCTTCATCCGGTGAGTAGTATTAATTTTGGTTTGTGCAGTGTAATTCACAGAATTACAATATATATATTATTTATTTATATATATATATGTGTCACGCATGTTTTATTTCCCTCATATTAAATATAAAACGCATGTAGACCGATATTTTTCTAATGTCTGGACTCCTTTATTAAGGGAGTATGGATATATACAGACGTTTCACTATTGGTATTAATACATTTTCTGAGAATTTATCTTTCAAGTTTTGACTGCACGTATTTGAAGAAAAAAAAACCTAGCCTACTTTAAGATGCTTCTTCAGGGTGGAGGTGGAATTGGACGCTGAAAGGAGGTTGGTTGCTGGCAAGCAGAGGTTGCACAGCACAGTTATATTTCGTTCTCCCTTCTCTTTCTTTAATGTGAAATGCTGTTTGAATTTCCAAGATAGAAACGCATTCTTGCCCTGCTCTGTTGTTCCGGCTCAATCTCTACCTCTAGCTCCCGCTTCTCCTCTTCCGACTCCATGTGACTGGTCACGCAAACCGCGCATTTTTTATTTAGTTGCCTTAATTTATTTAGAGAGTGAATAAACTCGTGAAACAGAGAAGTATCGTAATGTAATCCATTGATTTCAACAATGTAACTGTATTCTAAATACCAACTTTTTAAATGGTAACTGTAACGGAATACAGTTACTCATAATTTGTATTCTGAATACGTAACGCCGGAACATGTATTCCGTTACTCCCCAACACTGCCCCTAACACTAAATATTATATTCATTTGTGAAACAGACATGATTGATATCTCAAATCATGCAGCTTGTTGACAGGAAGTGTGATATGTCTCTAAGCGACCAGAGGTACCATAGATTTGAGGCCTGTTTACACCTGGCATTAAGATGTGTTGCGTTCGATCGGATAACAAGTAGACAAGTAGAGGGAGATACTCAAGTTTACACCTAGTGTTTTAAGCCATCTCTTGTGTCCACTTTCAACCACTTCTGACCTGATTTCTTAGAATGAGGATCAAATGGCAGGTAAATTTATGGGCTTTTTCATTGATATCTCAAATAATGTAGCTTGCTGACAAGAAGTGTGATATAAGGTACATTTATGGGCTTTTTCAGATCTTTTGATCCAATTGGGTGAAATAAGGTCATACAATTTACATATGAACGTGACCGGAGACAACGGAAAAACATGGAGAGACGCAGTTTTTGTTTTTGCTCTGACAGCTGCAAGACTATGCCGAATGCGGTGAGTGTGTGTTAGAAATCAAGAATGGTGAGAGAACATTGTGCTTGATACGACTTTTGTCTTCAAGCCAAACTTGCACTGTATTCTTGTGTTGTTTATTAGCGGTTGGCAAACCAGCTTATGGTGCATTACCATAAAACCCCGTAAAACAAAAATATTCTTATATAATTTCCTATTTCTTGTAGATAATTCATCAGAGCAATTCAAATGTTTATTACCTTGCTGCTTACCCATAAACGGGCCAGATTTACTAACAGTTGCTCCAGCGCAAACCCTCTTTTGGCATTAAAAAAACTATTGTCAGGATTTACTAAAGACACGCAGTGAAAAATTTGCGCTGAAAAGGCGTAGACAGTTATTTTTGCGGCTGACCATATTGCATATGCATTTGTAGGAGTTTCCCGTTCAGACGCAAAATTTATGGGAGGAGAGTATTTAAATGAATCACGCAAGGTGATTTACCAAGGTTTGCGCTCGTCAATGTACTGGTGTTTGCGCCATTATTTATTGCCCCAAAAAAGCACGTCTTAAACCATGTTCTTTAATTTGTATCTACATCAGTAGATCACACGCAGAACGTTTCCAGTATTTGTGGTTCATTGTTATATGCATATGCTCTGCAATGCAGAAGGACATTTTCGATGGTTTCATACATCCCACATAGCTTTCCTAATAATTGATTTTGCTTGGTTTTGCTGATTTTTATATTTCTATATCATTCATGTCCATTGATTTTTGGCATCATTATCTGCCCTCTTGTCTCCTTCTACTCCAACATGCACTGGAAGCCAAATGGCAGAGCCCTGGATTATTAATCCTATGCACGGCATTATTTCAAGGATAAGATCTTGTCTGCGGCTATATTGGCCAGATTGAATGATCTTTAATGCTGCCAATGAATCTGAGCATATTACTGTTTTCTTCATACGTTATCCCTCTACCCATCGAAGGGCTATGACAACAGCAACTCTGCTGTAAAGTTATTTTTTAATAACTTTTTTATGTTCCAATATAACTACTACTACTCCTTTTTTCTTCGATTCTTGATACTTTGATCGATCAGTGAATAATTGTCATATCACCATATTTCTGGTCAAAATATTGATTTACTTTATTGGGTCACAATTCAGTTTTTTTTTTCACTTCTTTTATTAAATTAAGGTTTATTATAGGCATTATAAGGTAGGATTACTGACATTTGGACTGTTTTACTATAGTTTCCTGTCCAATATTTTGATTATTACTTATTCCATGTTCCCAACATTTGGAGAATATTGCCTTAGTTGGATATTCATTATTGTGTCCCTTCAAGGGACCACACCATTTTCAGTTGTTTGCATCTTTTCTGCTAATGACATTTCTCCCATTTTTACTCTGGAGGCAGCTCTGGGAGAGTTCTAAAAGCCCCACAACATAATCTCAAAGCATGCGTCTGTACCACCTCTAATTTTCCCACTCTACACTGTAAAAATAAAAGGTGCCTGGAGGAACCTTTTGGGGTTCTTCACTTCGCCACACCGGCGGAACCGTCTGTAGATCCTCTAGGCACCCTTTAAAAAGGGCCGGTTCTCTGAGGAACCACACAGGTTTCCTGAGGAACTCTTATATTAGGCACTGTGTGGAACCACTGTGGGTGCCTCCAGGAACCAAATTTCATTTTTTTTTAAATATTTAATTTCATGTTGTTACTATGGTTACCTTTGACTTCTATTATAATAAACAAATTGAACCAAATACAAAATAAGAATTGTTTATTACATATTTGATATTCATTTTTATACAGACACTTCCATGCACATGGGGAAAAAAGCTAACTACAGATTAATATCAATGACTACACAAAAAAATAGTATAATACATAAGCAACATGAATAATCAACCATGTATATACAATAGATAAACAAGAAAAGACATCTCAACAAAATGCATGGAAACACATAATGTTCCACGAAATAAATCAATGTAAAAAAACTACATTTGAACTAATTAAAAATGTCCATCATACTTAACTTTAAAACATTTGTGTTTCAGTCCGATGGTTAGTCTGACATCACTGTTTCCAAGTCCAAAAGCTCTATCAGATGCCAAAAACAAACAACAGTGCTAATATACACTCATTGTGCTGTAACCTTTATCTCTAGAAATCTCTGATGGTTAGTTATTCAGCTATTTTGAATCATAAAATGTTTAAGTCTAGGATGCCGTTAGACTGGAGACTGTAATGTTCACTATGGCTTTTGAAAAGCTTAAATGTGTGACTTGAATCAACAGTGTTCATAAATGGTTGTTGAGTATTCTCATGAAACAAGATAGAGGAAGTAGAGGCTTCGACCCGAAACAGAGTTAAGGTGCAGTAAAATGATCTGTTGTTCTGTGAATGTTCACTGGTGAATTCAGTCATTTCACTAAGAATCCACACGATCAGCAATTTCGTTTGTGGTCAAAAATGTCACTATGGGACCAAGTTGGTGTGAGGTACTTAACGAGTTAGAAAAGTGAAAAGGTACAGCATCGTTTTCCATTTGTTTTTCTTCTTTTCTGGTGGATGGTCCAGGCACTTCAATGATTTTCAGGTCTACAGGAGGATTTTTATTCTTGATCAAACTTGTATTTCAGCTTACCGAGATCCCTGCAAAGTACAAAATTTACTGTTAGTAATGTTATTAAAGTGATAGTTGTGAAATTTAAATAATTTCCTCAGCCTTGTGACATTCCAAACCTGTTTGAATTTCTGTCTGTGGAACCCAAAAGCAGATCTCAGGCATAATGCAACCCCAGTCACCGTTCGATTTCACTGCATGAAACACAAGCAGAAAACAAATGTGTAAATCATTCATGAAACCATTCTTATGTACACTTGTCTAGTTCAATTCAATGCAACACTTTATGTAAAAATGGTTAAGCTCCAAAAATGTCCCAGAAAAGATCCTAAAAATAATCAATGAGTTCACAACTCATGTGTTATGGGTTGTGTTGCAAGTCTTCTGAAGCCTAATTGCTTTTTCCTATTTATTTATTTTTTTTTTTGTCGAAAAAGACTAAACTTGAAGTTATAATTCAGAGTTAAAATGTCTATAGCATTTTTTGTGAATCAAACCGGTGATATTATTTTTCTGAGAAACATGAATGAGATTTGAGATCATGAGAAAAGATTTTCAGAGAGTAACTGATTAAAAAACACAAGTACACAGTCAAACAATACAATTTCACACAGAGAAAGTTCATAAAATGGTATTTGAGAAAATGAGGGCACCTTAAGTAAAGTTAGGCTAAACAAAAACAGAGCAAACTATAGCTGTTTTTGTTATTCATAACAAACGCCAAAAATCAGAGAATTTTCTAAATTAGTTAGGCTATATCAGCAATTTGAAGACACAGTTGTACAAAATATGTTGAATTGAATGACTAAATCAATCTAAGACAATAAGTCAATCATTTCCATTTGTTCATTAGATCAACGTAGTTAGCATCGCGGCTAAAACCTTCATACCAGATACTGTGCAATAAACGAGTGGTAAACACTGTAAAAACGTAGTAATGTATAATAAATTTAGTTAATATATATGTGTGTTTAAATATATAGTGAGTAGACTCTGTATTTATATTTATTTGGCGAGTTTACAAACCTTGTAATGGAGAGCCGAATAAACGGCGGAAGCTTTGATGAGAGGAGCCGTTACTTACTTAATTTCCTGATGACGATCAGCTGAGCTTTGTTGCGCGCGAGCATCACTGAAGCGACGACAGCAGAGGAACAGCAGCAGTTTCGTGACAGAATAATACTTTTCTCCTCCTGCTTCTTCTTCTTCATATAATATTATTATTATTTAGTGTTGTTGTTTAAGGTTTAAATGACTTAATAAAATAGGCCTATACTAAATATATGTAAGCTACCCAAGTGAAAAAGACTAGGTTACTGTTAAATGTATTAAAAATGCATTAAAGTATATTTGTATTGTAGGTCTACTAAAAACACACTCAAGTACATTTTTAATACATTTAATAGTACATCTTTTTCACCTGGGTATGTATACTGAATCAAACTTGCCTATAATAATAATAATAAAAATGCTTTAAAGTATATTTGTATTGTAGGTCTACTAAAAACACACTCAAGTACATTTTTAATACATTTAATAGTACGTCCTTTTCACCTGGGTATGTATACTGAATCAAACTTAAGTAGCCTATAATAATAATAATAGGATAATAATAATAATAATAATAATAATAATAATAGAATAATAATCTAATTCGGGCCTCACTGAACCATTGGGTTCCTCCAGATGCTGGCTTTAACATAAGAGATCTTCCAGGAACCACTTAAATGTTAAAAGATCTTCCAATAACCCTTTTATCGCATTTAAGTTCCTCTATTTTCCCCCAAAGCACTTCGAGGTCTCATGGTAATGAAAAGGTGACTCCAGAACCTCTGAAGTAAATACAAAGTGCTTAAAGGATCCCATAAGTTCCAGCAAGAACCTCAAAGATTGTCAATGCTCCTCCAGTAACCCTACTATAGGAAAAAGAGCTTTGAGGCACCAAAATTACATTTTGAAGTTCCTTGAGTATCCAACAGGATACTTGAGGCTCCTTTAGTTTTTACAGTGTATCTTGAATTTTCCGGTCAACACAGAGTTGTAAATTCTTTCACTGATTCCCATATTCTTGAGTTTTATTAGTAATCCCTCCTTCCATGTCATATGTTTTTTACACATCAGTGAAAACATGACCCCTTTATTCATTTGTGCCTTTCTTGTCTCTGATTCCATATTGAATCCATTGTTTTTCTACCCTTGCGGAAGCCACTTTGATGAGGTGAATACATAACTCTACTTTCTATCACTTAAAGGCCTATGCAATCCTATTTGTAACCATTATTTTCCATCATTTTACATGTTTGATGTTGTGCTATCGGCCTATAATTTGTTGCTTCAGATCTAGCTCTACCTGCATGATTTTATATAGGGATGACTATTAAAGGTTTCCATGATGATGGAAGTTTGCCCTCTGCCCGTATTTTGTTGAAACTTCAGTATCTTTAAAAATGAAAATTTTCCTATCATACAGAAACAAATCTGTTACAAATCAAATAACATTAGCAATTGATCTTTTTAGGTCATATAGAGAAAAATCTACATCTAGAAGGTTTCCACTTGTTTCAAACTTCTTAAAGGTGCATTGCGCAACATTTCATGTTAAAAATACCCGTTTTTCTAACCCATATATGCTTAAACAATTGCCTGATGGGCAGAATGAGCCCTTCTCTGATCACTGCGATTGCCTCTATAATCCTGTACAGTAAAATAAATAAGAGGGATTCGGGTCGGAATTTGAGACTGGGCGTGACGTCATGCGCGTTCAGTTGCAGTGTTGCAGTTTCGCTTGTCGCCAGAGGGGGCATAGTTCTGCAAAAACTCAGAGACTTGTGCAATGCACCTTTAAGAGTATCTGGGTATGCTTAACTTTTTCTACTATTTACTTTGTCAAATATTACAGGTCAGTAGGCAGAGACTAGGTGTTTTTTTGTTGTTGTTTTTTGTGGTTGTTCGAATGCATTCGACCACATGAACGTTTACACTAATGAAAGACGGAAGTGATCAAAAGTGGACAAGTTCAAAATGTTTTAGGCCCTGTTTACACCTGGTATTAAGATGCTTTTTGGTTGATCGGATCACAAATGGAGAATGCTAAATACAGGTGTAAACAGGGTCTAAAACTAAAGTCAGATAGGATTTAAATTTTGTCGGCTGAAGACTCAAGTTTGGTCTGACGACGAAAAACGTACCAAGCACAAGTTCTCTCACCATTCCTGATTTCTTTTCTTATTCCTGATATTTTGATTGGAAACAAGAAGACAAAAAGGCTAAGTAAGAAAAGCATTTTTTGCAGTGCAGTACATTCATTCATTGCGCATTTTTCTATTTAAAGGGGTGGTTGATTGCTATTTCACTTTTTTCATTTTAAATACTGTGTAATGTTGCTGTTGGTGCATGAACAGTATCTGCAAAGTTGCTGCGCTTAAAGTTCAACGTAAGTGGAGATATTGTCTTTTAAAAATCAGGAAGTTTAATGCCTACAAAAACGTCTCGAATGGGACTACAACGAGATACTTCCCGGGTTTTATACGTAACTAACCCATACATTTACATCCACCCTCCCTCCGGAACATGTTCTGCTGTCGAAGAGGAGGAGTTATAGTGGAGAGCTGTAGCTGTCAGGTCTTCTGTGTTCAGGCTTCCTACAGACGCTGTAGTTCGTCAACAATGGTTAAAATTTAAGTTTGGTTATGTTCCTGACAATTACAATCGTAGTTTAGCTCTCTGTGCTGCACATTTTACGGAAGACAGCTTCCAGAATCTACACGAGTTCAATGCCGGATTCAACAAGAAACTATTACTACAACATGAAGCAGTTACAGCTTTAAAACCAGAGGCCACAACCTGCAAGTAAGGTTTAATCATTTTAAATGTATTTGCCTGTATAATTTAAGACGTAATGTTTTAGTTTTATCAAGGATGTAAAAAAATGCCAGCGCTGGCTTTAGTATATGACAAACGCGTACAAACATTTTGGACCCGAATTTGTAATATGTACAAATTTTGTAAACGTATTTTCCATGTATACTTTATGACGTAATTTTTTGATTTGATCAAGAACGCAAACCAATGCCAAAGCTGTTTGTTTATAGTAGCTAGTTAGTTCGATGCTATTTTGTGTGTATAAGACAAACGTGTACAAACTTCAAAAAATTTTCGCAACAGCAAACTTCAGCTGCTGTTATCACATGTACACCTAAAGAAAACGACAAACTGAGTAAACTAAGCTTTGTGAATAGTTAAACGGTTGTTCATTCTATCAATAAAACAATATCTTTAAAAAACGGTATTACTCAGTCATGTATTCAGTTATATTAAATGTTTAATCAGGGGGAAAGCGTATCTCAAAAGCTAACAAACAGCAGTAGCATTTTCAAGTAACAGCGTATGGAAATTCTTTGAGAGAATAATAATAAAATAAAATAAATTACCATTCAGAAACGTTTAGTAAGAGCCGTGTTTGCGGAGGTTCTGCTTGACTCTCTTCATCACCGCTCTCTGGGTCTGATTCTGGCTCAAACTGATGAGGCAATATTGACACCATTACATTTGACCGGAGCACATGCAACTGTCGCCCGTAAAGGTAATGGGCGTGAAGATTCCGGACGCAGTTTAGCCAATTACAACACACCGGCCGAACTAACCAATCTGAGCTCATTGCCTCTTTCTGAGGGAGTGGTTTCATAGAATCAGGAAGTCAACCGGTCGTTCAAATGACAGAGGAGGAAGCGGCTTACAATAAAGGTGAAATTTATGAAAAATAAGGCGTTTTTTTACAAACGAAACACGAAGACATGTTATATTGCAGCCCATAAACACAATCAAGCAAAGAAAAAAGGCAGTAAACCACCCCTTTAACATCATAGATGCAGAGCACATTAGTAAGGCCACTGTATCAGAGCGGGAAGGAAAGTGTGCCTCGCTCTCACGCTCCTTCTGAGAGTTTTTGTGTTGTTTCCTGGACACAAACCCATATGAGCCATCAAAGAAGAGATTCACAGGATTGCAGGTCAGTGGTGGAGAATTCGGTTTAAATGAGGCTAATCTGATAAGAATTAGCCTATACTTGTGTATTGACTCGGAAGTATGCAGACGTCTTTTTGTTGGGTGCTGTTGCCATGGTGAATCTTAATTTCAGAGCTCCATTGATCATGGCTTTTCATAGTCATGGTGCACGCGCTTAACTCAGAGTCAACCTACTCAGAGTTGATTGAACTAACTCAATTCAGCTGTTCTGAAACCAAAAACTCAGAATTTCCCATCTCAGGGTAAATTAACTCAGAGTTCAAGTTTTAACTCAGAGTTGGTTGAACCTCCTTATTGAAACAGGCCCCTTGTCCCCCAGACAAGTCAAGTATATTAGATCTGTTTGCTGGGTTTAGAATGTTTTTGTGAACATAAGACCGTAACACCGTAAGACCAGCTAGACAAGCTTTAACCTGCTAAGACCAGCAAAGCACCCTAAGGATTAGATAACATTTTTAGGAGGGTAGCAGTGTCTTGGACATCACCCACAACACAAAGCATTATTTTGTATGTCTAGTTTTCTTTGTTATCCATATGCTTGCATCTCCCGCTCCCTAACTGTTGTGTACTGTGTGCCGCTCTTTTTCTGTCTTTTATTTTCTCTGCACAGTATGGCACAATGTTTAACACGATGGTAGAGCAGATAGTTCCTGGAGCTTCATTAATCGTAAAAGGAATATTTTGTGCCAATTACCGTTGCTTTAGCTGCAGCACAAGGTGCCTGCATTATTATGAAACAAATGCATAAAGAGTAGGGGGAAAAGAGGAAGAAATATTTATGTGATCAAAGAGTGACAGGAAAGTAGAGCTGCAGGTGGCAGTCGTATTACACGACATATTTTCACACATGAGAGGCATACAAAACTGAAGTATCCTGATGATATTGGAGTGACGGAACTAAATTGGTTGCCAGGTCTTACAAGGACTACTGATGTTTTGCAGGCAATGTGTGTGGCAGGAGATGACTGTCAGCACACAATGAGCAACAAAAACAAACTCAAAAGAAGAAAGGAACACCATAATGAGTCTCTCTGTTCCTGAGCACATATATGGCAAATGATGATGGTGTAGGATGAAAAGGTAAGATGAAAAGGAGAAAGAAAATGCATGACTCTAAAACAAGCATGGATAATATTCTTTATGCATGAGTAACGCTGTTACTGCTGTTCACCAAAATGTGGATGTTTATTAACAGTCACGCCCAGCATGGACTTCTCACCATCTGTGGATCAGCATCCACAATGTGCAATGCGTAATAACATTAAACATAATAACATAATTAACACAATACAAGAATGTAAAAGACAGTAAAAGTGAAATAACTTTAGATCAGCATCAATAAAGTGGATACATCGATTGTGGGCATTTCATGACAACATTCACCTGTATGATACAATACTAGTTAGTTGATTAATGGCTCAAAACCCTCCTAATACATATCAAACGGCCCACACAACATATCTTCAAATTCTTAATCCACTCACGCATATAACATATAACAAAACACACTTTACAGTCTCCAGTCTACTGTGTACAAGATGATATTAAATCAATTTACACACTTTCCAAACTTAATTTGCTCATAAATTGAAGAGCTCTGAAAAACGCTTACCTCTCCCCAGCGTGTTCAATGCAAATTGGAGAGAGGCGCACACACACTTCTTCTTTTTGGTTTTATGGTGGGTTGCGAATTTGCACATGTGGTTATTCCCATTTGTTTTATACTGTAAAATTTAATCATGATTTCTATTAAAATGTCACTTCTATTTGTTTGCATTGATTGTCAACTCATTATAACCACCACTGAATCAGAACATATTGTTACTTTATCTGGTCTTATTTCGTAAACCCAACCTAGTGCTCACACACTTCAAAATGGCACCAGGACAGCAGAAGTCAAAATAAAAGTCTCTAAAGAGTGAATCGCAGAATCAACATATATTGCTAAAAGAAAAACGGAAATAAATCAGTAATAAAATAATAAGGATTTTAGTGAAAAAGCAACAATGCATTAAACTTGGATTTCACTTATTATAACTCGTTACACATGCTAACACAAACCTATATCTTAGGAAGGAAGCAGATAAAACAACACCTTTGAATGAATGTAGATTCGGGTGTGTCTTTATGAATAGCAAAACATGTTTGTACTTAACAGATGCACTTGGTGCAAAACATCCAAATTTTGGTTCAACTTGCAGACGTAAGAATTGGTGTAAAACTAGACATAAGTCTCTGTCAAATACTCCCAAGAGTCAGATGTTCTGTAAATCCAACGAGTTATGCACAAGAAAAAAACTGTCTGTTACTACAGTAGACAGGAAAGATACATTAAGACAAATTACACCTTCAGAAAGTTGAAGATGACAAACCTTTGCTCCTCTTTTGGACCCCTTGATACAGCTATAAAAAGCTCAGAAAGAGGCTGGCTAGTTGTACAAGCTCAAATATAGTGTTTCAAAAGAGTGTTAGCTTTTTGTGGGCTTGAATCAGCAAAACATGATTGTTTTTATGTTTGTGGTCCCAATGACACCAAAGATTTGTTTAAATGATATTAACTGAATAATATCAATTGGTCAATTGAATATTAACCTTTTATTTTCACTTCAAATGCATTTAAAAAGTTTGTCTGACTTAATAAAAACACAATAGGTGCTGTTGGAGCTTTATGCTTTATATAGAAATGTGTTCCAGTAATATAGCTCAATTTCCTTAAACAAATGCATTTCAGAGAAATATAATAAAGTAGACAGAGGTTAGGGTTGGTAAGATAAAGAAGTCTACAGTGGCCGAGAGAGCTCAACGCGCTGCAACTGAAGAAAACACATGCAAATAGAAAAAAAAAACACTTGCAAATTAAGAAAACATCTTCATCATACAACACATGTGTGCTCCAAATACTCACAACACAACCAATACAGAAACGCGCTGCAAAAGTTCACAACACAACCAAATACAGAAACGCGCTGCAAAGAGCACAGACCACAACAGAAATGTTTCCAGGGGACCCCAAGTGCGAACCCGGCTGGGACATGCTTATTGCTCGTGAGTATCCCTATGTCCTACCCCATTTCGAAGGGTAGACGGCAGAGCCCTTGAAGTGCTTGAAGGTGTTTTTCTATTTGCATGTGTTTTCTTCAGTTGCTGCGCGTTGAGCTCTCTCGGCCACCATAGAAGTCTCTTGTGCTCACCAAGACGGCATTTATTTGATCCAAAAAATACAGTAAAAACAGCAATATTGTAAAATTATTATTACAGTTTTTCAGGATGTTGTAATTAATAGAAATGTCAAATGAACAGCATTTATTTGAAATTGAAATCTTTTGTGGCATTATCTCTTTACTGTAAATCTTTTTACTGAGAAAAAAATGGTACAAAAGCTTCTAAGTCTACGTAAGATCATTTGAATGTTTCTTTAAGAAGGACAAAAGCAAAGAGGTCTGATCAAAGAAATGAGGGATTCAAACAGTATGAATAGAAAAGTGCCAGTAAAAATAAAAAAAGTGGGGTATAGATTAACATGCTCTTTTTTCGTTCTACTTAAAAAAAAAAAAGAAAGAAAGTGCTGGGATACCACTGTTGCAAACTTTTAAGTGCATCTGATTGACTGATAAATCAATTTGAACGCCCCGCCCTCAGCGGAACTGGAAGTTTGGATTGGTTTTGCACCCGAGTCAGACCTGTCTGTTATTGGCTGACGTGCAGGGCTCCACCGCAGTAGTTTGAATAGTGTCTGTCAAATGTCAGCTCGCCCTGTTGCTCCATCGGCACCTTTGACAAAGTACTTTGTACTTTTGGTGAAAAATAAACGTAGCGAAGTTGAATACTAGTTGAATACTACATATTTATTCAACAATTTAGTTAGTCTAGAAAGTAGAAAAATGTAAAAATGTGCTTTCCACCTCTGATGGTAAGTTGTGTAATATTTTTGGGCATAACTGTTTGTCTGTTATAAATGGGGGGGGCTATGAGGACTTAAGTTGTGTTAGAGGGTTGGATAGAGGGGCAAATAAAGTTGAGATGTTCTATTGCTCCTTCAGATTTTTTATTAGGCCCGACAGTTTAATGTGCTATTCACCTCTTTCATTTGCCCTCTGATCCTCAAAGGGAATTGGGCACTTATGAATCGGCAAAATTTCAACGAGTGGTGGTCAGGGTCATGGCAGTAACGGGCTTACACAGCACAATACTTCAATGGGACCGTCATTTCTAGCAGTTATAGTATCGGCAGCATCTCCCTAAGGTGAGTGACTGTCAGTTCCAGTAACTTACTGACACTGACTGTTTTCATTTGTATCCAAGATGGAAGTGTCGTTAAGTCATGGCTGAGTGCAAAAGAAAATTAGTTCGATATTTTGTCCCTTGCAGCTGGTTTGTCCATGTCTTGGCAGGCTAGTGATGGAGTCTTGCCCCCGACTTTAGCGCCAGAACAGTCAGGTCCACAAGAGCAAAATCATGAAGATGCTTTCCAGAATTTGAAAAATTCCAATGTAGCTAATAATGTAAGCCAACCTTTCTAGATGCTATATGAGTGATGTTAGCCATCTTGCTAATTTCTGCCAGACTTCAACGCTGAATTAGATTACTCACTCTTGTATTACCCAATATGATATATTGTTATAAAAATTATAACTTCATTCTAACTTTTCACGATTCATTTTGTTTCACATAGAAAATGTAAGATTACTGAAGCGATAATGGATAACTTAAACATCAGGATAGTTTAAACACATTTTAATATGTTTCCCTTTTTGTTTTTCTTTTACATGTGCTGATTCAATAAATTTTGAACGTAACAAGATAACCATAAGGGGTAACTCTTGGTAGGAGTTTTGAAGGGTCATTTGAGGCAACATGTCCCATTGTAACTTAGTGTTAATAATCCCTATTATAACTTTATAAACACTGCTAAGTCACTCGAAAATTCGTCGAAAAGTGTTTATGATGGTTATCTGTGTCCAGTTGGCTGTGGTGGCTGGTAGTCAGAGAGTAAGACGTTTCCCTGACTTTAACAAGAGATGAAGACCACCAATGTGCATTTCATTGCTGTTTGGCTGTAAAACACTGTATATATCTGTCTGTGTGTGTAAGTGAAATCCCATTAACAGACTCATGATTTCACGGGACTACGACTTCATGATTTTTACTGCAGCTCTTTTATCACCCATCAAGAGAAGCAATGTGCCTTAAAATGTGTACTTTAAACTATCCTGATGTTAAAGTCAACATGAAATGCAAGCGCAATCCATATCGCTTCAGTAATGTGATATATTTTTCATGTGAAACAAAATGGATCGTGAAAAGTGAGAATGGAGTCAAATTCGAATGTAAGTTTGGAGAGTTTCAGGGGGCTTTTTGACTGGAACGTGGAAGCTGAATGTCAAGTTTATCCTGCAGAACATCCACATTTCGTGAAAATTTCGGTGACAACGTTTTAAGTCTTACAGGATGGCATACTGTATTGGTGCCTGTTCTTTTTACAACTTGTATCCATATATTTCATCAAGTGATGTAATGTTAATACATTAAAATCAAAAGTTGGAGGGGGGTTGTGAATTATTATTATTATCATTTTTTAATGCAAAATAAATAAAATGCAAAAAAAAAAAAAAAAAAAAAAAAAGGTCCTTAAGTTGTTTGTTTTGTCAGTTAAATAAGTTTATTAAAAATATTTTTCTTATAAAATAGTAGACTATGTCAAAATTATGACATTGATGTATGATTAGAGTTCAGGCCAAAATCATTATTTTTCATACTTTCATAATTTTGAATAGTTTAGTAGTCCTCTAATGCTTGAAATTATTTAAAATGAAATGAGCCAGGAACATCTGGTGCTCAGTAGTTCTGGAAGAGGACAAAGCTCACATCTTCATTAAACCTCTTCCATGGGTGTCTTATGTCCTAGTTTATTTCCTTGTGATGTAACTGTAGTTTTTGTTTGCTGTTTTTGGTCGTCCCTTCATTTATTTGACTTGATATATAGATCTTAATAGATGGTTTAACTTTAATAATGCTTAATGAGATATGGAGACATGAAGTGTGCATCTTATTCCTAGTGTAAGTCATGCTTTACATGACTTGACATGCTTATACTTTCAGTGTCAAACTCAGATTGGCGGGTTTGAAATGAGTGTGTGTTTGTGTATGTGTGGATTGTTGGGAATTATAGAAGGCCTTCCTCAATTAACTCAACAGACTTCTCTTGCCATCACGTCCTATATGACAGAACTCGCAACGGACAACCATTTCTCACTTTACCCATCATGCATTTTTCTAGGTTTCCGCTTGTGGATCTCTCTCTCTCTCTCTCTCTCTCTCTCTCTCTCTCTCTCTCTCTCTCTCTCTCTCTCTCTCTCTCTCTCTTTCTTTGCTGTTTTTTGCAAACCACTTCAGTTTCTGTTTAAACTCTCTTTAATCGGCTTTTCCAGTAGGGACTATACTATGTTTCCCTTGTTCTCCTGTGCAGTATGGTGGATTAATCCAGGCAGAGAGGTTTTAAATCATATTAAAGGCTCATTCTCAAGCCATTGATTGCTCATTGTACATTTTGCTGGTTGCGTCGGTTGGTTTGTTTGTTTGTGTTATTTCAACCCTCTTCATCCTCTGTGACAATACTGTGACAATCCAGTTATGATGGCTGCCTGCCAGACTGTTGTAAAGGACAGCATGCATGACACTAGAAAAGTGACAAAAAAGTCTAAATCACATTTTTTATTTTATTTACACCCCTCAATTTTTATTTCCACTTTTTCCCCATTGTCAGTGGTGATGCTTATGGATAGATATGGAAATTGCATTTCAATTTATTATTATTATTTCCCCTGCTTTTATGTTAATATAAATATTCTTCCTTTTCGAGAGAATTCATGCTGCGTCCTCGTCATTGACACTTTGGGAACGCCTCTACAGGCGCGCTGGAAGCTGTTTCATGGGGGCTGGGGGCTGGGGGCTGAGGGCTGGGTTGTAAAATATGTGATGTCATTATGTTGTTGTTGACGACAAGACATGAAATTGCTCTGTACTGTATATGTGTTGTAGCCATTAAAGAAAACATTTAGTTTCATATTTATGTTTAAATATTATAGGCTAATGTTATTTTTTAATTTAATCAATGTTGATTATGAAAGTGAGCATATGCAGCATGAGAAAGATAAAGATACATCATGAGAAGCGCAATATGACTGGAGACATGGAGTGGGTAAGACATGATTATGACCACTTCATTGAGTTTTGTTTTGTAGAAAGAAAAGATTTTCGTTTTGTATAGATATGGAGACATGAAGTGTGCATCTTATTCCTAGTGTAAGTCAGGCACAATCACTTGCATTGCACGTGAACTGAAGGGCGCCGAAACTCAGCTTGTGCATCACAGATTTGAGAAATATAGGCAATCTATTATAGAAAGCTTGAAATGTCTACTTTTAAACGAAACTATTCAAAACAAAAAGAAATAGGCTACTCTCTGATTATGTAATCCATATGAAATGTGCATTTCACATGCATTTCTCTCTGGCGTTCATGGCGAGTCCGCATCGCCAACTTCATCTTTGCAGCGACACAGAAAACGCCAGTTTATTAATAAACAATTAAATGTCTCCTTGCTATTTTTGACACATTCATACTTTTGCCGGTTCTTTGTGGCAATCTTTATGCGTGCGGTCGTGCGCTTGAGTGCGGCTATATTATGTACACGCTCATTATCCTGTATATAGCCTATTTAAGTAATAAAATTAATATAAAGGGGCAATTTGTCCACTAATGGCTTAAATGAACAACTACTAGTCGACTAGAAAAAAAACTTTAGTCGGAGGCAGCCCTTATTCCACATATTTTCGAACCAGCAGGCCATTCTGGGTTGACCGAGCGACCCTGAGCGGAATGAGCAAGGGAGCGGAATATTCAGAAATGCACTCTCCGCTCACGTGCTCTGATCGGAACAAAGCATGACAAATTCAAACTTTATTTCATTTTCTCCGTAGCTTGATCACTCACTACATTAGGCATAAGAGAGTTAGTTAACGCTGTCCATTTATTTATTTTTATTTAACGTTTTTAAAGTACAATATTATGTTAGTCCACAGCCCCCCACTTGGGGGCACCCCCCTTCCCGCGCTACTGTGCCTCTATGTGATTGTGTCTGAAGCACGTGTGTAAAATCAGCACGGGAGGACCAGGGAATGGAGGCTCAACTCCCGGGGTGGTGGGGTAGATATGGAAGGAGTTCAACCAAGCGGAGGTGGACTTGTTCGCTTCTCAAAAAACGACACACTGTGTCCGCTCTGGTTCTCCCTCATGAATACAGCCCTGCTGGGGTTGGATGCCATGGTGCAAATGTGTCCGCGGCTACTTCTGTATGCTTTTCCCCTGATTGTCCTGCTCCTGGGAGTACTGGTGGTTCTCAGACATGGTGTCCCTCCTCGATTGCTCTCCATGGGAGATTCTGGTCAGAAGGGACCTTCTGTCTCAGGCGGGGGCTTAATCTTAATCTTTCGTCCCCAACCAGAGTAGCTACTGGAAACTGTGGGTTTGGATTCTGATGAGGTTAACAGAGGTTGTTGAGACCATACTTCACTCAAGCTGTATGCCCTGAAGAGGAGAGTGTTCACTTCCACTTCGTGGTGCGGAGATTGTCAGCTGGACCAAGTTAACTGCCTGGTTGGTACATTGCTGGAGTATCTGCAAGAGGAGATCTCTGCAGGGTTATCTCCCTCCATGCTGAAGGTATACGTGGTGGCTATAGCTGCCTACCAGGCACCTTTGGGTGGTGAGTTGTTAGGGAGAGACTGATTTCACACACATGCTTCAGACGCAATCACACAGAGACGTTCCCAAAGCATCAATGATTACAATTCAAATCAATATATATACCTGTATCTGTGTATGTGTATATTGCAGTTTATGTCGTCTGTCTATCTATCTATCTATTAGGGCTGGGAGAAAAAAAAACGATTCACCTAGGTTTCGCAATTTTTTTTAAACGATTTTAAAATAGATTTTTTTTTATTACAGAATCGATATTAATTCAAATTAAATTGCTTTATTTTTGTCATTGCTTATTGACGAGGTTGACCGAAGTTGGCCACTTTCGTTCCAACAGAGGATGAAATGTGTCGTTATCTTTGAGTGTTAAGTGACGTAACATCCCTTTCAAGTGGACGCGTGGAAGAGACGTGACACTGAATGCATTGAAAAGCCCTCGCACTACTCATATGCTGAGAGAGAGATAAAACAATAGAGCTGCAAGATTCATCTTTAAAAGACTGTGATCTCGATTCAAACACCCACGCGATCTTCTTCCATTTCGTCTGTCTATTAAACCTTTGACAAATCATATTACAACATTCAAATCTCTGTTGGCGCTGCTGCTGACCCAGAGAGAGTAGTCATGAAACAGCAGTCTTTTCAACCTCATAGTGTCATTATTTATGTGATACAATAGTTCAAATCATCATAGAAGTACTGGGATAAAAGTTTAAAGTTCAAATATAAACACTGATGTCTATGATAGTGATCAAAATAGAGTAAATCAGCTTTTGATTTGGCGCTTAAAATAATGCATTTATCAATTACATTGTTTCAAGTGACTGTTAAATTTTTTTATTTGTTATTGAATCATTTATTCAAGAGAATTTAGTACTGTATGATGATTCTGAAATAAATCAGAAAGATAGGATGAATTGTTTTTGTAATCTATCTATCTATCTATCTATCTATCTATCTATCTATCTATCTATCTATCTATCTATCTATCTATCTATCTATCTATCTATCTATCTATCTATTATTATTTTGGGGTGAAATATTGAAAAATGACATTTTTGCGGTTCAGTGGAGTTGAAATCATGGAGGGCTGCTGATGAAATGATGAAAATATCACTGATGATCAGATTTTATTTTATTTCCCTTCATTTTCAATCAGAAGTAGTTAAGGACATTCTGATTTAATAAATCTGCCTTGACAAGTATCTGATTGGTGGAGAGCCGTCATGTCTGATTACAATCTTCAGGTGCCGCGTTCTTTAAAGAATGGCCCCTGCTGCCGTTAAGTGTGATCCCTCTGGTGTCTAATCAGCCACGTGTCTGCGTGCCACGTCGCGCTAGAAAATCCCTGAGATGAAGAATCAGTCATCCAATGAGACAGGAAATGAGACAATTGCACTGGCCGCTGACAAAACACCACTCGGCTGCCTTGAATTCGCCACTACTTCTGCGTTTGAATGAAATGAATTTTAAAAAAGGCAACACATTTTCTTCAACACTCTTTAAGAATAATATATCCAGGGTGCTGGTTTGTAGTTCACACTCCATATATCCATAATATGCCAATGCATTTTCATGACTTTTCAGTCAATTGTGAATAAGGATTTTCCCCAAAAGGATTTCCCAAAAAGAAATTTCTAGTGCTAAAAAGAGATGAGTTGTAAAATGTAGATCACAAAAAAAAAAAAAAAAAAAAATCATTAATTTGTTCATTTATTTTGTATTGATTATTATATTATTGTAATGCTACCTTCATGCCCTTTTTGGACTGTTTTGACTTTCATCTATTGTGTTCTGCAGAAGAAAAAACAAGTTTTGATCGACATGGGGATGAGTAAATGATTGACTTTTGGGCAAAATATCCCTTTAAGGACTTTCAGCTTTAGAGAAGTTGTTGTATTTTAGATATCTTTAAAATAACTAATACTTTTCAAGGTTGCACTTCTGTAACTGTTGGCAAGATGTATTAGAAATCCTGTAACCTGAATTTATTTCTCTGAGAAATGCAATCTCTGTATGAATATTTCACTAGATTTATGAAACAAATCCAAAGAGTGTCCTCCCAATTGTTTTGTTAAACTTTCAAAATGAAACGCATTAGTCAAAGTGTGATCGAGGCTCCATTGAAGGAGATGGGCCTGTTAATGTCACCAATATGCTGTTAAAGTCCATTTAAAAAAATCTTTCTCCATCTAATTCAGAATCCATCAGTGCAAGCTTATCCGCCTGTCTCCATTACTTATAGCAATAATGACAGCAAATGAGAGAGACGAGGCGGCTGAACTTCCTCTGATTTGTACCTTACTGTTATCATTGGGCTGTTTCATCTTCTGCTACTTCTGAGTGTTATGCACATACTGTTGTCCCTTCAAACTACTCATGCATCCTAACGGAGTTCCCATAGAGATATTTCTTTCAAATATCCCATTGTCTGAAATGGGGAAAGTTAATGCAGAATATGCCAGCCATCAGAGGTAATCTAAAAACATGATTAAAAAACATGAAAAATGTCTTTCGCAACATTATTTGGGCAGATGTGGTTTTCTGATTGCCTGGTTGGCGGAGTTATGTAGGGAGTCGAATTGAAAAGTCAAGACTTTGTAAGTCTTGTAAGCTCTTCAAAGGTGATATTGCCTCTCTGGAAAACTCGCAAAGACTGGCTAATAAATTATCTGTTAATGATATAACTTTAGTCTAGTGTAACGATATTTCTGTTGATGCCGTGAAACAAGAAACCAATGTTATAAAATCATACTGATCAAATGTTAAGTAATTCATAAATGATGCATTGAATAAATAATAATTTACAGTTTATTCAGTTTATTACAGTATATGCATGAAACTATGTACATTAATCACAGATGTATGTAAATTAAACATTATGCAAATATTCAGTATGTAAATATTCTGTATTTTATTGATACTAATTTGACTGCCAAATGTTGTGTCATTTTATACAAAAATTAAGTAAAAAATGCTAAATAACCATTTTTATTACTCCAGCACTTGTTGAATTTTGGAGTGTGATGTGGGGGTCATGTGACAAATGTTGTGAGATCATATGACAACAATATGGTTTAAAACAATTATTGTGAAATAATACTGTTTTTCTTTTTGATATTACTTGATGTCTGATAATAGATTGCTACTTCAAGTTGGCTTTAGTTTTTGGCCACCATGGACACACCTCACATATAAGAAAAAGTGCTTTTTTCTGGATTCTTTGAGTCTATATAGTTTTAAATATAAAAGTGTAAAAGTGTTTTTGTAATTTATTTTTTATAAAAAAGTTGTTTCCACTTCAAGTGCACCTTGAAATTTTGGACCTATATAAATATATTTTTGAATATCTTGGAAATATATTCATATATTTTGAAATATTGAAATATTTTACTAAAATCTAAAGAGATTTCCACATCCATTCTTACATGCTTCAGATTTACAACAGGCGTTTTACAAAAAACAAAAAACAATTCCAATTCAAGACAACCTTGATGAATCATGTGCTTAAGAGATCAGACCTGATGTCAGGCCTCATAAGATTCAAAAGCATCACTGAAGGACAAATAGCACAGTAGGTCGCGGTGTGAAATTGCATAATGGACACCTTGGCTGGTCTGGGCCTTTGGGACGCAGGTCATCTTACAGTGGCCAGATGCCGGTGGGTATTTATAGTACACTTTCACCCCGACGCTCCTTTAAAAATCATTAATTTGTTTTCTGTCAAGATGCTGCTGGCTGGGGCTGTCAGGCATGCATGGAGACCACACCAGTCAATGAAGTCTTCTCAACCACTGTTTGCTTTTTGTTAAGTGTAGTGTGTTAAAACTGTTTTTAATTTGTATGTGTGCATGACTTTATTGATAAGAAGATTAACTATATATATATAGAAAACCAGTAATATTGTGATATATTATTACAATTCAAAACAACTGCATTCTATTTTAATATATTTTAAAATGCAATTTATTCATGTGATATCAAAACTGAATTTCCAGCATCATTACTTCAATATTCAGTCACATGATCCTTCATAAATTATGATGCTGATTTGTGTGTGTGTATATATATATATATACAGTATATAGAAACAGAAAGTTCAAAAGATCATGATTTTTTTTTTTTTTTTGAAATGTTTTTACTGTCACTTTTGATCAATTTCAAGCACACTGACTGATTTTAAAAAAAAAAAAAAAAAAAAAAAAAAACCTTCTTACTGACCCCTAACATTTGAAGCCACTCAGATCAACTGCTTGGCAACACCTTGGCAACCATCCACAACACCTGAGCATCATGGTGGAACATTTTGCACAGGTAAGTACCTCTGACATTTTTCTCTAGTTAGTTATATAAAAATCCAAAGTGATAGGTTTTGAGAGGTAACTTTCCTCCAGACTTTCCAATTTAAATTAGTTAATGATTATAAAAATAAGAGTGGTGATGAGGAGGTGAAGAGTTGTATAACAGGCTTGAGGTTAGCAGTCACTCATATACCATTGAGATTTGATTGACAGGAGTAGATGAACAACCTTTGAACTTTTGTTTAAAACCTAATTTAGTTTCTAAAGAAGGGCCTGCACCATCCTCATCTCGTTTTCATATTGTTTGAATAAAGCTGCTTTTTTTTTAACTACTTCCTCATTATTTTCTGACATAATCCCATTCAAACTTCATCATTGTAGCAAGTGTAAAAAGGAAAGAATGGTATTGTGCAGAATCTCTGTTCTGTTACTCTTTCAAACATGTTCAAAGAGAGGTTTAACTGTGCCGTGCAGCAAGGGATATGCAGTCCCAGAGTGCATTGTGCCGAAGCTGTCTCTTACTCTCCCAGTGCACTGCAGTAACCCACTTTAGATGATTCTCTGATGCTGAGAGTCACTCTCCTCAATTTATTCAATCTGAATGAACGCCCCCATCCCACAGATTGATGCATGGATACATGTGAGGAAAACCATTGGTGTTGATTCAGGAAAGCATCGGATCTTTCCTAACACAACGGCACTCTCGCTGTTTGGCTGAATAATGCATTTGCTCACACTTGAGTGAATTTGAGCTTCAGCGAGACAAGGTCAGATCTCTTGCCTGGGATCATTTACTGGCTCTGCACTCTCATTAAAGAGCTTTCCTAATTTTTTTTCACACCACTTACATACACAAGCACACACATAAACACACACTACCGAACACGGAATGATTAAAACTTTTGAATGTTTTTTAAATCTCTTATGTCCACCAAGGCTGCATTTATTTCAAAAGTGACAGTTAAGACATTTATAATGTTACAAAACATTTCTATTCCAATTAAATGCTGTTTTTAAATGTTATTTTCATCGAAGAATGCATCACTGTTTCCACAAAAATATTAAGCAGCAAAAAAATAGTTCCCCTGAGTGGCTCAGTGGCTATCTTGAAGAGGCAATTTCCTTTAACCCCTTACCAGACAGACCCAGGCATGTGGGGCATACATGACATGAGCAGCAACCTTTTTATTTTGGGTATAAGCCATTCTGAATAGACACATAACCAACATAAATTTGAAACCCATTCATACATTCATATTTGAATATTATATGAATGTAGTATAACAACTTATAACCACGACTAAAGGGTAGCCAGAAGTGTGGTCATACTTCATTTCAAATCTGAGGATGATATCTCTAAAATTATCCATGCTGTGAAGAGTATGTCAGGGGAGTTTTATTTTTTTTTAGAGAAAGCTGATAACATGCTTATCAAATATTTTATGCCATGTAAAATATTTTTGCCATGTAAACACCCATTTAGGCCTACAGTCTTTGACTAATGTCTGGCGAGGAGAACTGGCCCATTCATGCTTATTGTAGTCAATCGACAAACCTTTCACACCTCTGCCGCGATGATACTATTTTAACGATCTGAAACGCAAGTATCAAGCGCGAAACGCAAGTAACTTTGTGGGCGGGACTTGGGCGCTGTTGCTATTATACCGGCGGGATAAATGACTCTTGCGCCCGACACAAATCTAAAATGGGTTGGTCTGAAGTAGCTTCATTATTCATAGGTGTGGTTTGGGCGTAACGTGAAATAAACCAATCAGAGCGTCATCTCACATTCCCTTTAAAGGTGCCATATGTCATGTCTGGCAAAAAAAAATCAAGTCATACTCCACATTCCATACCAGATGGGGGCAGTATACCTCCAGAAAGTGAATTGGTCTATGCTCCGCCCCTACCTTCTTAGCTGCACATATACAAGTTAAAATAGGGACAACATCTATTTAGAGTGTTACGCTGCCCGCCTGAAGCTAATTTAGCAGCATATATCAAGTTTGATTTTCATTAGCAATACCACTTCTAGTTAAGTTATCATTAGTCACCAAAAAACATTCAGTCTCATTACACCTTGCAATGTTTTCCGTTACGTTTCGTGCGTCCAGGGTGTGTAAAGCAGAAGCAGCCTGGCCAGCGGCGGAGTATGCGCGATCCGTGAGTGCTGAAGACGTTCTGCACGGCTTTGATGGGTGCGCAGGAGGACACAAATGGGCGGCGACAGCTTCTTCCAGTGGCGGGAGCTTTTTCCTCAGCGCCGTCAACAGATAGAGCGTTACTAAAACTGTATACACCGCCGCCGACTTGAGCTGCAAAGAAGCTCTGGCCGCCCTGTCAAGGACGCTTGTCAAAAAGTACGGGGAAACTTGACCGCTCTGAATATAGTGAGTGAGTGCGCGCGCGCGCGGCCGGGGCTCGCTCTCTCTCTCTGCTAGTTCTTAGAGGCAGAAGAGCGCGTGCGCGCTTAAAATGTCATATTTTGGTATGATCGTTCACCCGCCAGTGTGGCGGATAGCTTTTTGAGATTTTATTTGTGCTTCAGAGCGCGTTTTTTTCCCTGCAGCGGGTGGTGGTAGGGGTCTCTTGCCAAGGGCTTCAGCCATCCTTCCGCTCTCTTCCCTGAACTGAAATGTAGTAGTGGGCTGTACTTTCCACATCAGGTTCAAGTACGCCCACAAGCCGTGCGAGTTATTCGTGTATTGCATGTTTGGCTGGTGGTTATGTTGCCCGTATACCGCCTCCCATGGCCGAAACTGGTATTACGACACCTGTCGGGCCGTGGCTAGTAATGCTAATGCTAATTAAGGTTGATATCTCTGCAGCACTATAACTTGACATTTTTTTAATGACATCATCGCCCTTATTTCTTCTCATTCTTTTGATGTGTGTAGCTCATTTTTGGGATATTTTTACCTCAATTGTTACATATGGCACCTTTAAGAGCAGCTTGTTCCATGGAGGATTGCTATTATAACGGCGGATTTGCCAGACGCACGCCAGGAGCGGTTCACAGCCTAGGAGACCGACGTTCTCGTCAGGGCCGTAAAACACAGAGGAGTGACATTGTTTGGGGATGGGAGAAACCCACCCAAATTAGCTTCGGTTAAACAGGCATATACAAATTTGGGTAAATGTGTAAGCTAGATTTATGCCTATTTTTTCACATCTTCATGGACACAGCAATGATTTCCCTCGTGTGTTAATATTTTTCATACATAATAATGTATGGTTTTCTAAAAATGAGAACTGCTGCGTCTGTGTGTAGATGAGATAAGCAAAGTGCATGCACGTTGTGCACACGCTACATTGATTATGGCCAAGCATGTGCCCTTAAAATAGCATATGAATGTGGCAGTTCGCTCTTGTAAGCGCAACACAATACCAATTATGGCACAAAATGGGCCGGGGACCCGTTTGTACATCAAGTGCAAAGCACACAGATACGCGGTGACTGGGTCAGATAACAGACAAGGAAACGTTTCAAATTGTTTATTAAATACAGATAAGAAAAATACCAAAAGACACAATACAAACACACATTAGAATAAATACGCCAACTATAACACTTATCCGTTTCAGAATTGGGGATTCAGTTCGTCCACCCAGTAAACACTGCAACTAGTGCTCTCACCACACAGCACCCAATCACCCCCTGTGAACACAGCAAGCGAGAAGCACACCACCACACCAGAGGACGTGGGCGTTGAACTGGCACCCCAACTCTGAGTAAAAGAAAAGAGAGTACAAATTGAGACATAAGCAACCATACACACACACACACACACACACACACACACACAACGCACTTTCCACGTAATAGTCTTTTGGTTGAACCCTTATAACATGTGGACGGATGGAATCAGTTGTTTACAAAGAAGATAAAAGCAACCACTCACTGGCCAACGCTCGTTAATAGCTTTCCAACACTGCGTCGCCTGATGATTACAGCATTTTAAAAGTATACCATTCTCAGGATTTAGAAATACATGCAAGACATTCAAAAACAGACAATAACAATTTGACATACGTAAATACTTTAAATGACAATGTTTCTTCGAAAAGAGCAAGTAGAAATGACAACCCAGTTATTCGCCGCTGTACGCCAGCCCAGAGATCAGCACTGAATTTGCTAGGTTTGGAAAGCGTCAAGTAGTGCTACGGCCGAAAATGCGCTATTGTTCCGGCCGTCTCAAGACGGATGAGAGATAAGAGAAAATGTTAGTCAGATGATCACAACAAATGCGCTGTTCCAGTAATAGTCACTGAGAAATGGTCGAGGAGTTTCTGGCAAGGGGAAACACAATCCAATCGGTCATCACTAAGCCCAGCTACTCCCACCAAGCCTGCTGCAACACCTTCCTCGTATCACTATCAAAACATACAATGCACAACGTTTGTAAATTGAGTTTATGATCTCATTAACCGGATATTCAAATAGGTATGACTTACCGATTGTTGGTGACTCGCACCACCCAGTGTACTCTGTAGAGTGCAAATAACCGGTTCGCCATGACGGGCGTTAAACGACGCATCTCCGATACTCCGCAGTCGCACTGTAAATTAAATGGGTCTTAACTTATCCTTCCCAACGCACATTAAAAGTTAAGCAGCTACCAGTAATTCTTACCTCCCAATCCCAAACGCTGCGCGCCCAAATGACGTCACATCCAGAACCCAGAATGACGCGCTCCCTTAGACGCCATTCTAATCCCTTTTATATCTGCCACGCATACTGAACCCGCCCCTAATCCTTATCATGGTGGATCGCATCGCCACATGAATAACATGCGCAACATGCCACTGACTTTAGACTAGGTTTTTCCTGGTCAGTGGCGGAATTGTTTTCTAAACCTGCAAAATAGCACCAGGGAACGTTTGCGCTGGAACACGCCTCCTCTTTGCGCTGAACCATCCCCGGGAGTGCAAATGTATTTCCTAGTTTACCAACGTGCGTCTGTGGAGGGAAAAGTCCGCTGTGCGCGGGTGCAAAATAGGAATGATTCATGCGTCGGTGTACAAAGTCAATTGCGCTGGGTGCAAGATAGGGCCCTTAATCTTCATTATTCTTTTATCGTTATTCTTTTATCCTTATTCTTTTGTTTGAATTCAGCCATTATAGCCTTTATTCTGGCATTATGGCTTGGGCATCTACACCTCTTTAATCCCACTATAATAATAATCAACCTATTATTTTAAGTCGTGTTAGAAAAAAAGAAAAGAAAAAAAACTATTCTTGGGACCTTATGTGAATTCTTTTAACAAATTAAATTATGGAATAGAAAAGCTCCTGCAGCAGGTGGATTATAGCAACAAGTAGCATCAAGCTACATGACACCATTTAAAAGATTAATATTACACTTTTACTTAAAGCTCACTTTAAAACACCATAGAGTATTTGTATCATATTCCGGTCGCGGTTTAAAATGGTTTTAAGTAAAAAAAAAAAGTTTAAATATGTTATATATAGCATTCTATATGCAGCTAATGGCTACCTTGCTTAGCATGTATACTGTAAACATTCTTTATTCATATTAAAATACCCCAAATCGCACAAAAATCACACACAAACCACATATACTCGAAATCGTGCATTTATTAGCTTCTTGTTTCAGGTGAAAAGATGTGTCTTTAGCTTTGTCTTACTCGGAGCTCAGAAAGAGGAAGTTAACAGGACAGCGTCACGCAGAAAGGCAGGATTATGGTCACGTTGGATCACGTGAGATGATTGACAGCTGTACAGCGAATGAGAGAGCGCTGAGATCATAACTGACTCAAATCAGAGACAAACGAAGAGGAGAGACAAAGCTCACTCTGTTCGCTGATTGAACTCTTCAGCTTGCATGATTCAGTGGAAAATTAATACAAATGTTATTCTGTATGACGAAATATTTTACAAACATGTTATGATTTATCATTATTTCTCCAAATATGCGCACCATTGGACTAAGAGCCCTGACGGATGCTGTATTTGGCATGTATGTGAACACAAATAAACTGGAGAAAACGTGATTGAATGCATTATGAGTTATGAATTCTATTCAAAATATCGAATGTAACAGATTAATAATTTTGCACTCCTGGCATAAATTAAGAAATTAATGTAACTGCAAACCAGATTTAACATAAACAGTGGTCAAATATCGAAGCTGGAGTCTTAAATCTTTCTAATGATGCTCAGTTTGTCCAGATCAAGTAAGAGTGTGATGTTTTAACGAGTAATGAATGTTGAACAACAATAATCTGGGGCCGTCTGCGATCTTTGCCGCAAAAGGGGTTAAAAGACCGAATTACTCTAAAAGAGCAATCTGTGATTTCTTCCAGTCTGGATGTGGACCTGGGGAGTCAAGCTCTGAGGGGTTAGATGTAGATGGGGGTTACGAATCGAGTGTGGCCGGCGGGCATTTCCCTACATCAAAATTTTATGAGTAGCTGCTCGAGGTCGTTACTCATGTGGTGTTGAAAACAAATATTTTCCCAATAAGAAAAGGGAAGCACCACAAAGTAAGCTGGATGAGAACTTCCTCGCCAGCGGTTGGGCCAAGTCACCAATGTGTAACCTCCTTTTCTTTCTTGACCTCCATAACAAGATCACAAGGTTGTGGAAATGCATATATTCTGTACGTGTTCATAATCCCACAACATTGGATTGTTCAGATATCGTGGGGTTTACTGAGCACGGGTATAAGTCGATGACTTTGGTGAAAGAGACACTTGTGGACTATCTCTCTAACGCATCGGCTTCATTGCACAGCCCTCAGGGTGTAGACCTGACCTCAGGACGATCATCACTGTTTGTGCGGCCAAGGAAAATAAGTCCTTACTCCAGGCACCCCTCTTGGAGGAGAGAGGGAGGTAGTATGTCATCGGGCCTCATCTCTCTCCCATTCTCTTCCAGGGAGCGATGGTCCCTGCCAGGGTTTCCGCTCCATCTCCACTCATGCACAGTTCTCATTTTACTTGGTGGGTTCCTGCCTGCGAGCTGTTTCACGACACCGAGTTGGTTTTCCCCTCACCTGTAAATAAAACATATATAAACTGGTTCATCTTCAAAGAGTTTGGCAGTGTGGAAATTTCCCCACTACAGTGAAGGCAGAGCAAGTTCAGTTGGAGTCTCTCCTGGACAAAGGGGCAATTGAGCATGTTCCCCTCACAGCGAGAGATTTGGGATTTTACAACCGTTACTTTTTAATACCAAAAAAGGATGGAGGGTTGCGTTCTATTCTCGACCTTCATCTTTTGAACCGTACTCTCCAGATTCAGTACTCTCCGGACTTAAGACATTCTTTCAACCCCGAAAGGAGATCTGGAAACTGTGAGTCTGGCCCCTGAGAGGTACCAGTTCATAGATTATGGTCTCTCAACTAAAGTTATTAATACCATTCTCAACACTAGGGCTTCCTCAATAAGAAAGATGTATGCTCTTAAATGGTGTTTTTTTGCACTATGGTGTCAACAGCACCATCTTAACAGTTGACTGCCCGGTTTGGTTCAGCACTGGAGTTTCTACTAGAGTGTCTTTAAGCTGGACTGACTCCCGCTACCCTAAAGGTGTATGTGGCCACTATTTTGGCAAGCCATAACCACGTTGAAGGGGCTTCAATGGGGAAACATGTCCTGGCGTCCCGAAGCAGAGGATATACTTCCTTCGTCAATGAGGAAGAATAACCTGCCAAAGGAAATTCTGTGCAAATTCAACAGAGCTACGACTGAATCTGTCCTGTTTTCATCATTTACTGTATGGTACAGCTCTTCTTGAGCCCGAAAAACCACAGTTTGCTCAAACTAATCTCAAACTTACCTGGGTAGCAATTGAAACTGGCTTCATGCAACAGGTTTTATAATGTGAATGTGGGCTCAACTCCAGGAGATCAGATCCTTTCAGGTTGAGTCCTTCCTGTATTTACAGATTTATGCTTGTGGAGACTTTTCACTACTCGTGATGTAGGCATCCTCTCAGTATGGCGCTGTGGGTATTCTCTATCCCATAGCGTCAACTCCATGATGCGGCGTCGGGTGGTCCCTTCGAAAAGGGAAAGTCTAAAGGTAGTGTGTATAACCAGGTTCCATGAGAAAGCGAACCAGACGCCATGTTGCGGTGCCATACTTCACTATGCCTGCATGGCTTCCTCAGACAAGTGAATCTGGTGATATCTCACGCAGGAGCTGTCTTCCACAAGCAACAACTTCTGATGTAAACAGGGAAATTCAGAACATTCTGATGAAACATAAGACTGCAAATCACTTGTCTGAAGTTTAAAATCATTGGTTACCCGTAAGCCAATCACATAACGTTTGGTTATGATATGAGTTATGCGCAGGCTCAGCCGCATCTAACTTCCACTGTAGACACATGTATGATGCGAAAACAAAACCATCGAGCAAAATACCGGAGTGAACATGGCTGTGAGCGAATTTTGCAGATTATGTGAAGTAAATCTACGCATCTATGGTACAATCAGCGTCTACAGTACGTCACGGCTCTCAGCCCGCCCTCTGTCCGTTGATTGGCTGGCTGTTTTGAGGCCGGAGGAAAACGGGAAGATAGGTCGCTATCTCAGACTGAGTACAGAAGCTAACTGAAATTGAGCGGAAGTATGAAGTCTGACATAGTCAGGCTACTCCCAGACAGCAAATGCAGTGAATTTGCTTCCTTCTTCTCTGAGAAAAACAATAATATCAGAAAGGCGATCAGCATATCCTTGTGTGGCACTGAGGTAAGACAGATCAGATCACATCCTCAGAAAGTTACTATGTCTGATTTGGTATGACAGATCAGATCACATCCTCAGAAAGTTACTATGTCTGATTTAGAAAAAAAAAATGGTAACATTTTGGAAGAAACTGTACAGCACCTTAAATATCAACCTGCATTCTTGACACACTCCCCACATTATTTTTGAAAAGTGTGTTAAACTGCTTAGAAGCAGATCTTCTAAAAGCGGTAAACTCATCACTTCTCTCTGGGACTTAAACGTCACTTAAAACTGCAGTTTTCAAGCCCCTCCTGAAAAAGAACAATATGGATAGCTACATATTGAGCAATTACAGACCAATCTCAAATCTTCCTTTCATAGGCAAGATCATTGAAAAAGTTGTCTTCAGTCAGCTGAACAACTTCCTAATCTCAAATAGATACTTTGACAATTTTCAATCTGGTTTCTGACCACATCACAGCACAGCGACAGCGCTCATAAAGATAATAAACGATATTCGGTTAAATAGTGATACAGGCAAAACATCAATTCTGGTACTACTCGACCTCAGTGCTGCATTTGACACTGTCGATCACAACATACTTCTTGACAGGCTGGAAAACTGGGTCAGGCTTTCTGGGACAGTCCTAAAATGGTTCAGGTCATACTTAGGAGGGAGATGTTATTATGTTTATATTATGTTATTATGAGTATAGGAGATCATAATTCTGAATGGACATCCATGACATGCGGAGTCCCTCAAGGCTCAATTCTTGTGCCACTCCTGTTCAACCTGTATATGCTCCCAATGAGGCAAATAATGAGAAAGAACCACATTGCTTACCACAGCTATGCCGATGACACACAGCTCTACTTAGCCCTATCGCCTAACGATTACAGCCCCATTAACTCCCTGTGCCAATGCACTGATGAAGTCAACAGTTGGATGTGCCAAAACTTTCTTCAGCTAAACAAAGACAAAACTGAAGTCATTGCGTTTGGAAACAAAGATGAAGTTCTCAAAGTAAACGCATACCTTGATGCTAGGGGTCAAACAACTAAAAGTCAGGAATCTCGGTGTGATTCTGGAGTCAGACCATAGTTTCAGTAGTCATGTCAAAACAACAACTAAATCAGCATACTATCATCTCAAAAATATTGCAAGAATTAGATGCTTTGTTTCCAGACAAGACTTAAAAAACTTGTTCATGCTTTCATCACCAGCAGGGTGGATTATTGTAATGGACTCCTACATTTACATTTACATTTAGTCATTTAGCAGACGTTTTTATACAAAGCGACTTACAAATTAGGACTAAATTAAGCGAGTCATCATGAGGAGGCAAAAACAACGCAAGAAGTGCTCAAAATACAAAGTTCAGGCATTATTCAGAGTAGCATAAGCTCGATAAGTGAGGTTTTAAAGGGAAAGCTTTTTTTTTTTTTTTTTTTTTTTTTATGAGGTTAAGTGCTCACGGAAGAGATGGGTTTTCAGTTGTCTTTTGAATGTTGTCAGGGATTCTGCATTCCGGATGAGGGTGGGGAGCGCATTCCACCAGCATGGAACTGTGAATGAGAATGTTCTGGAAAGTGATTTTGTGGCTCTCTGTGATGGAACCACGAGACGTCGCTCTTTGACCGATCGTAGGCTTCTGGTAGGGATGTAGACTCGTAGGAGTGAGTGAAAGTAGGAGGGAGCGGAGCCTGTGATATATCTGTAAGCAAGCGTCAATGCCTTGAACTTGATGCGAGCAGCGAGAGGTAGCCAGTGCAGAGAGATGAACAGAGGAGTGACGTGGGCCCTCTTGGGCTCGTTGAAGACAAGACGAGCTGCAGCGTTCTGGATCATTTGCAGAGGTTTAGTTGCACATGATGGAAGTCCAGCCAGAAGAGCATTGCAGTAGTCAAGCCTAGAAATGACCAGGGCCTGGACGAGAAGTTGTGTTGCATGCTCAGTTAGGAAAGGCCTGATCTTCCTGATGTTGTGCAGTGCAAACCTACATGATCGAGCTGTCTTTGAATTGTGATCTGTGAAGGTCAGCTGGTCATCAAACGTTACTCCAAGATTTCTGACCGACCTTGATGGGGTGATTGATGATGATTCTAGCTGGATAGTGAAGTTGTGCTGTAGAGACGGATTGGCGGGGAGGACGGGAAGCTCAGTCTTTGCCAGGTTGAGCTGCAGGTGATGTTCCTTCATCCATGTCGAGATGTCCGCCAGACAGCTTGAGATCCGTGCAGCTACTGTGGGATCATCTGGTTGAAATGAGAGGAAGAGCTGTGTGTCATCAGCATAGCAGTGGTAGGAGAAGCCATGTGCCTGTATGATGTGTCCCAGTGATGTGGTGTAGATGGAGAAAAGCAAGGGTCCAAGAACTGAGCCCTGGGGAACCCCTGTGGTCAGTTGATGTGCTCTGGATACCTCGCCTCTCCATGCGACCCTGAAGGACCTACCTGTGAGATAGGACTAGAAACAGTGGAGAGGAGTACCTGTGATGCCCAGTGATGAGAGGCTGGACATAAGGATCTGATGATTCAGTGTCGAAGGCAGCAGACAAATCCAGGAGAATGAGGACTGAAGATTTGGAAGCAGCTTTTGCGATCCGTAGGGCTTCTGTGACCGACAGTAATGCAGTCTCAGTAGAATGCCCTTTCTTGAAGCCAGATTGGTTGACATCCAGCTGGTTGTTTAGAGACAAGAAGGATGTTACTTGGTTGAAAGCAGCTCTTTCAAGTGTTTTCGCAATGAATGGTAGGAGAGAGATAGGTCTGTAATTCTCCACAGATGATGTGTTAAGTGTTGTTTTTTTAAGCAGTGGAGTTACCCGAGCCTGCTTGAATGCAGTAGGGAAAAGGCCAGTATGGAGGGATGAGTTGATGATGTGTGTGAGTGCTGGTAGAAGTGTGGGAGAGATGGCTTGTAGTAGGGGATGGGGTCTAGAGGGCAGGTGGTGGGATGAATGGAGAGGAGAAGTGTAGATACTTCTTCCTCGGTTAGCGGAGAGAATGAGGAGAGAGGGTGATTGGCTGTGGAAGGGGTCGGTCTGGGCTCCTGTGTGTGTGGAGCTGAGAACTGACTGATGATATATGTTGTTTTGTTGGTGAAGAAGTTTGCAAAATTGTCAGCAGTTAAAGAGGAGGTGGGTGGTGGTGGAGGTGGACAGAGGACAGAGGACAGAGGACTCCTCACTGGCCTTCCCAAAAAGACCATAAGACAGTTGCAGCTCATACAGAACGATGCTGCCAGGATTCTGAGCAGAACCTCAATACATTGCAGATATGCTCACTAACCTAACAGATCACTCAGATCATGAGGATCACATCAGCTAGAAATACAAAGGGTTCACTCTAAGCAAGGTGAGTCCTTTGTATTTTTACTTTTAGCTACTATGCCAGCCACAGCTGGAACCACCATCCAGAAGAGACCAGATGTGCTCCTACAGTAGTCAAATTCAAATCCAGACTCAAAACACATCTGTTTAGCTGTGCATTTGCTGAATGAGCACTGTGCCACTGTACGTCCGACTGATTACACTGTATTTTATTTTGCATCCTCCTTTCTATTCTAAACTGAACAAATTATGAAAATTGGACTGTTTTTGTTCAAATTATAACAATTGTGGTGTAGTAACAAGGCTAATGGTATTTTACAAAGTTTATACCATTGTTTTGCCAGATGAGAAGTTTATCTATGTATCATATTTTTACTCTTTTAATTCATTTTATAACTGTATCATATATCTCTTTTAATTTCTTTTATAACCGTTTTAATTTTCCTTGCTTTTATTTTGTGATTCTATTCATTCTTTTCTGTAAAGCACAAACTGAATTGCCATAGTGTATGAAATGTGCTATATAAATAAACTTGCCTTGCCTTACCTATTTATAGACTTGATCATGCACAACATCACGTCACCTGACTTCATCTTTGGCCAATTGCTTGGTGTGTGCTACACGTGACTCTGACACCGGCTCACACTGAAGGCGTTCCCATAGCGTCAACACCTTGATGCGGCATTTTGATATACATAACCCTGAGACAATTTATTCTAAATCTACTGTATTAGTGAAGTGAGAAGTCTTTCATCTTTTTTATTTTCATTTTTAAATTAATTTTTTTTATTGATTGTTGAATTATTTATTTCAGCTTTTACAGTATATTATACTTAAAATATTCACTGAAAATCTTCCCTCAAATGCTTGTAGATCTCAGTCAGATGTCATATCATAGTTGGCAAATTTTGCACATCGACAAAATTGAACTGAATTGACTCAACACAGAACTGACCTGAGATGAAGAATGACACTATTGTCTTGTTTAGAACTGCATTAGAGCAGAATTGAATTCCGTTTGCATCATTCATTATTATTTTCCTGTTTATCACTATAAAGATGATCTGAATCCATCTGTATTGCATAAAGCGCTATATGAATAAAGGTGACTTGACGACATATTGAAACAAGCATCATCCATTACTTGACACCCAATGGTGTTTGTCATCATTGACATCAATCTGGCAATATGCAAATTCATTCAAATGCCAATGTTCAAATGTCATGCATATTCAGGCGAATACGATGATTTTCAGTGAACAGTGACTTAAATTTGTCTTTTCACACAGTTTCTATTTGTCTTCTATTAGCTTAACAGCCGCTGTATTGTATGTTTTCATTGTATGGTAAAGAGTCTTGTGAACATCATGTCTAACTGTCTGTCTTTTGTTTTCTACAGAATAAATTAAAAACATACAGGTTAGGAAAGACATTAGAATGAGTATATGATGACACAATTTGCATGTTTGGCACACATAGCATTAGAATGATGACACTTAAAACTTTGAAGAAACACTGAAAGCACCAAGTAAGAGACCGTGGAACCTCTTCTTTCTGGGAATAGACAGCAGTGGTGTTTGAAATGACATCCAGACCTGTGTTTTCTCATCTGCTGAGCAGGTAAAATCCGCCAGAGCTTTAGAGAGTTAGTCAATGTGAACGGGCAGTATCCACCTGTCTGTCACGGTACTGTGACACTTTGCTCTCTCACCACATCACACACAAATGTGTCTTCAAAAGGTTCACTTTCCTGCACATCATATTTTCTCTCTAAATTTTCTTTTTTTACAGAAATGTATGTTTTTCTAAACATGTATTATTGCAATACTTGTATTATTTTTGACATGGTACCATAGTAATACATGTTTGTTGGACTTGTAGCAGGTTTATTTTTTATTGTACCATATTAATACTATGGTTTTTGAACATGTACCAAATTATAATTTTTTTATTCTTGGTGTATGGGTAATACTATGCTTTTTGAAAATGTTTTAGACACACACACACACACACACACACAGACACACATGCACGCACGCATGCACGCACACACGCACACACACACACACACACACACACACACACACACACACACACACACACACACACACACACACACACACACACACACACTTATTCTCTTTCATTATATCCATCCTATCAAATTGCTCTTGACATATTCAGTATTGTTCCAGTATCTTTGTTTTCGTTGATTTGTTCATCATAATTGCTTATCCAGACTCAATACTATGCCGATTCAGTCTGCATTACAAGTGACAGTCATCAATCTAATTCTTTTTCCATTCATGTCTAAAATTAGGATATATGGCCTCACTTGATGTGTGTTGGAATGCTTATTTCCAGTTTTGTCAGAGCAGGAAGTGAGAGCAGTGCCAATCATTTTTCAAAACCCCATTCTAAGCCTCTCACAGCAAAAAAAATAAGAGGCTTCTTATGGTAAAGGTTGCATAGATCACCGCAGCACAATCTGTTCAGCAGGTTTAGTGATGAACAAGTAGAAGACCCTCACCTTTGGTTCTCAGGCTGACAGGCTGACCTTTGACTCCTGCAACTGTGAAACAGAGAGAGGGAAAGGAATGCCATCTGTTTCCATACCAACCAGATCAGCCTTTTCAGTAACTCAGTTCCAAAACCTAGCGAGTTGCCTGCGCATTCAACGTTTTAAAGAGCACACCAGATGCAAATTCTGCTCTGCAAGGTAGGGGACCATGGGCCATTCTAAGATTTAGGTTGATATGACAAAAGATTTAATTATTTGGTAGTGGTTTAAGAAATATTTTAGAATAAGATGTTGCATGTAGGGCCTAGAACCATCAATGACAGTTGGCAAAGTGTCATATAGGCACATCATCTTAACAGCATTATCACAATGTTCCTTTTCACAATTGTATTGTATTCCCACAGTAGCCACCTTTCAAATGTTGAATAATTTTCGTAAAAAGATGTCTGACATAACATCTAGATCTGGAGATGGAAACTGAATTGGTGAGAAGGGGAGAAAAAAGTTGACGTGTCTTTGTGGTTTAGTGGTTGGATAGCAGTAATATGTTTCATCACTTATCCAATTACATGTGTTAGAGGAAACTAATCTGAGACTCTATTAAAACAAGAGACCTGGCAGCGCGAGGTTAAACAATAGCAAATTACATTACCCTCATACTGCTTAGCGAGAAGACCCTGCCATGTTCGTGCCCATTCATATCTGCTGAGAAATTGCCAGGTCACACCAAGTTTTTTTTTTTTTTTTTTTTTCATATTGAGGAAAGGGAAATAAATTAGAACTTTATATGCAAGTATTTATCTGGGTTTTCATTTTATTTTATTGGCTACACATTCAAAAACACTTTGGTAACTCAACTGCATATTTTACAGTTCATTTATCAGCTGCTACCCGTATTTATGATATTTAGGCCTGCTGATTTTGCTGAAGGCTAATAATTACATACAGTGCACAGTATTAGTCACATAAATTTGAAGGTGGTTTTTACTTAGTTTCTTTTTTTACTGATAACAAATATAATTATAACAATATTTGAATATACTAAGTATTTATCTAATTTTATGGTAGCCTAAGTAAAATACATTGTCTTGTTAATTAAAATATGCATTATCATTATACATTTTTAAGGCAATTCATACTTTTTACCAGGGCTGGGTAAAAAATATTGATTTCTTGATTTTAATCGATTCTCATTTATATGGACCGACATCGACTCTTAAATCCCAAGAATCGATCTTTTAACCTATTCGGTATTTAATTGAATGAACGGTAAACCTATTGGTTACGTATGTAACCCTAGTTCCCTGAAGAGGGAATGAGACGCTGCGTCGAAACGCTGGAGGAATGCCCCTTCATGATTGCGTCGTGAAGCACGTATGGAATCATTCCAATGGCGTGACGGAACGTCATAGACAGGTGATGTCATCGTCCAGGAAACTATAAAGTACACCTGAACCATACAGCGTCAGCTTCAGATAGGCTGAAGCAAGTCGATCACGGGCATGCCGGGATTATGGCAGGGCGACGCAGCGTCTCATTCCATCTTCAGGGAACTAGGGTTACATATGTAACAGAGACATACCTTTTCAAGTGAATTTGCGTTGCGTCGAGTTGCTGTGGGGATGCTAAAAGCAAACGAACAGCTGTTCAGATTTCCTCCACAGGGCAGCTCTGTGAACATAGACATCTAAGGCCCTAACAGGACAGAGCAGATTTAGTTTATCTTGGTCTGATGTCAAAAAAAGGAGGAGGACAGAAGGCCTGCAGTACTATATGTCTTACAGTATTAATAGGGACGTAACCCGGTCTCACGTAAAGAAAAGCCTTTACCATACCAGGCGCAAATTCCAGGTACAAGGAAGATATCAAGAGGGCTTGAATGTCTCCAATTTTCTTGAGGAGAAAGACAGTCTTTAGAGTGAGGAACTTCTCAGAAAATTAATTTATGGGCTCAAAGGGAGCCAGGGAAAGGCCTTCCAATGCAATGGCCAAATCCCAAGTCGGCACCCTCCCAACTGTTGCTTGTTTATTGAGGATGCAGGACAACCAGCTAATAAAGCATTACAGTAATCTAGTCTCGAGGTCATGAATGCATGAACTAACTTTTCTGCATCAGAAACTGATAGCATATTACGTAGCTTAGCAATGTTTCTAAGGTGGAAAAAGGCTGTTCTTGTAACATATGAAATATGATTTTCAAAAGACAGGTTGCAATCTAATATAACACCCAGGTCTTTTATTGTAGAGGATAAAGTAACAGGGCATCCTACTATGTTAAAATTGTATTGTGAGAGGTTTTGTGGGTGGTTTTTTGAACTGATAAGTAGTACAAAGACTGTGGAAATGTTGTGTTGTAAATAAATCCAAACAATCAAAAGGCCATTCTTTTTTATGTGCAAGGTTCCTCATAATGATAGGGCCTGATAGCACCTGATAAGGCCATTATGGGAGGGTCTTTGTCTTTCTCAGGTGTGAAACACATCAATATTCGTGATGATTCACATAAAGTATACTCGCATAAAGCTTTCTTACACAAAACATGTCTTACAAATTTTAAATCAATATATTGCTTTATCTGAATGAGTATGTAGGATGATTTTCACATAGTTTTGAAGCAAATATTCTTGTGATACTATTTTCAAAAGTCTTGTGAAGAAATAATCAGTGTGGGTTTCATGACCTTATTTCAGTTTTTTTTTTTCTTTTTTCACAAACCACTCATAAACATCCTTATCTCAAAACTACAAACTTTTATATACATGCTGCTGACATATTATTGTAGCAGAGTTTGTGCTGAATACAGTGTAATCATACTTTAGCCATGAAAATGTCACAAGTAACAGAAATAAGCACAAATGTCAGAGCATGTCAGAACACATCCAGGGCCCAGAAAACACCTCAGACCCCAAAGGGTTAAATGTTTAAATTAAAATTGAAGTAGAAATAGAATTATGTAATTATAAAGTGTAATTTATTTGTATACAAAGCAGTTCATTTGTACCTTCAGTATTATAGTAATGTAGTACCAACTAGTCAGAGTATAGTTTACAAATTCAGTAGAGATATTTTTTTTCCTTAAGAAAATTAGCTATTTACTGTACCCAATATATAAATCCAAATTAATCAATATCGAATCAAATCAAATTGAAACAGAATCTAATTGAAAGGCAAGTTTGTGAATCAAAATCAAATCAAATTGGGAAATTTGTGACAATACCCAGCCCTACTTTTTACTTATGAAAACTTTTTCTTGTTTTTTCTTGCTTTTGGTAAGGTCATTACTTACTTTTTTTTTACATTATGAAATGATTTACAGTTCATGATGATTCATTTTTGATAATTAAACTGCAGATAATATTTAAAGAAAATCAGAAAAAGTTGTTTTTGCAGTTTGGTTTCAATAAATAGTCTCTTTGGACTGTGAGCAGTTTAGTGCTGAGGGTTACCGTATGTTTTTATGACACATCTTTTATCTCAATAAAAAGGAAAACTGGATTTGTCATGACATGACCCCTTTAAATCACTTTAGTTAACAGTGGACCTACTAAATGTCTGTTAGGTCATATAGAAACATCCATTTGAGGTTAAAAAGAAGAAGTTATTAATGACCCCTTTTTTCAACCCTCTGCTGTTTTTTACTTTTCCCGGCTCACTGAACTTTCCCTGGTTAAGAGCTTCAACTCCAAACTTGTTCATTTTCGCTCTGCAAGTTCTCCTGAATGTAATTACTTCTAATCTCTTTATCCTTCTGTCTCCTAGAAAAAGCCCCTTACCTGAGGCAGATGATGACAGGAACTGGCCTGGGCTTACTTTCGCTGTCTCAAACACTTTCTTCCCTTTTTGACTTCTACACTTTCCTATCATTGGCTTCACAGATACAAAATGCATATCTCCTTTTAGACGCTTTCTCTGGTTGCTCAAGATATTTTAATGTTATCCATTTGCCCTGTTCTGCATGGCTTAACATTGAAGTATGTAATTTTTTCCATGTTAAAAAACTTTCTTTACAGTTTAATATGTCGAGACAACATATAAATGAGTAATTTATAGGTTGGTTTTGTGACAAGCATTGTCTTCATTTTTTATGAGCCCTACACAACAACATTTGCTATGTTTCTATCCTCCTGTTTTTATGCACATTTTGGGTTATCACAAAAACACTGGATAGAAAAGCATGTATGCAAAAAAAACGTCTGTGTTCAATTGAAGATTTTTTTTTAAAAAATCCGGTAACAAGACATGCACATAAACTACAATGGAAACAAATTTACCAAACAAATTCCTCATTGTGCAACAAAAAACTCACAGCGGACCAATCGCATCGCACAGCATCTCAAATGTTGGTTTGGTCATTCTGTAATGCCTGAGCCAAATTCTGTCATCAATATGGTTAGGTACAATAACCTCCCAATACTTTCTCACACAATTGCGTTCTCAAACACTAGGCATCCGAATGCAAGATAATGTGACAGCGTTCATGATGTATGGAAAAAGAGCCATAGTTCCATTTTTATTACAAATATTTTGCACCAATTTCTCAGGAAGTGAAGATTTTGTTCTCTAAAACACATGGAATGGAAACGTTGCTTTATCCGCAGATGTTTTATGCGATATTGCAGATTTCAATGAACCATTCATTTTTCTCATAAAACTTGTTTAGGCATATTTATTTCTTTTATTTTTGCTAAGCACATTCAAAAGTGTCACAAAGTCTGACAAAAATGAAAGCCGTGCTAGCAAAGCCTTTCATTCATTTTGAAACATGGACCTGTTGGTACCCCAGGGAGCCTTCAGTATGAGCTCTTACTTACATCCCTCAGAGACTGAAATGTTTTGAATAAATTCAGAATTGAAGTTTTTCTAGGTCTAAGTAATGATTTCATCCCAAAACCTGTGGAGACATTGGAAGAAAGCCATTACAAGTGTCATTATAGAACTTTACCAGGCTCACATCTATTGCAGTCCATGTATTTACTTGCTCTTGAGAGACCAGACCTCTGTGGACATACAAACTACTGCAAGTTCTGTGTAACTTCAAGTCATTGAACTTCAATTTTAAGAGCATTTTGTGACACTCATAAGCAGGGCTTGACATTAACACCCGCCAACCCGCCAAATGCGGGTGGATTTTGCTCGTGGCGGGTAACACAGTCACTCCAACTAGCCACTTTGGCGGGTTGAATAATTGTAGTCTTTTCAAAAGGCATCTGAAATAAGTGTGACACTACGACACTACAACTCCCATATAGGGCTGTCAACGAATATTCTAAATTCGAATATATATTCGAATAGGTTTTCGGAACGGAACAGAATTTCGAAGGTGAAAATTAATATTCGAATGTGGGAAAACGCCCGCGGTAGCAGAGGCGCGGCTGTCTGCTTTGCGAGTGTGCGCGCTGCCTGAGGGGTCAGGTCATTTTATTTAACAGAAACATTATTAAAGTGTAGGCTACTGTACTGACTGAATAGATATTGCATGAATAAGGTAGGTTAGATACAGCAGTTTCATGCACTGCAGGCTTCCACTGGTTTGATTATTTACCGTTTCATGTCAAGGAAAAGTTCCATGTTTACCACAGCACAGCTCGCTCGGAGCGTTCAATGTCGGTTCTATATACTGTAAAACTTCAATTAATGTTAATAGCCTACTATTTGTTTCAATCACTGAATGAAGCCTGCTATATAAGAGTCGCGACCTTAAATTGCTTGCACAAAACTCTTGATCAGCACTCAACATTTGCTTATTGTTGTTGTTCATTTAAACTGCACAGAGCGCGTGACACCTCATTCGCGCCGCAAGACCTCCAGACGCGCGTAAACTCGTCTTTACACTCGCGCCAGACGCTCTATTCGCGTTTGGTGTGAACGCAGCATGAGGGAGGGCGAGAGAGAGAAAGAGTGCCTGCGAGTGAGCGAGCGAGAGTGAGTGATGTCTGCGGTCTTGGCCATTAGTTGATTTACTTGTTTTCGTGTAGGTAATATGTTGTCAAATATGTTTAAACTTAAATAAACTACCTATACAAGTAGTTATGTCTCTTTGTATTAATTTGTCCTGTTATTGACGTAATGCACGTCATTGACAAAATGCACAACCAGATGTTCGAATAGTTCGAATATAAGCTATGTGTTTTTTTAATAGGGAATATTCGAAGGTCATTTTTGAGCAATTTTGACAGCCCTAATGAGTATTGTCGCTAGTGACCGACAACAAAGAATCGAAGAGACAGCTAGCTGCCCTGCTGGAGTTATGCCGGTGGAGCAATGTGGCGACATATAATACATAATACATGGTTTTATTTAAAAAAAGGAGCTTTACACACAACCTTATCAGAGCTAATGATAATGACCTGTATTGTTATATATTTATGTAGTCTTGATTTGGGTGTGTACAGTGGTTTTACATTTAACCCTCTATGGTACGCAATATGATATCAGTTCGGAAAAAAATTGTTTGGTATGGTTTTCCTGCTTAAAAATGGACACTATAACAATATCAATAAACATTATCATAATTTTTTTAATTTATTTATTAATTAAAAGTTTGTTGCCTCAAGGCAACATTGTACCACAATGGACAAATTTAAACATTTGACATTTTCATGAAGAAACAATTTATATATTTATTGAAAACATTCATTTCTTTAACTAAACACTTGAACAAACATATTTATCAAGTTTTTAATGAATTACACATTTCATATTTAATAAAAAGTAACATTTATTATCCGACTGTTGCCCTCAGGCAACATTGTACCATCGTGGAACGCAATAACTACAAACCATCATATCATCAAGTTATCATATCAAAACATTACAATCGGTGTTGTTTCAAGGTTAAAACATTAACAATCACCATAACCTTATCCTAATATGAACCTCATCCTAACTCTGCTGTCTCTCCGGTAGAGGAGCCAGGCCTCAACAACAGCAAGATCAAACATGTGGAAGACCTCCCTGGCCGACCTAATGACCAGTTTGGGGTCCAAGGGGGCCTGACCCCCCCCCAGGGGCCTGACAGGAGCCCCCCGATTATCCGAGACCCCCAGAAGTAGCGCCACCTTCATCCTCAGTTTGGCGCCACTCGCCCCTGTCCCACTAACCCACTATTTGTCCGATTGCCCACTATAGTGGCCAAATGTCCCGTCGACCCCCGCTGACCAATCACAAGCCACGCCCCCGTCTCACGGACCCACTATTTGTCCGATTACCCACAATAGTGGCCAAATATCTCCTCGACCCCTGCTGACCACTTACAAGCTACGCCCCCATCCCACGAACCAACTATTTGTCCGATTACCCACTATAGTGGCCAAATGTCCCGCTGACCCCCCTGACCGGTCCCAAGCCACGCCCCCGTCCCACAAACCAACTATTTGTCCGATTGCCCACTATAGTGGCCAAATGTCATGTTGACCCCCCTGACCGGTCCCAAGCCACGCCCCCGTCCCATGAACCCACTATTTGTCCGATTGCCACTATAGTGGCCAAATGTCCCGTTGACCCCCTGACCAGTCCCAAGCCACGCCCCTGTCCCACGAACCAACTATTTGTCCGATTGCCCACTATAGTGGCCAAATGTCATGTTAACCCCCCTGACCGGTCCCTAGCCATGCCCCCGTCCCACAAACCCACTATTTGTCCGATTACCCACTATAGTGGCCAAATATCCCATTGACCCCCCTGACCGGTCCCAAGTCACGCCCCCGTCCCACGAACCAACTATTTTTCCGATTGCCCACTATAGTGGCCAAATGTCCTGTTGACCCCCCGACCGGTCCCAAGCCATGCCCCCGTCCCACGAACCCGCTATTTGTCCGATTACCCACTATAGTGGCCAAATAACCAGTCGGCCCCCGCTGACCACTCACAAGCCACGCCCTCGTCCCACGAACCCACTATTTGTCCGATTTCCCACAATAGTGACCAAATGTCCCGTCGAACCATGCTGAGTTTTCAGTTTGCAAAAATGCAAATACATTTAGATAATTCAAACTTCTTTCCTTACAAATAAAATATACTTTCAAGTATTCAAACCTAGTATGCCTGGTATGGCCTTATGTGATTCCATTATGGTACAATGTTGCCTCGAGGCAACATGCAGTTTTATGTAATTTCCTATTAAATATTTGATGATAAATAATGTAAAGTTTTTGAAAATACTTCTTTACTTACCAATGAAGGTGACTCAGATTTTTTGTAACTGATTATCTGGACAGAAATTAGTGAAAAATGCCCTTTTCAGTGGAGAAAATATGGAGCCATGTGACATGTGCACGTGTGCTGAAAGAGGGATCAAAATGGACCCCTGTGGGTCATGTGACCACTCTTTTGCATTTTCAACAGTTAGTATTTGAGTTCCCCTCCCCTTAGAGAGCATTGACCAATTAAATTTTATTAAGTTTTTATTATAAAAAGCTAAAATAGACTATGTTGCCTGGAGGCAACACCGTACCATAGAGGGTTAAAAGGGTTGTATCTAGTTCAAGTAAATTTTAGCACGCCATAGTCAACTTTTATCAGGTAATTTCACAACAACAACAATGTGGCTAGTAAAAATGCTGTGTGGCTAGTAACTTTGGAAAACCACTAGCCACATTGGCTAGTGAGCAAAAAAGTTAATGTCAAGCCCTGCTCATAAGTGTATACGTTTTTTTATTGCACGTTTTTTTTGGGAACACTTTACAAAAAGGTCTCATTTAGTAACAGTAGTTAACTAACATGAACTAACAACGAGCAATATATTTTTACAGCATTTATTAACCTTTGTTAATGTTAGTTAATAAATATGTCACATTCATGTTAGTATAATTTATATATATATATATATATATATTAGTTAAAATAGACTTTTTAATATTTAATATTTAAATATAAGTGGGTGTTAGTAGACATTTTTTATTTCTTTTATGGAATTACTTTAGATAAAAAAATATATATATATAATTTTTATATATATATAATTTTTACCCTGTGATTACAATATGCATTATTTCCTAAATAATCATTTTCAACTCAAATTTGTTGTTTGCAGTATATCAGCAGGGTCGGCAGTTCACAGAAAATCTCTTGTAATGCCTGCAATGTCCCAAAAATTTCGGACTAAAATGAGGCAGCAGACACAGAAAGTCTTAAATTAAATTCCTCCCTTAAACTTTTTTAATAAATTAAAAAACTGATGCAATAGATTTTGACTTGTTTAACTGTCATAAAGATGGGGAAATGTGATTCTGTGTTTATGTGTGTCAGAATTGCAGCGCTGTGCTCATGGTGCGTGGCACTCAGATATAGCCCATTAATAACATTTAGTGAAAGTGTCTCTGTAATGAGGATGGCTAGCTACTGTTTTTGGCCCATCCTGGATTATTCAGCCACTGGTTTCAGCTTGAAAAGCATTTCAGACAGAAGTCTAGATATGTTTTTCTCACCTCATAACCCCTCACATCTGTTACAGCTCTCACCAACCGCCATTCCCTGTGTTGATGAGCATCCTATCACGTTAACAACAGCACTTAACGTCTCATTGGACAAACCATCAGGATGAAGCTCCTTTCATCATGATGGTCACACAGATCTTAGAGCTGAAAGAAGAGGTTGATTTACTACCCTTTGTTGGACCGTAGAGAACAGTCAAAGGTCAGGCTTATAGCAGTCAAACTGTCATTTAGTGTGTGCATGCTGTTCTCTTTTCAGGATGAAGCTACTTGTGATTGCTGTGACTCTCCTCTAGCCTGGCAAGCCAGACCTACATCAAGATGTTAGGTCTGGAAACTCACCATAGTCACGGCTCAATCCGAGGGGCGGGATAAATGGGTGTCTTTCAAATTCCCTCTGCACGCAATAGGACAGCGCTTCAACCAACCAGAGCGTTTTCCCAACAGCGGAGCTTAGTTGATAGATTCAACTTTTGCCATATCTGGCTGGCAAAACGACGAACACATCTTCCTTTTTTTAAGAATGACTTAACTCCAAGTCCTCCAGAGTCGCGGCCAAAGCCGATTCGAAAGACCGTTGTTCTCCATCAGCAGCCGCCATTCTTTGTTTTCAAGTAGCAGCAGCCAGGTAACCGTCGCAACTCTGTCGTGTATGTTAAGCCCGCCCCCGCCTACTCTATACACAACGTGATTGGCCTGACCCAATCTGGGTTTTTGCAGCGAGAAGGTTTATTGAGAGTTGCTAGACTACCCTGGCTGCGAAATACATTTTGCTGCCGCTAGGGTGCGTCTAGATTTCTAGGCTAACTCTCCTCTGAAAATGGCAACAATTTTCTCAGGATAACCAGGCACAAGTATGTTAAAATAATATGTTTGGTTTCCCAGGTTGAGTGGTTTCCCAGGTTGTTCTTATCGGCACAATGTGATAAAGGACATAAAAATGAATCAATTAATAATTCAGTATAAAAATAATAAATAAATTCGGTAACACTTTATTTTAATGGTCCCTTTTGAACGTGTTGTTGACTATAAGTAACTTTGCAACTATATGTCAACTAACTTTCATTGGAGTATAGACTGTCTGCTTAATATCTGCAAACACTTTATTTTGATGGTCCTCCAACAGACACTCTACTGACTATAAGTAATTTTGCAACTACATGTCAACTTAATCTAACCCTAACCCTATTAATACTTAACTAATACTCTAATGAGAGTTAGTAGACATGTACATGTGCAACGTTACTTATAGTCAACAGAATGTGTTAAAGGGACCATCAAAATAAAGTGAAACCATAAATTCTTCCACCAAGTTAATCTTCATTAGCCTTGGTGTTGTAGAAACATATACACTTAACCTGTTTTACACAACTGAGAATTGAATTCAGAATCCCTTTCAAATTCTAAATCAGTTCCTGAATGTGAATTGAGATGCCAATTCAGATTTCAATGCAAGGGAGTACAATTAAATAACAATTGGAATTAGATAGATAGATAGATAGATAGATAGATAGATAGATAGATAGATAGATAGATAGATAGATAGATAGATAGATAGATAGATAGATAGATAGATGACCATCACTCCCACAGCCGCTGTGTTAGAAAGACCCTCAAAGCAGAGTTTACTATTTTATTTGTTTACAAAGTGTTATAATACATAAATATAAATGTATTATATATAACTATTATAATTCACCTGAATTAACCACTAGTAAAATAATTAAAATACATTATATTTAATGTTAAGAAGACTATCAATATTAATTGTTCCCTTTCGTCCTGGGAACTCCAACGTGTCGTCGGGGAGTTCCCTGACGAATTGGGATCACGCTAGGGAGCCAATTGCCTTCGAGAGAATAAAAACAAGCCAATGGACATTGGCATGCAAGATTTGCATTCCGCGACCCGCCTACTAGCGCGGGTATAAAGGCGGAAGTAAACATTGCGCAATGTCTTTCGCTTCGGAGCCTCCAGTATCTGTGTGAGCTGCCGGGTTTGCCTGAAGAGGAATCATTGGAGAGAGAGGAAGTAAATTCTCTGTCGCTGGTGTGACGGCGCTTCAAGCGATCACCGCGTCCTGCTGCCGGTCGAGTCCTTTTGAAAAAAAAAGGCCGTTTTCACGGCCGGTATTGGGTGAGTGCAGCACACGGGCTTGCAGTTTCCCCGTTGTGTCTGCCGCGGTGGTCCCTCGGCGCTTCGGCGCGTCTTGAGTATATTTCTCTTTCTCTCTCTCTCTCTCTCTCTCTCTCTCTCTCTCTCTCTCTCTTTCTTTTTTCTTTCTTTTACTAAAAGAGCAGCACGGGCGTTTCGCGTCCTTTTCAGGATGTCGTTTCACCCGTGTGTTTCTGGATGCGGTCGACTTCTCCCTCAGGAAGATGGTCATAAACACTGCCTCTCGTGTTTGGGCTTAGGGCACGCTGAGGCAGCGTTTGTGAATGAGTTATGTTCTCATTGCGGGAACATGACTCTGGCGATGCTGCGTTCAAGACTGCGAACCCTGAAACATGGGGGAGTCCCTTCAGAGAATCCCCGATCTAGTTCGTCGGCCGGTTCAGTTCGGCAGGCGGCTACTTCGGTGATTCCTGCTGGTGAGCGTATGAGGATTACAGTGGCGAATGCTCCGACTGGTGAAAGATCCTATCGGGCTTCCCACTCCTCTAGTAGCTCGTTGCCATCGGGTGTCCCGGCGGAGCTTCCGGGGCCGTCTCGTGCGGTCCCGGTTGTTTCCTTCGGGGCGCCGCCTGAGGATCAGATGTCGATCGTGGCATCGGAGGAGGAGCGGTCATCTTCTGGTGATGACTCAGCGGGTCTACCCCCTTCGGGTGTGGTGGCTGCGGCTGAGCCGGATCCAGAAATGGCCGCTATGCTCGAAAGGGCGGCCGCGAATGTCGGGCTTGTGTGGAACCCTCCACCGGGTCCCGAACATTCGCGGCTGGATGATTGGTGTCTCGGAGGGGGCCGTGCTGTTGCCCCGCGGCCCGCTCCAGTACCATTCTTCCCCGAAGTGCATGAGGAGTTGAGGAAGTCTTGGCTGGCCCCCCTGGCGACCAGGCGTAGACAACCTCGCTCCTCCTTCCTCACCACCCTTGACGGCGGGGCGGCGCACGGGTACGAGGGAATCCCCCCAGTGGAGCGGTCGGTTGCGATGCAGCTGTGTCCGAAGACCGCTTCCGCTTGGCGGGGTGCCCCTTCACTCCCCTCCCGCGCCTGTAAGTTTTCCTCTGGTTTGACCAGGGATGCTTACATGGTGTGTGGAGACGCCGCCTCCGCCCTGCATGCCATGGCGTTGCTCCAAGTCCATCAGGCTAAGGCACTCCATGACTTGCAGGCGGGTGGTCCCGACCCAGCCCTGCTGCAGGAGCTGCGTGCGGCGACGGACTTCGCCCTCCGGGCGACGAAAGTCGCCGCACGTTCGCTGGGTCGGGCGATGTCCACCTTGGTGGTCCAGGAGCGCCACCTGTGGCTAACCCTTGCGGATATGCGCGACTTTGAGAAGAACAAACTTCTCAATTTCCCCATATCCCAAGGCGGCCTCTTCGGCGACGCGGTGGAGAGCTTTGCCCAAGAGTTCTCCGCCGCCCAGAAGCAGTCAGAGGCAATACGGCATGTCCTGCACAGGAAACGGGCTGCTGCTGGCCCGTCTACTGTTGCCGTAGAGCCTCCGGCTGCTTCCCGTCGCCGAGGACGTCCTCCTGCGCCAGCTCCTCCTCCAGGGCAGCAGTCTAACCCTGGAGGCCGGAAGTCTGGACGTAAGAGGACGGCCCAGCCCGCTCAGGCGCCCCCGGCCCCTTCCCGTAAAGGGAAGGGAGGGAAGCGTTCCTGAGACGGGCGACCTGAGGGAGGTTCGGGCTGCTGCTCTTTGGGAGGGTGCCTCTGCACACCTCCTTCCCCCGGGGGAGGGCCGGGCGGAGAATTTTTCGTTCCCTTTTATTTGTGTTCCGCCGCTGACCACGCGGTCAGCGGTACCCAAAGTTTCAGTAAAAGAGCAGTTTCTACCTCCTCCTTCAGGTCATCCACGGTCGAGTCTGGTGGGCACACAGTCTCCTCCACCCAAGAGGGCCTGAATGGCAGTGGATGCCGTCTTCGAGCGGCATCGCTCCCGTTCCCCTCTTCCCAGTCTGCGGATAGCAGCGACGCAGACTCTGGTGCGTCGCTCCTGTCTGCGGTTGGGCCTCGAGGCGCAGAGACCAGTTTACGAGGAGGCAGGGCCTCGTTCCTCGTCTCTTCCCCTCCCCTCGCCACTGGGCAGCCCGCAGCAGAATGTCCACGGACCTTCTCTGCCGTCTGCCCACCGGGGGAAACAGGTTGGCGTCAAGTTCCACGCCCAGACCCCGCTCTCGGTCGCTACAATGCCTCCGGAGCCGGGTCCCTGTCTTCCCCCTCGCTGCCCCTCCGTGGGTACGCCGGTGGCTCGGGTGGGCTCGTTGGCACGGTTTCTGGAGGCCTGGCTAGAGCTTCCAACTCCGTCCCGATGGCTCATCCGTACCATCCGGTTCGGCTATGCAATTCAATTTGCACACCGGCCTCCCAAGTTCAGGGGTGTCCACTTCACCCGTGTGAGGTCAGTGGATGCCCCTGTCTTGCGGAAAGAGATCGACGTCCTGCTGGCGAAGGACGCGATCGAGCCGGTCCCTCCTGCCGAGATGAGGTCCGGGTTTTACAGCCCATACTTCATTGTACCCAAGAAAGGCGGTGGGTTACGGCCAATCCTGGACCTGCGAGTTTTGAATCGGGCCCTGCACAAACTCCCGTTCAAAATGCTTACGCAGAAGCGCATTTTCGAATGCATCCGTCCCCAGGATTGGTTTGCAGCAATCGACCTGAAGGACGCGTACTTTCATGTCTCGATTCTTCCTCGACACAGACCATTTCTACGGTTTGCGTTCGAGGGTCGAGCGTATCAGTACAAAGTCCTACCCTTCGGGCTGGCCCTGTCGCCTCGTGTCTTCACGAAAGTCGCGGAGGCGGCCATTGTTCCCATGAGAGAACAAGGCGTTCGCATTCTCAACTATCTCGACGACTGGCTTATAATAGCTCACTCGCGAGATGTGTTGTGCGATCACAGGGACATGGTGCTCCGGCACCTCAGTCGCTTGGGGCTTCAGGTCAACTGGGACAATAGCAAACTCTGCCCCGTGCAGAGGATCTCTTATCTCGGTATGGAACTGGACTCGGTCGCCCAGACTGCGCGCCTCACAGAGGAGCGCGTCCAGTCAGTGCTCACCTGCCTCAAGTCCTTTCGAGGCAGGATAGCGGTTCCACTGAAACAGTTTCAGAGGCTCCTGGGGCATATGGCAGCCGCAGCCGCAGCCGCAGTAACGCCGCTCGGCCTGTTACATATGAGACCGCTTCAGCGCTGGCTTCACGATCGAGTCCCGAGGTGGGCGTGGCAGAGCGGTACGCTCCGGGTCAAAGTTACCCCGCGCTGCCGCCAAACCTTCTTCCCATGGTCGGACCCTGGGTTTCTACGGGCCGGAGTGCCCCTAGTCCAGGTTTCCAGGCATGCTGTGGTGTTCACGGATGCCTCTGCCATGGGTTGGGGGGCCACGTACAAAGGGCATGCAGTCTCGGGTCTGTGGACGGGGCCCCAGCTGCATTGGCACATCAATTGCCTAGAGTTGCAAGCGGTACGTTTAGCTTTGTGTCGCCTCAAGGGGTTTCTCAGACACAAGCATGTACTGGTCCGTACGGACAGCACTGCGACCGTTGCGTACATCAACCATCAGGGTGGTCTACGCTCCCGTCGTATGTCGCGACTCGCCTCCCACCTCCTCCTATGGAGTCAGAAGCATCTGAGGTCGCTTCGTGCCGTTCATGTTCCAGGGGAGCTCAACCGTGTGGCAGACGAGCTTTCACGGTTGCCTCCCCTGCCAGGAGAATGGCGACTCCATCCCCAGACGGTCCAGCTGATTTGGAGTGTCTTCGGAGTCGCACAGGTAGACCTGTTTGCTTCTCCGGACACGACTCATTGCCAGTGGTTTTACTCCCTGTCCGAGGGCACCCTCGGCACGGACGCCCTGGCCCACAGCTGGCCCCGGGACCTGCGCAAGTATGCGTTTCCCCCAGTGAGCCTTCTTGCACAGACTCTGTGCAAGGTCAGGGAGGACGAGGAGCAGGTCTTGTTAGTGGCGCCGTATTGGCCCACCAGGACTTGGTTCACGGAACTCATGCTCCTCGCGACAGCCCCTCCTTGGCCGATTCCTCTGAGGAAGGACCTTCTTTCTCAGAGACGGGGCACTCTATGGCACCCGCGTCCAGACCTCTGGAAACTCCATGTCTGGTCCCTGGACGGGACGCTGAGGTTCTAGATGGCCTGCCACAGGCAGTGGTAGATACCATCACTTCGGCTAGAGCCCCCTCTACGAGGCGCCTCTATGCGTTGAAGTGGAACCTGTTCGTCGATTGGTGTTCCTTCCGTCAGGAGGACCCCCGAACTTGCCCGATCAGAGTCGTGCTTTCCTTCCTGCAAGATGGGTTGGAGCGAAGGCTGTCTCCCTCCACCCTCAAAGTGTATGTCGATGCAATAGCAGCGCATCACGATGCAGTAGAAGGTAAGTCTTTGGGAAAGCATGACCTGATCATCAGATTCCTTAAGGGTGCTAGGAGGTTAAATCCACCTCGTGTTTTGCACTCTGTACCCTCTTGGGACCTAGCTCTGGTTCTTAGAGCTCTTCAAAGTCCTCCCTTTGAGCCCTTGTCAACAGTTGAGTTGAATATCCTGTCCATTAAGACAGCGCTCCTGTTGGCATTGGCTTCTTTCAAGAGGGTCGGGGATTTGCAGGCTTTTTCGGTCGACGAATCGTGCCTAGAGTTCGGGCCGGGCCTTTCTCATGTTGTATTGAGACCCCGGCTCGGATATGTGCCCAAGGTTCCTACCACTCCCTTCGCGGACCAGGTAGTGAACCTGCAAGCGCTGCCCCAGGAGGAGGCAGACCCAGCCCTAGCTTTTCTCTGTCCCGTCCGCGCACTGCGGGTTTATATTGACAGAACGCAAAGCTTCAGAACCTCAGATCAGCTCTTTGTCTGTTACGGAGGCCAGCAGAAGGGGAAGGCTGTCTCCAAGCAGAGGTTAGCTCACTGGTTAGTGGATGCTATCACCCGAGCATATGAGTCTCTGGGTGAGCCTTGTCCTCCCAGGTTGCGGGCTCACTCTACTAGAGGTGTTGCCGCTTCCTGGGCTTTGGCTCAAGGCGCCTCGCTGACAGACATCTGTAGAGCTGCGGGCTGGGCGACACCGAACACGTTCGCTAGGTTCTATAGCCTACGTGTGGAACCTGTTTCCTCCCGAGTACTCGCTACGGCCAGTGGTGCGAGGGAATAGGTTGTGTCGGCTTGCTACGCCATTCCGTGCCTCGGCCGGATACGTGCGACTTTTGCTCCGTTGGCGCCCTACGTCGGTGAGCCTCGTGAGTTCCTCCATCACCCCTCCGGTGCCAGGCGTGGCGGACCGCCTGGTGCCAGGTCTGCTACCTCTAGTAGGAGTTGCTAGTAGACTGGGTGTTTTCCAGTGGTCTCTACGGTGACCCATAATGCCACGTGCAGTTTAGCCGTGTCTTCCCCTTGACAGACTCATTCTGTCGTCCCTGTTGAGTACGCTCCCACTTCCCTCGGATTGGGACTACCTCAGGGACTGCCATGTGTTTCACTACCCCAAATGGGTTAGTACACATGTGTATTCCTGGCCTTCTTCAGGCAGGCTGGGCTTCCGCAGCATTCCCCCCGCCCCCTGGGGGTCAGGGCACGCTTTCCCAGTGTTATCCAAATCCACTGTGCGGGTCTTGCGGAACAGCAGTGTGATTCCCTAGCTAGCTCCCGCATCTTATTCAAGAAACTGCTGTAGGGTAGCTTAGCTGGGCGCTGGAAGGGGCCAGCACCATGGCGTTTTACTTGGGATCCCAATTCGTCAGGGAACTCCCCGACGACACGTTGGAGTTCCCAGGACGAAAGGGAACGTCTCGGTTACGTATGTAACCCTCGTTCCCTGAGTACAGGGAACGGAGACGTGTCGTCCCGTCGCCATGTTGCTGTACCTTCGCGGAGGACTGGACACTGTTCGGCTCCTCAGCGAAAAACATTGCGCAATGTTTACTTCCGCCTTTATACCCGCGCTAGTAGGCGGGTCGCGGAATGCAAATCTTGCATGCCAATGTCCATTGGCTTGTTTTTATTCTCTCGAAGGCAATTGGCTCCCTAGCGTGATCCCAATTCGTCAGGGAACTCCCCGACGACACGTCTCCGTTCCCTGTCCTCAGGGAACGAGGGTTACATACGTAACCGAGACGTTATACAAAATATAGCTTTCGCACAGTATTGGTGTCATTTCCACCACAACACTGTAATGTCCCTTTAAAAAAGTTTGTGTGAAAGATCGTTTTAGGTGGTTTCTATGGAAATGTTCAGTGACATCACATGTTGGACATGGAGAAAATTTAAGTTTTTTCATCAACAACAAATGAAGAAAAATCAAGGTAAATATAGCTTGATCAGTTAATATATTTATTCTACGTCAATTCCAAACATTCCAAACAAGGGTGTTTTTAAAAAGCTAAAAAATGTAAGTTAAATAAGAGTATTTTTCATACATGAAATGCTTAGTATTAATGCAAAGCTAATCAGTGAAGCTATCTTCCATTTTTTCTATTTATTTTCTAATTAGCTCTTATCCAAACCAATATTAAATTTCAGAGTGTGACAGGTGTACAGTTCTACAGATCAGCATTTGGTCCTTAGGGCAGTTCATTTATCTCATTGACAAATGTATAATTATTGTACATTGTGGAAAAACTGGTTACAAAAATGATCTTTGACAATTCTTGAGTGGCATAAGTTATTCTATCTTTAAATAAAAGCTGTATATTGAGATGTGGTAGAAATGACATTTGTTCATTGCAGGTCGGAACATTTTTTAAATATTAACAATTTCTCTTGTAATCTAAGTTTGTCCTCTTACAGACCTTACACCTAGACAAATTATTTAAACTTATGAGACTGTATTACGTGACTTTGAACAAGTTTTTTTATTCAACTTCACAAGGCTGAAAGTGCCCCTAGTTGAAGAAACGCCCTAAAACGTGTCATCACAGTCTGTGAAAAAGGTCCATTGGAATGTGTGCAAAGGATTGTGGGTGATAAGAGGAGGCGAACGATACACTTGATGCACCCTTCAAAATGAGCTGAATGAAGGACGCAAAATGAAGGCTGACTTTCAATGATCCTTCAAATTGAGACGGCCTTCGCAAGCGCTTGATGCCGTGGCAGCCGATATATGCAGCCTTACTAGGACTTCCCATTTCAGAAGCACACTATTTACCCTATTAGAGATCCAAATCTCATTTCCCTGATATTTTGTCTGAATATAAATATCCTTGAAATGACACGAGGGCGAGTAAACAATGACATTTTTTTTTTTTTTTTTTTTTACTAAACTTTTACTTAAAATAGAATCTTGTAGCCTTGTAAACCTGTTTATTTTAGTTACAGTGCTGTACAGAGAACATTGCATCTATGCTGTACTACAGAGAGAATAAATAGCTAGAATCATAATGTATAACTAAAGAATAATGCAAATAATATAATAAAAATGATTACAAAACAGAAAGTTGTTTATGTTCAGGGACTGACAGTTTTGGTATTCGTTTTTTTTTAATAAATTTTTTTGGTCTCCATACAATCACAAACAGAATGCAACAATTCATGTGAACAGTGTATGGAAGCTGAATGATTGTGTTAGGTTCTATAAATGAAGTGAGATTCCCAAGAAACATGGTTGGTCTCTGCATCGGTCACATGGTCTGTTGTGTTGAAGAGCTTTAGTGTTCCGTCATAACTTCGCCTCGTCTTTTTCATAGAAAAACTAAGAGCTCCTGTGAGAAATAACACATTAGAAACAAATTACTGTTAACAAGTTATATTCTCAAACATACTAAACATAAAACACAAAAATGACTCCTTCTGAGACTTTTTTCATATCTATAAACACACAGCTCAGAACGAAGATATAATTTATTTAAAACAGTGTAAGCAGTATTCTCCCAAAACACACATAATCCATCAGTCATAATTTGCTGTATATGAAACTATGAATTATAATGAATACATAAGGGAACTATGATCAAAACACTGTAGATATTACACTTATAGTATGTAACGTAACATGATCAAAATGTTTTAAGGGCCGAGAAGGAATTTAATAAAGCCCTGAACAGAAAAGTTTTTCATAGAGAGCCTATTTAATTATTTGAATTATACTCGAGCATGCTGAACATTCAGCAAAACTTTAAAGGTATAGACCTTATGTAGCCCCACCCCTTTTCAGCACTGTGCTCTTGTGTTCTGTTTTACGGTTTGTTTTTCCACAGAAGGAAGGGAAGATCTTACAGATTTATGAATGAACCGTTCGTTTTAAAATATTCCTGGTCTACTGACATTTATGACATCTGCTTAAAACATAACAATGCTCATGATAACTTTCATTATCTCTACAATAATTAAATCCACTTCACCAGCTAATTACTCTTCGACAGCAATTCCATAGAAATATGCAGAGCTACCGAAAAAACGGACCGTCAAAGAAAATAAATCAAAAGATGGCTGCGCACATGTTTCTCTGGTGCATAAGGTCTATAGTTTTCCCCAAAATTATATGTATGTGTGTGTGTGTGTGCGTGCGTGTGTGTACTTCCTGTGGGCCACGCAGACAGCAACAGCACCCGTCGTAACTGCCGTCGTAAATGTAGAGAATTTTCTGACATGATTTTACGCACAGCACTCCTTGTTATGTGTTTGATAACATCCATCAAACTAGCCTTTAAGCAGGCGATACAGAGCGGTAAAATTTACAAACACCTCCGGCAAGTCCTGGATTCTACCCCAGAATATCTACCGTCTGCCTGCAACATTCTGTCTACCGAGTTCACGGATTATGAGAGATTGCTGACAGAAAATGAATGGATACATTTTCAGTATCACGAAAGACAATTTAGGAAAGGCCTGGATACAGGAAAGTGTGTTACAGGAAAAACAAAACTTTGTACTCACCGGAGATTTCAGGAAGTGGTCAAAGTTGTTTACAGTTCTTAATGGGGCCTTCTTCAAAACCGGAATATTTTCCACAAAACGCACAGATGGAGGACAACTTGGACTACCGTTACTCAAGTATGTAGTGCGGATTTTAAGGACTTTTCCACTTGATGATTATGCGCGATCTAAATCAAACCCTGTTGCAAACCCGGCTGATTGGATTGAAAAACAACTGCGGTACGTGCGCGAGGGGATACAACCAGCTATTGCGTCTGACACACGACAGCACCAGAGAAACCCTCAAAAGGTAGGAAAAAACAAACTAACCTATCTATGGCAGCACCATAGAGCAAAGGCGATTGACATTATCCTAAATGACTGCATGTTTCCCACACCGCCGTTAGATACTGGTAACACTGAGCGAGTGTACAACTATTATCGGAAAAAATGGCAGTCTGATCCAACTACTATCGCGCTTGAATTACCGCCGTGCAATGATGACTTAGACAACATAATGACTAAGTCGCCGCCACCGACATCGGCGTTTACAATAGAAGAGATTGAGAAAGTAATTTTAGATCTGCCCAATAACAAAGCCAGTGGTTCAGATGGTGTTACTTACGAGAATCTTAAAGCCACAAAGCAAACATCTTGCTACATATTTAAAAAGCATATTTAACACCTGTTTGATTAATGGCAAAGTCCCTAGTTCATGGAAGGGAGCACTCATTCATAGAATACCGAAGAAAGATAATGTACCAGAAGATCCCTCAACATGGAGGGACATTTCTCTATTGCCATCTGTATACAAAGTCTTTATGAAGTGTCTGCTTTCAAGAATATTACCTTGGCTGGTTGATGCTGGAATTCTGTCTAACAAACAAAAAGCTTACATTGAGCGACAAGGCATGAATGAACATGTTTTTTGCTTAAAAACTGCCATTGACGATTTTAAGCATGAATCCGCTGAGTTGTACATTGCCTTCCTTGACTTCAGAGATGCCTTTGGCACATTGCCTCATAGAGTCATGATTGATGCATTGGAAGACATACAGCTCCCTAAGATATTTGTGGACATAATAAAAGATATATATTGTGATTCCTACCTACAAGTGATCTTTGGAAAAGACCTCACCAGACCAATACCACTGGAGGTCGGAATCAAAACTGGTTGTCCATGGAGTGCTGTGAACTTTATCATTGCAATAAATCAGTGGCTAAAATGGCTCTGTGTACATGCTCCGTCCCACGTCCTGTCACCGAACCCAGTCCAGGGCTATGCTGATGATGTGGTCGTCGCATCCCGAGATGAAGGCGTGATTAAAAATATGTTGTCATGCACTGATAGATTCCTGATATGGTCTGGCCTACAAGTAAAGCACAGTAAATGTGCAGTTTTCTATGAGAGGAGGAGCGGTGGAAACCGTTGGTATAGATCTAGGGCCGACCAACCCCCCTCCTTTACCATCTTAGACCAGCCACTCAGAGTGTACACTAGACATGAGATCTACAACTATCTGAGTCACAAGTTTAACATCGCCGGAGAGTGGAGTCTGCAAGTGACTGAGATGGCACATCAGTTTATGTCCAGATTGGATCTCATTGACGCTTCACCTCTTCCTGTTACTCTAAAAGTGCAAGCAATAAGAGACATAGCGTTTTCTAAAATTCAACATCTTTTTGCAAATGTCCATACTCCGCAAAAAGTATTGCGCGAAATGGACAACAAAACCGTAAGCGTGATTAGGAAATGGCTTTGTCTCAACACACATTCCACAAGAATGTCCACAGGACGGGGGGGGGTGGGGGGGGGGGGGGGGGGGGCTTGGAGTTCCACACTGCATGTGGGAGTACACAGCCACAAGACAGTCCCACCTCACCAACATGCTGAACTGTGATGATGCCAGCGTGAGGCAGATGGCCAGGGCATCTTTATTGCTGGATTTTAAAAAACGGAAGGTGCTGCATGCATGCGGCGGGGAAGATAGCTTCCTGGGCTTTAAAAGAAAGACAAATGGAAAGCTGGATGGACGGGCACAGGGATTTGGTGTGTCATCAGACTGGCCAGACTTAAACGATTTATGCTGGAGAACAGGCACTGACCTGAAGTGGACCTCTCACTGTAGGACTCAGCTGTCATCGTGGAAGCCAGACTGCACCATAACAACACTGTTCTCCTGCTCCAGCCTACAACATCAAGGCAGACTCTCTTGTCTATTCAAAGAGCTCAAAATATGGAGTACTGGTCCAGTCTGAAACTCCAGGGAAAGTTGGCAAAACTGCCCTGCGCGGACCACTCTGTGTCACACACCATCTACAGCAGTGCCACCATCAGCGAGGAGATCCTCACCTTCTGCGTAAAAGCACGTCTGCAGGTTCTTCCTACAAAATACAACTTATCAGTGTGGTTTCCCTCCACCCATTCACCCCTTTGTATGCTGCATGCACCCCCCCCCTCAACACCTGGAGTCAGTAGCCCACATCATGAACAGTTGTTCATCACTTAAAGGACTATATATTGCCAGACATGACAGACTTGTGGACCTCATTGCTGCTCAGGTTCCCTGCGTGGGTGATGAACAAATTTTTAAACACACTACTGTACAGTCTGAATGGTTTAACTCATCTGTAAACACTTTTTTTTTAGGAATTGCTAATACACCCGATATTGTTCAAATCTCTCAGAATGGAAAAAAAGTTACACTATTTGAAGTGTCATGTGCATTTGACTTGTTTATGGAGGATTCTTACTGCTCTAAGATTCTAAAATATCAGTCATTGGTATCGATCATTGAGAACTTTGGGTACAAATGCCAGCTTATTGTGCTGGTGTTTGGTAGTCTAGGTCATGTACACAGGCTGGCGATACGTGGACTTTGCATTGGCGGGATTTCTAAAACAAGGGCCAAACAGTTGGCGAAGTACTGTTCAATCTCAGCAACTATAGGTAGCATGATTGTTTGGAAGAGGCAATGTTTCCTGTACCCTTAGAACAGATTTAATCTATAACAATGTGCTGATCTGTTTTAATCTGTTGGATTATTTAAAAAATTTGATTCCTAATGAAATTTGACTTGTAATGTGGGATCAAATAAAGTATATAATATGTTTGGCGTTGAGCAATTTAGCGATATACATTATCAAAGTGGTTCAAAAGCAGATTTTCTTCCTTCAAAGAGCACATAAAATCACATCCAAATTTTAATTATTTTAATCATTCATTTATTTTATAGTCTTCAGTATGTGTGTACATCAGACCTCCTTATACATTTACATATTTGTGAGTCATTGCGTAACTTTGTAATAGTTTGTTTTAAACTGAATCAAGCAATCATTTCAATGGCAATGCTAATTTATTCAACAACAAGATAAAATGTACTCATTACTATGTAATTTAAGACAGAGCGGTAAAGCTAATGTGTATCTAACCTTCAGGTTTATGCACGGACAGGGCTTTGCTCTCTGTGATTTTATTGATATTTAAGCCAAACACCTCAGTGTTTCACCCCAGATACTGTACATGTGCCAATGTTGATTTGTTGAGGGGCAACCGTGGCTTGATTTCTGCCAGTGGTGCATTGAAAGCTGTCAGTACATGCGTGGGAGGACAAACCAAAGGTCCAATAAACCATTAACATGTGCTGGCCAGTCCAATCACAGAGAGGGAAAATATATGGAAATGAATGCAAAGCAATGGCCATCAATCACTGCAGCCCTACAACACTGCTCATGCTGATAGCATTTACCCCACCATCTCCAATGTGCGGTGTTGTTTGTGTTGGTTGGGTTTTGCTGTGTTGTCAGACTTTTAGTAATTCATGTGTTCCAAGCTCCCAGGTAGGCTGACATGGGGAAATTTTGAACCCTATAGTTCGGGAAGTTTGGCAAAACTTTGAGATCCAGATAAAAGCAAACTAAGCATGCAGTAGCTCACACAAACAAGTGTTATGTACATGGCTGTTTCTAAAACCATTTGGGGTTGGTAGATTTTTCAAAAAGTCTCCTATGCTCACCAAGGCTGCTGTGGGTGTTTTAGAAACAAGCAACCAAAGTAAATCCAGGCACTGGGAGAAACAGGCAAAATAAACAGAGTAAATCCAACACAGTGTAATCCAAACAAGGACAACACCAGTTGAGATAGTATAAAAGTACAAACAAGACCAGGGGAACACAAGACAGGAATCATGACAGCTCCATTTGTTTAAACACAAATGCAATGAAAACAATACATTTAAAACAACTGTTTTCTATTTTAATATTTAAAATGTAATTTATTCCTGTGATGGCTGTTGTGTTGTTAGTCTCAATAACCAGTCTTTATTGCTGTTATATTCACTTTATTAACAACTCTCTCAACTACATGATCGCTCTTCTCAATCTCGCGATCTCCCCCCTCCAATCTCGCGATATCACTACACTACATCCCTCCCTTTGTTAGTATTAGAGAACTTAAATACTACAAAATAACACATTACCCTTAGTTTTAACAGCATTGTTACCATTATTCTGAATACTGCTATATTGTTTCGAACTGACTAACTTGTCAACAAATATTCAAACATTTACATAATCATGTCCTTGAAACGAGCAGGTTTCTTAACCACTCTACCACTCCGGGTAGTCAAAGGCTTGCTACAGGTGTCTGGTACTGTAACAGAAGAACTGTGTGGCTCTATTGAGAAATCTGACTTGATCGCTGTCTCTTGAGTTTCTTGATTGCTTTGTTTTTCAGCTGGTTCTGGTATGCTCATCTCCAACTGAATGGGAACATGACGAATGTGCTTCACATTTCTCACAATCCTTGAGCCATCCTCTACACTGACCATTTCAAAGGAATTGTCCGATGTGTGCTTCAGCAACACAAAACGAGTATCTCTATACTTAGAGTCCAGCTTACCATCTTCCATACTTGCTACATATACAATGTCTCCCAACTTAAAGTTGTGTTCCTTGGCTCGTCTTGTCATGTCTGCGTACTGTTTCATTTTCTCATTGTATCTTTTGTGATGACTTTCAATGTCTTTTGTTTCTCTTTTGTCTGTGATGAGACTAGGCAACTTCGTACGCACATCTCGTCCAAACATCAGATAAGCTGGTGTCTCACCCGATGCTCTATGAGGTGTAGATCGATAGGCAAGAAGAATCTTTGAGAGATCTTCACTCCAATTCCTTCCCTCACTTTTAGCTGCTTTGAAGGCTTTTTTCAAGTAACGATGAAATCTTTCTATTTTACCATTACTTTTGGGGTAATAAGGTGAGGCCTTGATGTGCTTAACTCCACTGGTTCTCAGAAATGCCTCAAAGACGTTTCCTACAAACTGCTTCCCGTTGTCAGTCACTACTTCCAAGGGATACCCAAATCTGGCAAATATTTTCATCATTTCCTTGGTAACGGTCTTGGAAGTTATATCAGCAATGACTACTGCTTCAGGGTATGATGTGTAATAGTCTATAACAGTAAGTATATAGACATTCTGAATAGGACCCACCAAATCAACACCTATCTTGGTCCATGGTCTAGGTGGTAGTTCTAATGGATGCAGTGGTTGATCTTCATGCAAGGGTTGATTGAGAACACATGCATTACAATTTTTGATCATTCTTTCTACTTCCATGTCCATATTAGGCCAATAGAATTTGCTTCTCAAGAATTGCTTTGTGCGAATTACACCTTGATGTGTCTCGTGTGCAATTTTCAAAGCTTGCTGGACCAGTGCGGAAGGAAGAACTATCCTGTGTCCCCGTAGCAAAAGACCATCATGGGTTGACAACTCGTCCGAGCAGCGTTTGTATGAATGTAGGCTTTCAGGAATTGTAGTGGGCCATTGTCCTGTTTCCACTATGGAAATCAGTTGCGTCAAGGTAGTATCGTTCATTGTAGCTCTTTTAAGTTCCTCAAGAGTCAAGGCTGGTACATCCATCATATTTACAGACAACACCCTGTCCATATACGTGTCCACGTAACTGTTGTCTTCAGTTTCCGGTAAAGGAAGTCTAGAAAGTGAGTCTGCAACATTGTCTTTACCTGCAATGTGTTCAATCTTGTAGTCATATGGATACAGTCTCAGTCCAAGTCTTTGTATTCTAGGAGGCAGAAGCTTTGACTTCTCTGGATTGAGCATATAAATGAGAGGTCGATGATCCGTTTGAAGAGTAAATCTGCCTCCCCACAAATACGCTCTGAAGTGTTCCACTGCCCAAACGCACCCTAGGGCTTCCCGCTCTATCTGAGAGTAACGTCTTTCTGTGGGTGTTAGAGAGCGGCTCGCATATGCTACAGGTTTCTTAGCTCCATCTTCTTGTGTCTGAAGCAAAACTGCTCCAAGTCCTACTGGACTTGCATCACTGACCACAACTGTTGGAGCATTTACATTGAAGTATGCTAGGCCTGGTTCACTAGTTAATTCTATTTTCAATCTTTTAAATGCTTTTTCTGCTTCAGATGACCACTGCCACTCTTGTCCTTGTCTGGTCAGTTTTCGGAGAGGCTCAGACAGATTTGCATAATTGGGAACAAACTTCATCAAAAATCCACAAGTGCCCAGGAATGAACGTAACTGTGCAACATTTTCAGGTCTGGGAGCGTTACAAACTGCTTCAACTTTTTGTGGATCTGGTTTTATCCCGTCCGCTGTGACAACATGACCCAAAATCTCAATCTGCTTAAGTCCAAAGAAACATTTTTCTTTATTCAAGGTCAGTCCCTGTTCTTGGAATTTTTTAAAAACATTTCTCAGTCTTTGCTCCAGCTCATTTTCATTTTCAGCAAACACGACCACGTCATCCATGTAGCACACCACACCTGGCATCCCACATAACATAGAGTCCATGGCTTTCTGGTATGCTTCAGGAGCACTGGACAATCCGAATGGAACCTTCCTAAAACGGTAACATCCCCTGTGTGTAATGAATGTGGTCATTTGTCTGGATTCAAGTGCCAGATCAACTTGCCAGAAGCCTTTACGGGCATCCAATTTTGCGAACACCTTTGCTCCCTGCATTGCTTGCAGTATACTGTCTATTGTTGGTACAGGGTGTCTTTCTCTTACCACCGCTTTATTCACTTCTCTCAGATCTACACAAAGTCTCACTTCTTTAGTGTCTTTTTTTGGAATGAGAAGAATGTTTGACACCCATTCAGATCCTTCATGCACTTCTTCTATGATTCCATCTTCCAGCATTTTGTCCAGCTCTTGATTTACAGCCTCTACCATCAGGTAAGGTACTCTCCTTAAAGCTTGAGCTACTGGTGTTACCTTTTCATTTACAGATATTTTATGGCTGTAATCTTTGATTTGTCCCAGTCCTTTAAACAAACTCTGATATTCAGCCTCAAGTTTCAAAAATCTCTCTGGTGAATTTTCAATTGCACTGACCTGGTCTGTGGTATTCAGGATCTTTAAATCAAAGCATGACCGCCTTCCTAACAGTGGCTCTACATTTCCTTTTATTACAAAAATGTCATCCTTCGTGACGTTATCCTTCCATTGGAAATGTGCTTCAAAAAATCCCACACAGTGAAGAGAGTGCGTCTGTGCATAAGCGTAGAATTTTCTCTTAGTTCGTTTTAGTTCAACTTTTTGTGCAAACAATCTGTGATACAGTTCTTCTCCTATGAAATTTCTTCCACTTCCTGTATCGATGACCATCTTCAGCCTATGTCCATTAACTTTTATGGTCTCTTTTCCTTCTGGATCAATTGAATACACAAATTCATCAGAATCGGAATTGTCATTTACAGCTCTCACTGGTTTGTCTTTGCGGTCTGACCTGTCTTTGGCATTATATCTTTCATTTTTATGCTCTTGTGAGTTTTTTTTCTTTCTGCAAACACGTGCATAATGACCGGTTTTCTTGCAATACAGGCAGGTTGCTGATTTTGCCCCACAGTCATCTGCTTTATGTGTTGTCAGTCCACATCTATAACACTTGGTGTCACTGTTGTCCTTTTCAAATCGCCCTCTGCCGGCATTTTGCGGTTTCACTGTTGCGTTGGGAGCTCTTTTACCTTTCGTGAAATTAACGTGATTGTCTTTTTCTTTGGTGTTGTTTTCTGAAAGCACTTTAGACTCCGCTTGGGCCGATTCAAAAATTCTAGCAACAGTTAATGCTCTTTCCAACGTAAGCCCTTCTTCCTGCAACAGTTTATCTCTTAATCGTCTATGTGCACATTTCTCCACGAGTTGATCTCGTATCATATCACGTTCTAAAGCTCCGAACTCACAAGATTTGGCCAGTTCCCTTAACGTGTTCACAAATGCGTCAATCGTTTCGTCTTGTAATTGAGATCTCAGTCTGAATTTGTGTCTTTCTAGCACAACATTTTTCCGTGGAGTAAAGTAAGCATCCAGTGCAGCTACAGTCTCCGTATAGGAATCTTTAGGACCCGGTAGATTGGCAAAAATCCTCTGCACTGGAGCACCAATACAATGCAAAAAAGTAGCGCGTCTTACCACATCAGCAGCATTGATAGTTCCACTGGCCAACTCAAAGAAACTATAAGAGTCTTTCCATGTTCTGTATTCTGCATACAAATCCGAAACTCCGAGGTTCAATGGAATAGGCGGCGATAACTGAGCCTGTGCGACATGTAGCGGCGGTGCTCGTGCTACGGCTTCTTCGCCTTCCATCATGCCAGTTCAGCCAGTCAGTCTTTCAGATCCAGATGTCGCAGTTTCAACGACAGTTGAACAGTAATCTTAATCGTTCTCTTTATATGTTCATCCTCGTCGCCATTTATGTTGTGTTGTTAGTCTCAATAACCAGTCTTTATTGCTGTTATATTCACTTTATTAACAACTCTCTCAACTACATGATCGCTCTTCTCAATCTCGCGATCTCCCCCCTCCAATCTCGCGATATCACTACACTACAATGGCAAAGTAGAATTTTCAGCACCATCACTCCAGTCTTCAGTGTCAAGTCAAGTCAAGTCAAGTTTATTTATATAGCGCTTTTCACAACACAGGTTGTATCAAAGCAGCTTCACAGTAATAAATTAGAACAATACATCAATGTTTGTTTCTAGTGGAACGTCTACGTTCGGTAATGCTGATCAATAGTATCGTTGATTGATTAATTTAATTAAATATCCCCAAATATCCCCAACTGAGCAAGCCAAAGGCAACAGTGGCAAGGAACCGAAAAACTCCATCAGGTGACCTAATGGAGAAAAAAAAAAACCTTGGGAGAACCCGGGCTCAGTCGGGGGCCAGTTCTCCTCTGGCGTTTATGAACTAGAGGTCGGATTTAACTGTAGGATTAAAAGTATTATATGAATGCCTGGCTGAAGAGATGCGTCTTTAATCTAGTTTTAAACTGGGAGAGCGAGTCTGAGCAACGAACAGTATCCGGAAGACTATTCCAGAGTTTTGGTGCTAAATGTGAAAATGCTCTCCCTCCTTTGGTGGACCTAGATATCCTAGGTATGACCAAAAGCCTCGAATTTAGTGACCTTAAAGAGCGCGATGGATTATAGGGCGATAGAAGATCGGTTAAATAGACTGGAGCTAAGCCGTTTAGGGCTTTATAAGTCAGTAGCAATACCTTGTAATTAATACGGGACTTTATAGGTAACCAATGTAGGGATGATAAAATCGGTGTTATATGATCATATTTTCTTGATCTAGTTAGAACTCTAGCGGCGGCATTTTGGACTAACTGTAGCTTGTTTATTAAGGATGCAGGACAACCGGCTAATAACGCATTACAGTAATCTAGTCTCGAGGTCATGAATGCATGAACTAACTTTTCTGCGTCAGAAACTGATAGCATATTACGTAGCTTAGCAATGTTTCTAAGGTGGAAAAAGGCTGTTCTTGTAACATATGAAATATGATTTTCAAAAGACAGGTTGCAGTCTAATATAACACCCAGGTCTTTTACTGTAGAGGATGAAGTAACAGGACATCCTACTATGTTAAAGTTGTATTGTGAGAGGTTTTGTGGGTGGTTTTTTGAACCGATAAGTAGTACCTCTGTCTTGTCTGGATTTAATAAAAGAAAATTATGCGTCATCCAATCTTTTATATCTTTAACACACTCTGTCAATTTGGATAATTTAGCGTTTTCATCTGGCCGTGATGAAATATAGATTTGAGTGTCATCAGCATAACAATGGAAACTAATTCCATGTTTCCTTATAATATTTCCAAGTGGTAGCATATATATTGAGAATAATAGAGGGCCTAACACAGATCCCTGCGGCACTCCATAGTTTACTGGAGTTATGATAGATTTTTCTCCATTTAAATAAACAAAATGGTAGCGGTCAGATAAATACGATCTAAACCAGCTTAATGCTTGTCCTTGAACACCAATATAATTTTGTAGTCGATCTAAGAGTATTGTATGATCTATAGTATCGAACGCAGCACTAAGATCAAGTAAAACTAATATTGAGATACAGCCTTGGTCAGAAGCTAAAAGTAAATCATTTGTGATTTTAACGAGCGCAGTTTCAGTGCTATGATGCGGCCTGAATCCAGACTGAAACTTTTCATAGGTGTCATTTTCTTGTAAGAAAGAGCCCAGTTGAGCGGACACAACTTTTTCTAGTATTTTAGACATAAAAGGTAGATTTGAAATGGGTCTATAATTTACTAGATTATTCGGATCTAATTGTGGTTTCTTAATGAGAGGTTTTATAACTGCCAGTTTAAATGTTTTTGGAACATAACCTAAAGATAAAGACGAGTTAATAATATTGAGGAGAGGCTCTTCCACTACAGGTAACACTTCTTTCAATAGTTTAGTTGGTATGGGATCTAATAAACATGTTGTTGTTTTAGAGGAAATGATCAATTTATTTAACTCTTTTTGTTCTATAGTTGAAAAGCACTGTAATTGTTCTTGCGGCGTGATAATTGAGGCTGAATTATAAGGCGCGATTGAGGATTGAACGTTTACAATTGTGGTTCTGATGTTTTCTATTTTCTCAGTGAAGAACTTCATGAAATCATTACTACTAAACTGTAATGGAATACTTTGTTCAGGAGACATCTGTTTATTTGTTAGTCTCGCCACGGTGTTAAATAAGAACTTAGGATTGTTATGGTTGTTTTCTATTAGTCTGCGTAGATGCTCAGCCCTGGCCGCTTTTAGGGCCTTTTTATAACGTGACATACTGTCTTTCCATGCGATTCTAAAGACCTCTAAGTTGGTTTGTTTCCATTTACGCTCTAAATTACGGGTTTCTCTCTTTAGAACACGCGTAGTACTGTTGTACCATGGTGCTTTACTTTTCTCTCTGACCTTTTTTAATCTAATGGGCGCAACAATATCCAATGATCCAGAGAGAATGGTGCTCATAGTGCTAGTTAATTCCTCAAGTTCATCTGTTTGTTTGGGTTCACTGAGCAGCTGAGACAGATCCGATAAGCTGTTTGAAAAATTATCTATGGTGGATGGAAGGATTGTTCTGCCTAATCGATAACGCGGCGCAGCATGATATATTACAGGAGTACGTAATATGCAAGTTACCATGTAATGGTCAGTGACATCGTCACTTTGTGGAATGATATCTATATCGGTTGGATCGGTTCCATGTGATATAATTAAATCGAGTGTATGATTAAATCGATGAGTCGGTCCGGTAATGTTTTGCTTGACCCCAAAGGAGTTTAATAAATCTGTAAACGCAGCCCCTAACGCATCATTTTGATTATCTACATGGATATTAAAGTCTCCAACAATTAATGCTTTATCGAAGTTAACTAATAGGTCTGAGAGAAAATCTGCAAACTCTTTTAGGAAATCAGCGTAAGGCCCAGGCGGTCTATATACGGTAGCCAAGGCTAGAGATAATAGGGATGTTTTTCGAACATCTAAGAGCGTAACATTTAGTACAAGTACTTCAAATGAAATAAACTTATAACCCGTTTTCTGAGTAACATTGAGAAAATCTCTATAGATTGTTGCAACACCGCCGCCACGACCATTCAGACGGGGCTCGTGCTTATAGGAGTATCCTGCTGGAGTAGACTCATTTAAACCAAAATAATCATTTGGTGTGTGTTAGGCCCTCATTTGGCCAGGTTTCAGTAAGGCAAAGTACATCGAAGCTATTATCTGTGACTATTTCATTTACAATAACTGCCTTAGGTGTGAGTGATCTAATGTTTAGAAGACCTAGCTTTAAAAATTGTTTTTGATTACCAATAGCAACATTTTCTGGTTTAATAACAATTAGATTTTTTCTAGATCCTGCAGTAGATTTATGATTTGATCTCACTAAACGAGGAATAGACACTGTTTCTATGCAATGTTCTACACTATTTATATCAGTTAAATTGGTGCAGCAGAGACTATGATTTGGACTTTTGTTTACTAGTCAAAAGGTATTTAACATTTTGGAGATGTTATCTGACAGAAGATCCGATCCGAATCTGCTTGGGTGTAAGCCATCAGCACGGTAAAGCCTAGGACGCTCCCAAAACAGATTCCAATTATTTACAAAGAGAAGTTTCTGCTCATTGCACCATGACATTAACCATTCATTAAGCGCAAATAATCTACTAAACTTTTCATGACCTAGTCGATACGTGGGAAGCGGTCCTGACACAATAATCGTTATATCAGGCGATGTGCTGCGTACCGTATCGATCAGATTCCTGAAGTCTTTCTTCAAAACCTCCGTTTGGCACAGTCTGATGTCGGCCCCTCCCGCGTGCAGGACAACGGTTCCGACGCGCTCGTTCAGAATCTCGGGAACGTGAGCAGCGATTTCAGAAACACGAGCACCAGGAAAGCAGTGACTATGCACCTTACTTTTATTTAACGTAACGTGTACGTGTCGAACGATGGAATCGCCGATGATCACAGCATCGCGTTCTGTTTCGCGAAGAGGGGAGAAGCGGTTTTGTGTGGATATCTCGAAAACCGGGAGGGTCGGAGAGAGTTTTCTTGGTCTAGACCTGACTCGCGACTTCCGCTGCGGAAAAATCCAGGCTTCGTGATGGCATGTTGGAGCCGGAGTGAACGAGACCATGGCTGATCGGAGACCATGGCTGATCGCGACCTCGACGTTCGGGACCGATGTTGAGGAACGCACGGAGTAGACGAGGTCGGAGTCAGCGGGTTAGTAACATTAATCTCTGATTTGTGTGCCTCGGCACGTGATGTTTCGAGAGCCAAACGCCGGTCTATCAGCTCGGCTTTTCTTACTAAAAGGTCGTGGATCTGTTTCTCAACAGCTTCCAGCTCAGACTGCACCGCGTGCAGCTCAAATGTGTCCTCACCTGCACCAAAAGGTAGACTACTTACATTTGATATATTCGCCATTTTAACAGATGGACAGTAAGTTAAGTTAGCAACGACGCTACCAGTGGTGCTATCAATATTAATACTAATTTATGGCTTAAGTCTTGGATATAATCCGTCTTTTCAGTGGTACGGGTGTAGAGTAGACGCACGATAGGCGAAAAAATGTTTGTTTGTAACTTAAATGAGTGCGGAGAAGACGCGTTCAGCCGTGATCCACGGACGTAACCTATAAGAGTATCCAGCGTTGGATCACAAGGCTTGAGACGCGTCTGCTCAACAATCCGCGTTATAACTATGAGGTGAGGAAAAGTAGAAAATGTTCGTTGTAAGTGAGTTTAAAGAGAAATCAAGAATTATAAATCAATCGATGGAGCTCCAAAGACAACAACGCGCTCAGACGCGACGCATGCGCATTCGAAACAGGAAGCAGTGTCACATGGTCCTTCCAGAAATCATTCTAATGATTTCTGACTAATCAGTCAGAAATCATTCTAATATGCTGATTTGCCGCTCAAGAAACATTTATTATTATTATCATCAGTGTTGAAAACAGTGCTGCTTCATTTTATTTTTATTTTATTTTTAGTGGAAACTGTGAGTATTTTTTTCCCCTATATTCTGGATTCTCTGATGAATAGACAGATCAAAGTAACAGCATTTATTTGAAATAGAAAATCTTTTGTAACATCATAAATGTCCTAACTGTAACTTTTGACCAATTTAATGCATCCTTAAGTATTAATTTCTCAGCCAAAAGAAAACCAACCATAATTTGTAATGACTAAAAATAGAAATACTCTGTACGGCAACTATGAAACTGTAATTGATAAGTGCATTGTAAATGAGAAGCATAAATTGTGTCAAATATAAGTATTAGAAGTTGCATATGAAGATTCACAAATATATTTTTTGTAAAGTGAGGATGAGTTATTTCCTGCAGTAGAAGGACTCCTGTTGGTCTTTGTCTTTGTCTGTACCAGACGCTAAAGGAGAACACATGATGATTGGAATAGGGTCTTTTAAATGGATCTGGCTTTCCTATGACATTAATCTGAAAAGATGTCTTTAATGCTGAGTAAAGCCTGTGATGGATTGTACTGTCTTCACCAGCCTGTGCAGTCGTGCTACGGAGCAGATTCTGTATCAGGAGACCATGCAGCCGGTCAGAATATACTCTGAATGGAGCATCTGTAGTTTGTCAGAAGCAGTGGTGACATGCCAGACTTCCTGAGTTCATACGGAAAAACACCCTCCGGCGTGCTTTCTCGACCGCAGTGATAGTATAAGACTGCAGTGTTGAACTTAAAGCTTAAAAGCAGAAACTGTTTTGCTTTTCATAATTGATATGATACTGATTGATTTGTCAATTTTGACAATTACTAATTATTGCTTTATTTTTCAGTTTTATTGAAACAATAACTACAAAAATCTTTTTATTATTATTATTATTATTTATGCTATCATATTTTTGCATTTGTTTTTACTGTTTTTGACAATAATAACTACAAAAATCTTTTATTATTATTAGGTTTTGGGGCACTGTTCTGTTTAAAATATGGAAGTTGTTCATTAGAGAATTAATGGCTGTAAAAAGTTAATAAATAATAACTGAATAAATAATAAATTATATTGTTGTGCTGTTCATTAGTAAAAAAAAGTCATTATGAATATTTGTTAAAAATGTTGTTCAGTTTTATACTCAATTGTTCAGGTTTTTTAAAAACTTTTTATAATAATACATTTATTCAGCAAGGATGCATTAAGTTGATATAAAGTGACAAAATATTTATATTTCAAATAAATGTTGTTCTTTTCAACTTTCTATTTAATATTTCCATCGATCAAAAAGTTTGTTTGACAATTAACATATAATTCTTCCTCAATATTCAATATATTCAACACTTTTTTTTTTCAATCAACAATATCCATGTCTCGAACATTCAGTTATTTTGATCTTAGTTTCATTTTCAAGAACTTTTAGTTTGTTATTTTCAGTCACATGTTTCTTTGTTCAGTTTCCCGCCACTCTATCAGTTGTCATGGTAATTCATTTGATCTGCATGTTCATCATTATTTCCCTCATTTGCTAGGTATTTAAGTTGTTCTCTTTTCAGAGTTTGGTTGTCTGTTCTCATTAATGCATCAGTTGAGCTATCACGTCTGGTTTTGTTGGATTACCTTCTGAGTTTTTTATTAAAGACTTATAACCTAATCTTCCTCGTCATCATCTGCTTATATACAACTATGCGTGACAATCCAAACCAAATAAATGATTCTCCAAACATTCACACTTTACATTTCTACTAAAATACAAAGTATTGATATTGGTCTTGTTATAACACTCATTTTAGTTTGGACTCTTGCAGATCTAACAAAACCCTTCTGATCTGGGAAAAAAACACTTTTCCAAGCATCCAAGAATTGCAAGGGGCTGCAGTGTCTGCAATTAGAACAATGTCACCTGGTTGAAAATTATGTATTTACTTATTCCACTTTTGTCTTTCTTGTAGTAGAGTTAAGTACTCTTTTATCCACCTCTTCCAAAAGAGGTCCGAGAGGTATTGAACCTGCCTCCATCTTCTTCTTGCATACTGGTCTTTTTCATCAAATGGCCCTGGAGGCAGGATTGTTTTTTCTTCATAATAAGAAGAGGGTTGGGAGTGAGTGGCTCTAAATCGTTCGGATCCTCAGATACCTTGGTAATGGGTCGATCATTTAGAATTGACTTGGCATGGAAAAGTGTGCAATCCCTCATCATCGAATGTTTGTTGATGTAGAACTGAAGACAAAACTTTTCTTACCATCCTTATGATGTGTTCACATGCACCTCCATAATGTGAAGCCGCAGGTGGGTTAAATTGATGCCTCTGCTAAGGCTTTTTGAATCTTGCTTTGATTCAAATCTACAAGTGCTTTCCTCTATTCTTTTTCTACACCAATACAATTGGTTCCTTTGTCAGATCTTAAATGACACACTTGTCCTCTTCTGCATATGAATCTGTGCAATACATTGATGCAAGAGTCAGTGTCCAAGCAATCTCAAATGTGACCCTGGACCACAAAACCAGTCACAAGTAGCACGGGTATATCTGTGGCAATAGCCAACAATACTTTGTATGGGTAAAAATTATCGATTTTTCTTTTATGCCAAAAATCATTAGGATGTTAAGTAAAGATCATGTTCCATGAAGATATTTAGTAAATTTCCTACCGTAAATATATAAAACATTAATTTTTGTGAGTGAATGCAGCACAATGTCAAACATAAATGGACAACTTTAAAGGTTGTATCAGTGATTTCAGGCCCAAAAATAAATTATCACATTCATCTAATCTTTCCTAACGATCCGCTAGCTGCCCGCCCCATAAGCATGCCGTCAAAAAAACGTGTCTGTCTAGGCAGCCTAGGCTCCGAGATCTGCGCACAAAAACAATCTCGTGCACGGCTGCACGCGAAAACCTCACAACACCCTCCCCTGTCTGTGATTGGTTGGAACACTATTTATTTTGGTTTTGAGTGGTAGTGAAAGCAACTGTTTTTGTGTGCAGATCTTGGAGCCTAGGCTGCCTACAGAGACGCGTTTTTTTGACGGCATGCTTATGGGGCGGGCAGCTAGCGGATCGTTAGGAAAGATTCGATGAATGTGATAATTTATTTTTGGGCCTGAAATCACTGATACAACCTTTAAAGGCGATATTTTTGGCACCCTCAGATTCCAGATGTTCAAATAGTTGTACCCCAGCTAAATATTGTCCATACATCAATGGAAAGCTTAATTATTCAGCTTTCATATGATGCATAAATCTCAATTTCAAAATTGTGACCCATGTGACTGGTTTTGTGGTCCAGGGTCACAAATGGACTCCTCTACTGGCCATGCATGTGATTATCACACCATAGCGTTTCACAAGAGAGCGGCCTTTTTCGGTCCGATCATCGGGCCGAAGTATTCCACTCCTACATTGGTAAATTGATGCAAATCTACCATTAACCTTTCTAAAGATAAGTCTGCCATTATTTGCTCACTCAATTTCCCTTACTGTTGTCTGCAAAAGACACAACTTGAAATTATTTTTCTGGCAGCTGCATTGGTGTGGGTGATCCAGTACTTTCATCCACCATGGCCAGTTCATGAACTTGCTTAAGTATAAGCTTGGAAATATGTTGATCTTTGGTGAGAATTACAGGATGCTTTACTATTTCCGTTATTGCGATCTTGCATAGCTGACCACCAACTCTCAACAGTCCATCTTCAAGAATGGGGTTTAGCTTTGACAATATGCCTTCTGATTTTAGATCACTCCGATTATAATGAAGCAATTTCCATGCTGAACCTTTCTCGCTGACAGAATTGGATGATTTTTTTTTTTCTGCTTCAAAGAGGTCATCCGTAGACAAGCATTGTCCTTCTGATGAAGCTTTAACTTCCTGCAATTTTGTTCCACTTTGCTCGGGTCATCTGATGCAGCAATATACGGCTCAGTTCCAGTAAAACGCTCTTTAATTTCAGTAACAATGCTACTTCTACTTTGAGTCGTTTCCAACCAGAAAAGTATGTGATTAGTCTATGAGTGGCATTATTGGCATCCACTATATCCACAACATTTGTCATGAGCGCCCTTTTAAGTTCTGGATCATCACCCGAAATACGTCTCAATGATGTGGTTTAACCACTCCTCTTCTGGTTTCCACAGAAACTCTGGACCATTTAACCACCACTTGCTGGCCACAATCTTCTGTACCGTCATTCCTCTTGACACATCATCTGCCAGATATTGAGAAGTATGGATGTACTTCCATTGTGTCACATCCGAAGCCTCTCTAATAACAGATAGCCTGTTTGCCACAAAGGTACAACTTTTGTTCTCATACTTTATGTATTTCAGGACAGATGTGCTATCAGTCCAAAAACATGATTCATTCAAATCCAGTTGAAGTTCTGTTCTGAGCATTTTATCAATGGGAACAGCTAGAGCAGGGGCAGTTAACTCTAGACAAGGAATGGTGACTGGTTTAAGGGTTGTCACTCTGGAGTTGCCAAATAGAAAGGAGACATGAATGGTGTTATGACTATTATGTAATCTAAGGTATGTTACAGAGCCATATGCCTTTTCACTGGCATCTGAAAAGTGATTTAATTGAGCTTGAACAGGTTGTGGCTTCAAACATCGATCAACTGAAAAAGCACTCAGGTGTTCCAGATAATTAACGCATTTGATCCACTGTTGGTCAAGAATTAGTGGAATCTCATCATCCCAGCTATAACTTGTCCTGCATAATTCCTGTACAATGAGCTTGACAGGTATTATCAATGGTGGCAGGTATCCTGAAGGATCATAGACTGAGCTGATCACTGAAAAAATGCCATGTTTACTGTGCATTTACTCTTTACAGATGGTCTTGAAATTGAATGTATCTGCCTGCACACACCATTAGAGCCCTAGAACCCTTTCTACTGGCAGTTGATCACGTCCAAGTAAAGCTCAGTAATATTTTTGGATCTGTCTTCTTTTGGAATGGATTGTAAAACCTCATGGCTGTTGCTTGACCCACTGTGTCAGATGGAAACCACCTTTGTGACAAAGAGCAACCAGATCTCAGTCAAAAAATGATGCTAATGGAGTACCCTGCGAATGGGAAAATGGCGCTAATGGAGTACCCTGTACGTCGAAAAATTATGTTATTGAAGTACCCTGCGTGTTGAAAAATGTTGCTAATGGAGTACCCTGCCTAACGAAAAATTATGCTATAGGAGTCACCTGTGCGTTAAAATTGACGCTGAGGGATCCTGACCAAGCGTTAATATGTGACGATTTGGGTGTGAGAACATGTTGAAAAGGGCCCATCAACTGTTTGCTTACTGACCTTCTTTAAAATATATTTTGGGTAACACTTTATAATAACTGCACGCTATTAATCATTAGTTAAGCATTAGTAAACAGTTAATTGATCATTTATAAAGCATTAAAATACATTAATAAATGCAGTTATAAATGCTGTATTCTTGATTTAAAAGCATAGCTATAATGTGTGATAATCAATAAATGATTAATTCAGGTAGTTATAAAGCATTTATTAGTGGTCAGTTAACTATTTTTGTGATCTCATCTAAAGTGAGGGCTATTTATGCCTTGTAAAGCATTTACAAAGAAGATTTAAAGGCTGTTATATATTTTTATGTTCTGTATCACTGTGTTGTGTTTGTTTCCTTTTTCTGTTTAGAAGATAAATGAGCCTTGAAATCTCATTTGTAGATGCTTTACAAAGCATAAATAGTCCTCACTTTAGATGAGCTCACAAAAATAGTTAAATGACCACTACTAAATGCTTTATAACTACCTGAATTTACTACATTTACTTACACTTTCTAAGTGATCTTATGAATCAATGACAACACCTAAATAACTGGTTTGTAAATAATGCAATACTTCATTTAAAAATTATAAAGTGATCATTAATAAATTATGAAAATACAATTATTAAACACATTATAGATATGCAAATCAAGATTAAAGCATTTATAGCCATATTTATAAACTGCTTATTGATGTCTATTAATGCTTTATAAATAATGAATGAACTGTTTACTAATGCTTAACTAATGATTGATAGCGTACAGCTATTATAAAGTGTTACCATATTTGGTGTTCAGCAGAATAATAAAATTCATACATGTATGGAACAATTTTAGGGTGAGTAAATGATAACATAATTTTAATTTTTGAGTTAACTATCCCTTTAATACGGTGGCCCAGTAGTGCACAACACAACGAAATGTAAAAAGCAAACATAAGTTCACAACACAACGGAAACAAGCCACAACACAACGAAATAAAGCCACAACACAACGGAAATAAGCCACAACACAACGGAAAATCCACAACACAACGAAATAAAGCCACAACACAACGGAAATAAGCCACAACACAACGGAAAATCCACAACACAACGAAATAAAGCAACAACACAACGGAAATAAGCCACAACACAACGGAAAATCTACAACACAACGGGAAAATCTACAACACAACGAAATAAAGCCACAACACAACGGAAATGCTCCCGACCACTAGAGGGCTCTTGGAGCCCAGTAAAGTTAGTTTTCCAAGCCATTGTTCTATAGAGTCAGCAGTCTTTATATATAAATACCACGATTAGTTTTAACAGTGTATATCAACTTAAAATATTACTTCAAAATAACCTACATGAATTATAGCTGCGTATTTGATTTATACTCGAGAATGCTTGGACGCGCTTCCACAGCGCAGGGCACGTCTGGCAATTCCACCAAGTGGTTAAAACGTATAATTTATTATAATATAATTTGATAAATAAAAATAAAAACCATTTGGTGAAATAGGAAGGAATTGGCACAATTCCACCTATAATAAGTCAGTCTGGTCACTAGGAACATGATAAAAAAAAAAAAAAACTTTTACAGAAATTTCCTAAAAAAAATAATTGTTAATTACTGTAAATACATGAAGGGTATTGGAAAAAGTCATTATAAAAGTCATATTAAGTCAGTCTACTATCAAATACAATCAAGCTTTGGATTTTGAATATGTATGTTTTTGAATGTTATGTTTGTATGTTTTTGAAGTAATTTTAATTAAAACAAATTATACGTTTTAACAACTTGGAGGAATTGGCAGACGTTCCCTCAGGGATAATGCGCTGTGGTAGCGCGTCAAAGCATTCTAGAGTATAAATATGTAGCTATAATGCACGTAGGTGATTTTGAATTAATAAATGTCGATAAACAATGGTTAGCTACATACTGTTAAAACTAATCGTGGTGTTGATATATTTTTATAGACTGCTGACTCTCTAATGAACAATGGCTTGGAAAACTAACTTTACTGGGCTCCGAGAGCCCTCTAGTGGTCGGGAGCATTTCCGTTGTGTTGTGGCTTTATTTCGTTGTGTTGTGGATTTTCCGTTGTGTTGTGGCTTGTTTCCGTTGTGTTGTGGCTTTATTTCGTTGTGTTGTGGATTTTCCGTTGTGTTGTGGCTTGTTTCCGTTGTGTTGTGGCTTTATTTCGTTGTGTTGTGAACTTATGTTTGCTTTTTACATTTCATTGTGTTGTGCACTACTGGGCCACCGTACTTTAATCTACATTGGACTGGTATTCTACACGAACATAGTGAATCACTGACAAACTAATGCTAATTTCAAATACTATTTAGGATGGAGATTATACAAATTGGGATGCAGTATCTGTGTTTAGATCAGTCTGACTGATGATGTTCCTGTGACCTTCATTATGTATTTATTATGTTGTTATAAATAAAGCACAATAATAATAATAATAATATATATATATATATATATATATATATATATATATATATATATATATATATATATATATATATATATATATATATATATATATATATATATATATATATATATATATATATATGTATATATAATTTTAACCTCATATTCTAGATAGATAGATAGATTTACTCTATCTACGAGTAGAGTCATCGAGTACGATCATCGTTCTGAATCTGACCCAGATGTATAGTCTTTGACAAAAATGTGATTTTCTCAGATTTTTGCTCAAAATGTTGCTTTTTTATGCAACTTGACCATATTCAAGTGTTGATTAAAATACAATGCATGAAGCTAGAATAAAACAGGTAGTTTTGTTTAAAAGCAGAGGGTCAGTTCTTTCTTTTGATGTATTGCATGTTCAGAAATTCATACAACAAAATATTCTCGGGAATATGAAATCTTTGTGAAAATGATCAAAAAGGCTGCCTGTGGCTGAAAAATAAAATAAATAAAATGTTGGCGGGGAAAGAGTTAAATTGTGAGAGTTAAGCTTGTAGCACAGCAATATTGTTTCTTCCCCAGTACTGGATATCCATATTTTCCTTTTACGTTTAAACATCAGAGGAAGCATTCAAATAAGTTATCCTGGTAGATAAATTATGAAAAGGAAACAGCGCCATGCATAAAGAAGCTTGATGTGTTTCTACGTCGCCAAGGGAGCTCCGTAGCTTTTGTCTGTGAGTTTTTAAGACATCTAACATGGGCTTGAACTCATTCATCCCTCTTCCAAAGCAGCATGGACTCTCTTTTTCCTGCGTGTGTGCTCTCAAACACATACACTCACAGTCAGATTAGTGATTTTCCTCCGTCTGTAGTTCTCTTCTCGCCCTGAACTCTTATTAGCTTGACAGCGGTTCATTATCTCTCTCAACAGGAGATGTGGTTGCATGCCGTTCAGCCATCTTGATGTGTCTGTGCATATACCTCCTCAACTGAAGAGCGTCTCCTGTCCACAGGAAGTCATAAGGGAAAATTACATTTCCTGTGCACCTCCAGCAAATGTAAAGCATGTAACTTTTTTAGTGTTAAAATACTTTTTCCTGTTTCACTTGATGTGTATAGGCAACTACAAGTAAGCCATTTGTAGGATGAGGAGTCGGGAAAGGTTGGAAATGGGGAGGGGTTGCATCCAATGGACATGCTTCTCTATCAGTCCGTGTCCTCACAGAACTGATCATCAGAGCAAACCCCCTCAGGTAAATTAACTGGGATGAACTGAAATTTTGTTGGGAAAACTGAATGGGAACCGTTACTTTAATAGCAGAAAAGTTGATGTGGATAAAACTGTTTACGTAGCCTATCTGAAATTACCCAGGTTTAATCAGATTTAATGTAAACTGTGTCTAATAATGATGTCTAGCCTGAAAAGAGACTGCATGTGCGTCTCAATCAGCTCCTTAGCTCAGTAGTCAGGGCACTGATCAGGGAGTCGGCCATTTTAAAAGCTGTCTCAATCACAGAATCCTTTTGAGGAACGTTTGCTCCCAAAGTCCCACAATGCACCTTGAAAACCAGGGAGCATAGATGCTCATGTTAGCCATGTTAGCCAACTCACTACACATAATGACACGTGATACTTTTTAAAAAATACAAACCATTATTTTATTTCCGCATAAACATATATCGCTAGACAGGTAATGAACATATATCTAACATTATTGGCTGAAATGTTGCATGTATGTTACAAGCAAAGTATTAATCATAATGTACTTTAAAAGAGGATAACAAGTAATGTCAGAAAGATACCAGCTCTCCTGTTGTTCATAAATACCAGTAGTGATGATGCACAATGAGGATGTTGTCACGTCACTGGAAATAGAGTTATCAGTGTTCCTATGTGTTTTGAGCCAGCGTCCTTTACTGTCTATTCCAGTGCTCAAATTCGTGAACACGATATACTGATTCACGAGCTCGGCACTGATTAAGATGCACCCTGCGTTTCTGTTTATTATGTAAATAAAGATTGTATCAATTACATTGTTACACCAGTAGGTGGCGACAAATGTGACTGTTAAAAATGTATTTGTCATTGAATCATTCATTCAAGAGATTCATTCAAAAATGCTGATTCATCCAGTAATGAAACAACTGAAGTCTTTATAAGTGTCAATTAAATTATTTATTCAAACTGATTATTTCAACCATTGTTTAAGAAAAGTGATGAGTCTATATTATATTATATTCTAGATACAGTATTATCTAAATTATGATTTTTTTTATAATGTGCATTAGCCTCCTTAAAACCTTAAAACTGGATACCTTAAAATGTGTTTAGTAACTTGATTTCCAAAGCAGTTTTCTTTAACCTGAGGACAAATGTCTTGAAAGGGTATGTTACCTGTTAAATTATGCATGCACCACATATGCAGATCCTTACACAATCTTTAATTTGGCCAAAACTAAACATGTAATTATGCCCAAGCAGAGATTCTGTTTGTTCTTTGTTTTGTTTGTTTTGTTATTTTGTCCATTGACCTTTCATCTGCCTGTCTTAATAACACTCAAGAAGAAAAAAAAAAAAACATCTTTGGAGGAAACATGAAATAAATGTTATTATAGATTATGGAAGATTTAATATTATTTAATTTAATTTAATTTAATTTAATTTAATTTAATTTAATTTAATTTAATTTAATTTAATTTAATTTAATTGTTTTATTTAAATACATCTTCTTAACTAGAGTCCCCCTAGTACTAGAGTCCCCCTAGATAGTTTTTTTTAAATATATTTTTTTAGCTTTAATATTTTAAAATACTGTATGTTTTAAGCTACTGCTGGACAAATCATCTGCTACGAGCAATATTCCTGTTATGCAGTTGTTCAATTTGTAATCCTAAAATGGCATAAAGCAGAAGAGGCCCCTTTTTTGAGTTCCCTGCAGAATTTCAAGGGTTTTTAGAAAAGCATGTTTTAATATTGGAGTAAATAAGGTCGGTAGTTGACTTAATTTGAAAAGACTTTCACATTTTGATCTACAACAAAAATTACAAACAGTCATACTTCAGATTCACATTTGAACGAAGCAACTGCACATAAATCACTATTCAAAAAAAAAAAAATTCAAATTCCGAAGGGAACAACAATTGGCATCATGATTAAGCAGCTTTATTTTGCATAATATTTTTATGTGAGTACTATAAAGAGTTTTTTGGCAATTAAAAGTTTTTTTTTTTTTTACACTTGTATATACAGTCAGTAGCTCTACTTTTAGCGGTGTGGTTTTAATATCCATAAAATAAAGCAGTCTGATTGGAGACTGGTGGGTGTAAGCCAGCTTAATTAAACTGGACTTGCTTAAAAGCAACATTTTCTCCCCAATATGCAGCTGTGCGCATCCCTAGTTTTGTACCTCTGGTGGCGTAGAAACTCTATCCTTGATCTTAAGTTAATTTATCAGAAACATTGTCTATGGCTTATTTTAAATATGACATTTAAATATGACATTTATGTATGACATGACATTTGGTGACAGTCTTAGTGGTTTTGTAACTAGTTAGTTTTATACATATGCACATCCGGCCGTTGAATCCGACATGACATCTCTAGCAGCTCAATTTGCAAGTTGTTACAGATCAAAAGTTCACATTTGTAAATTTTTAAATGGAGCATCTCAGAATGTTTCATTTTGAGATGACGGTGGTTAGTTGCCGCAGTGTATAGTTGTCATTTTCCTTTTGTAAATATTTTTCTAGATGTTATCCATGTTTATGTCTCAATGACATGCAAGCAAACAACCAAATAAAGGATTTCAAAAAAAAAAAAAAAAATAGGTATTCATTTACTTCCTGTCACATGAGGCTGTCAACTTCCTACCCCTACTTCCAGGAAGCATGGCGAAGGCAAACCCTCCCAAAGAAGGTAATTTTCATGTTACTAATAAGTATTTTTTGTTGACATGTATATAGATCTACATAATCATGAAGGTCTCTAGAATCATCCAAACAAACAAATCTTACAAGAGACCTATAGTTTTTTGTATACTTAGTCAAATGTTTAAATGGCAACTATAGTTGCTGGTGGGCAACTATAGTTGTATTGTAAGTACATATCTCATAGACCCCAGGCAACAAAATGTAATTTTGTAACAAAAAAAAAAAAAAAAAAAAAAAAAAAATATATATATATATATATATATATATATATATATATATATATATATATATATATATATATATATATATATTTAAACAAATGTGATTTTACTCAGTTTATTAATGTTTTTACTCCACAAAATGTATATGAATAAAACAAATATATATTTTTAAATAGGTTTTTATAAAAAAAAAAGAAAAAAAAAGATAAAATTTACCTTACAAAAGACCCACATTTCTAAATTTCATTAATGGGGATAACATGGATAATTTGACATGGTTTAATGTAAGATTGTTTACCCATATTTTGGAAAATGCAGTTTTAAAAGTAAAAGTAAATAAAACAACAACAACAACAAAAAAACACTTTAACCAGTAGATGGCTGCAGAGCTCTAAAAGTACTAAAAGTTTAAAACTTAAAGACATGTTTTCACAAGTTTTTTCAGTTAGATTCATATCTACATATTATGAAATCACAATTATAACAATACAAGTTACTTTTTGTCAAAGTTTAGCAGTTTTTGTACTGGGGGAAAAAATCTGTTTTTTCAATAATGTTATATTATGATTAGAATCACCCCCCCTTGAACTGCCACCTTAACGTGGTGGAGGGTTTTGAGTACCCGAATGACCCTAGGAGCTATGTTGTCCGGGGCTATATGCCCCTGGTAGGGTCTCCCAAGGCAAACAGGTCCTAGGCGACGGGTCAGACTAAGAGCGGTTCAAAATACCTTTTATGAGACAAATTAAATCAAGGGCCGTGACGTCGCCCGGTATGGCGCAGCCGGGGCCCCACCCTGGAGCCAGGCCTGGGGTTGGGGCTCGTATGCGAGCGCCTGGTGGCCGGGCCTCCCCCCACGGGGTCCGGCCGGGCTCAGCCCGAAGGAGCGACGTGGGGCCGCCTTCCCGTGGGCTCACCACCTGCAGGAGGGACCGTAAGGGGCCGGTGCTGAGAGGATCGGGTGGCAGTCGAAGGCAGGGGCCTCGACAACCCGATCCCTGGACACGGAAACTAGCTCTAGGGACGTGGAATGTCACCTCGCTGGCGGGGAAGGAGCCTGAGATTGTGCGTGAGGTAGAGAGGTTCCGACTAGAGATAGTCGGGATCACCTCTACGCATGGCTTGGGCTCTGGAACCACACCCCTTGAGAGAGGATGGACTCTTCACCACTCTGGAGTTGCCCATGATGAGAGGCAGCAGGCTGGTGTGGGTTTGCTTATAGCCCCCCAGCTCAGCCGCCATGTGTTGGAGTTCACCCCGGTGAATGAAAGGGTCGTTTCCCTGCGCCTACGGGTCGGGGATAGGTCTCTCACTGTCGTGTGTGCCTACGGGCCAAACGGCAGTGCAGAGTACCCGGCCTTCTTGGAGTCTCTGGGAGGGGTGCTGGAAAGTGCTCCGACTGGGGACTCCATCGTTCTACTGGGAGACTTCAACGCCCACGTGGGCAACGATAGTGACACATGGAGGGGCATGATTGGGAGGAACGGCCCCCCTGATCTGAACCCGAGCGGTGTTCAGTTATTGGACTTCTGTGCTAGTCACAGTTTGTCCATAACGAACACCATGTTCAAGCATAAGGGTGTCCATCAGTGCACGTGGCACCAGGACACCCTAGGCCGTAGGTCGATGATCGACTTTGTGGTTGTTCATCTGACCTGCGGCCGTATGTCTTGGACACTCGGGTGAAGAGAGGGGCGGAGCTGTCAACTGATCACCACCTGGTGGTGAGTTGGATCCGATGGCGGGGGAGGAAGCTGGACAGACTCGGCAGACCCAAGCGTACTGTGAGGGTCTGCTGGGAACGTTTGGCCGAGTCTCCGGTCAGAGAGATCTTCAACTCCCACCTCCGGCGGAGCTTCGTCCAGATCCCGAGGGAGGCTGGAGATATTGAGTCCGAGTGGACCATGTTCTCCACCTCCATTGTCGAAGCGGCCGCTCGGAGCTGTGGCCGTAAGGTCTCCGGTGCCTGTGGAGGCGGCAATACCCGAACCCGGTGGCGGACACCGGAAGTAAGGGATGCCGTCAAGCTGAAGAAAGAGTCCTATCGGGCCTGGTTGGCTTGTGGGACTCCTGAGGCAGCTGACGGGTACCGGCAGGCCAAGCGAACTGCAGCCCGGGTGGTTGTGGAGGCAAAAACTTGGGCCTGGGAGGAGTTCGGTGAGGCCATGGAGAAGGATTATCGGCTGGCCTCGAAGAGATTCTGGCAAACCGTCCGGCGCCTCAGAAGGGGGAAGCAGTGCCCTACCAATGCTGTCTACAGTAGAGGTGGGGAGCTGTTGACCTCAACTGGGGATGTCGTTGGACGGTGGAAGGAATACTTCGAGGATCTCCTCAATCCCGCCGTCACGTCTTCCATTGAGGAAGCAGAGGCTGAGGGCTCAGAGGTGGACTCATCCATCACCCAAGCTGAAGTCACCGAGGTAGTCAAGAAACTCCTCGGTGGCAAGGCACCGGGGGTGGATGAGATCCGCCCTGAGTACCTCAAGTCTCTGGATGTTGTGGGGCTGTCTTGGCTGACACGCCTCTGCAGCATCGCGTGGCGGTCGGGGACAGTGCCTCTGGGATGGCAGACCGGGGTGGTGGTACCTCTTTTTAAGAAGGGGGACCGGAGGGTGTGTTCCAACTACAGGGGGATCACACTTCTCAGCCTCCCTGGGAAAGTCTATGCCAGGGTACTGGAGAGGAGAATACGGCCGATAGTAGAACCTCGGATTCAGGAGGAACAGTGTGGTTTTCGTCCAGGCCGTGGAACACTGGACCAGCTCTATACCCTCTACAGGGTGCTGGAGGGTTCATGGGAGTTTGCCCAACCAGTCCACATGTGCTTTGTGGATTTGGAGAAGGCATTCGACTGTGTCCCTCGCGGCTCCCGGGGTCCTTTGCTAAGGGCTGTCCGGTCCCTGTACGATCGAAGCAGGAGCTTGGTTCGCATTGCCGGCAGTAAGTCAGACTTGTTCCCGGTGCATGTTGGACTCCGGCAGGGCTGCCCTTTGTCGCCGGTTCTGTTCATAATTTTTATGGACAGAATTTCTAAGCGCAGCCAGGGGCCGGAGGGTGTCGGGTTTGGTGGCAACACGATTTCATCTCTGCTCTTTGCGGATGATGTTGTTGTGTTGGCTTCATCAAGCCAGGACCTTCAGCATGCACTGGGACGGTTTGCAGCCGAGTGTGAAGCGGCTGGGATGAGAATCAGCACTTCCAAATCCGAGGCCATGGTCCTCAGTCGGAAAAGGGTGGCTTGCCCACTTCAGGTTGGTGGAGAGTTCCTGCCTCAAGTGGAGGAGTTTAAGTATCTTGGGGTTTTGTTCACGAGTGAGGGAAGGATGGAACAGGAGATTGACAGACGGATCGGTGCAGCTTCTGCAGTAATGCGGTCGATGTACCGGTCTGTCATGGTGAAGAAAGAGCTGAGCCGCAAGGCGAAGCTCTCAATTTACCGGTCAATCTACGTTCCTACTCTCACCTATGGTCATGAGCTTTGGGTCATGACCGAAAGGACAAGATCCCGGATACAGGCGGCCGAAATGAGCTTTCTCCGCAGGGTGGCTGGGCGATCCCTTAGAGATAGGGTGACAAGCTCGGTCACTCGGGAGGAGCTCAGAGTAGAGCCGCTGCTCCTCCACATCGAGAGGGGTCAGCTGAGGTGGCTCGGGCATCTGTTCCGGATGCCTCCTGGACGCCTTCCCGGGAAGGTGTTCCGGGCGCGTCCCACTGGGAGGAGACCCCGGGGAAGACCTAGGACACGCTGGAGAGACTATGTCTCCCGGCTGGCCTGGGAACGCCTCGGTGTTCCCCCGGAAGAGCTGGAGGAAGTGTCTAGGGAGAGGGGAGTCTGGGCATCTCTGCTTAGACTGCTGCCCCCGTATCCGGCCCCGGATAAGCGGACGAAGATGACATGACATGATGACATGATTAGAATCGAACCTGATCAGGATGTTACAAAGAGAAACATTGGAGTCTTTAGAGTTTATCATTTATTTCAAACATCTGTGTTTCATATATTTCTACAAATTTAAAGTGTGCAACTTTGTGTGTTCTCTGTTGTGTCTGATTTTGAGGATGAATTTTGTCCATTGACAAAATTTATTTGATTCTAATCATAATATAACATTATTGAAAAACTGTTTTTATTTTTATTTTTTTCAGTGCAAAGAAATGCCTAAACTTTGACAAAAAGTAACTTTTATTGTTATAATTGTGATTTCATAATATGTAGAGGTGAATACAACTGGAAAAACTTGTGAAATGGTGTCTTTCAGTTAGTCAAATAGCAAATAGTGATAAAGTTAAAGTGATAATTTGTTACTTTTAAAACTGTATTTTCCAAAAGATGGGCAAAAATCTTACACTAAACCGTCAAATTATCCATGTTATCCACATGAATGAAAGTTTGAAATGTGGGTCAAAAAGACCCCAAACAGCGCACAAGGATTACGACAAATGGATCGTAAAATTTTCTTTTTTTTTATATTCAAGAGATTATGAGCTAGATGCAGCTTTTTTGGGTTCGCATCAAATGGTCTTTGACTTTTATACATAATACATTTGTTTATGAATAAAGATTGATCTGCTGAAAGCAGTTATTTTAAGATAGATGTCAAATGTTCTCCTCCTATTCATATTTGGCATTGAGGGGCTGAATACAATATATTTGCCCACTGGCAACTATAATTGCCGCACATTCAAATATGATTTTCAAGAAAAAAAAAAAAAAAAACTGGGGAAAATAAATGCAGAACATGTTCACATAGGACTATTAACACGACTATATGCATGAAACCATTCAGAAAAATTTGGGCACAAATGGGTTAATCAGAATTTGGATGTATCCTTTACCTTCAGGCCAGACTAAAGAAATCATTCAACAGGACAATTACATTTCCTGAAGTAGCTCTGTCTACACAGAACATGCTCAAAATAAGCCATTAAAATTGGTTTAACATTTGATTTTGGTAAAATTACTTAAAAAGTTTAGGAACTAGCATTTATGCCATCAGTCCTACTATCCAGTTTATTATTTGTTTTTCTTTTAATATGTGTTTTACATCTTGTAATTTCACATGATTTTAGAAGAGTATTTTTAGATAAGTATTTTGCTGTGAATTTTAATTTACAATAATTTGCTGAACTCTCGCATAAATGATTATGATTAAAATGAAAGAGGAGATGAAGTTATCATGCATGGTCAAATAATACCTTATAATAGAAGTGATGAGGAATGTTCAATAAACCAATTATTGCAGGGTCGTGTGCAGAACAAATGGTGGTTAATTTGAAACGTGCACTGTTCAATTTAAAATGATCGCATTGAAAGGATGTGACTGAATAACTGAATAACCCCAATCAGATTTACAGATATCGTCACACCAAACCAATAGAAGCTTAAACTCAAATGTGTCCTATATATTTAATTAAACACATCGTTATTAAGGGCATTAAAAGTTTCACTTTGTAGACATATTATTATTATGCAGTTTCTCTAACAAAAGATCATTTAGTGAAACAAGTTGCTTTTTAAGACATGTCTCCTCATTAAATAAATCAGGGCAGTGTATTTGTTTCGTTTTTCTTTTCGTTTCAGTGAAGTCAGTGAACAGTTTTTCAATTATATTCATCAAAGCGGTCTGTGCACTTATCTTGGCCTCTCTCAATTTGTCTTTTTTCTCTGTTCTTTTTTTGTCAGTCCTCCTTAATGTACTCCTCCTATGACTTAAACGTTCTATCACAACTTCCAGCCTTTCAGTATATGACTTAAACAGGCTATCTTTTTTTTTCATGTTAAACCTTCATTCTTTTTATATTTAAAATAATATAGAATTGAAATAGTTTAAATGGTGAATATATAGTGTCACAAGTATGTTAGTTTCTTTATGTTTTGGTTTGGTTCTGTTTTGTTCCTATTTGACTGTGTTCAATTGTTTCTATGGTTTGTTTCTATTATCTTTGAATGATGCTTATTTTGTGCAGTTGTGAAGAGGTTGATGAACCTGGAAAATCATGGAGAATAAGATTTTGTTGGGGCAAACAAATTGACATATTTCAGTGTGTTTTATTTCAAATTGACATTACACATGCCTTGCAAGCAACCCTTTAAATTTCTAGAGGCAAATTGGAGACCTGTGAGCAAACCATTTCAACATTTCAATGATGAGAAACAAAAACACAAAGATATGCAATCAAATTGATCCCCCCCCAAAGAAATGATTTTAGACCCATTTGGAGTAAGGATATGCAATATTTATATTTTCCCCTTCATTCCCATCTCACCTTGAGGGAGCCTAAACAATCCAATATTTGATCTCGGCTTAGCTGGGAGATTTAATCCCACAGAGTGATGAAAAGGGGGTTTTCACCAACTTGTATTTATGCAATTTTGCCTGCTAGTGCAATTCTATGGAAATGCGTTTCCTCCATTCCCACAGTCTGGATTAAACTGCGAATATGTGAAAGAAGCCATTAATACCTCAAAGCAAACATCACACCCAAGCGTGAAGGGTTTCATCTGAAACCATTTGGTGGCTTTATTTATGTATTTGTCTGTTCTTCACCCCAGAATCTATAGCTGTGTTCTGATCTTTCCCTCTGTCAACATGAAATGAAAATGTACTTGGTCTTATTGTGCACAATTTATGTTATCTTTAATCAAAATGTAATAGCCTTCCTTTTCTGCTGACCTCACATACTGTAGGTCGCATTGACTGTGGATAATGAACACTCATCTTTTTTGAGTGTTAGGTTTAGGAACAGAGGACAGACAAACCATATTCACTTCATAAAAACATAGATGTCAATGGAAATTTTTCATGTGTGAGTGTTTGAGAAAGAAGCAAAATTGAGTTGGACTTACAAAAATGGTGCAGCGATGGTATTAAACTACCTTGAAATGGTAGGTGTTACATGTAGTCTGTTTCGGTTCCGTTTTCTCTGTGTTCTGTTCCTGTTTTGCATGTATTTCCTTTGTCAGTTTGTCTCTATGATTTTTGATTGAGTTTGCAGATGTTCCTAGTTGCGTTAATTATCCCTGTATGTATTTAAGCCTTGAGTTTCCTTCATTCTAATGTCATTCTATATTCAAAAAGAACACAGAATGCAATGTGTCTACACAGTTCTCCCACATCAAAGTAAATCATACACTAATATTTCTTACTTTGTAAACTGGAAAATAAAATCCAGGATCCACTGACCATAGATGCAGTTGCGGAGCCAGAGGGGTGTCCGGAGTGGCACTGGCCAATTGGCCACCCCTGCTGCCACCCCAAAATTGTATTCGCTATTGGCAGTTGCTGAGTTTTTCTTTTCTTTTTTTTTTTTTCTTTTTTTACGTTCGCCGGCAGTGTGCACAGTTTTCAAATGGACGAGCAAGATACCGAAGAATTAGAAAACATCATATTTGAAGTAAGTTTTTAAGGTTTAACATCAGAGTTGTTTGCTCTCAATACATTTTATGAGACGCTGTGTGAGTTGATAAGGCTGCAATAGGCTACCAGTTAATCAGACTCATTCAGGCCCTTCAGACTAGAGAGATCGGTTCGCAATTAAGCATATCTGTACGCTTATACCTGTGCTAGTAATACACGCATATACGATGCCATGTACGTTACAGTATACAAATGTTTAGCTAATGTGGGGAACTAGGCTACAGCTGTCAGTGTTCAGCAAGATAACATTTGGCAGTTTGAAATCGATTAGGTAGCTCAGGCTACTTTGAACAGTTCAGAATAGGGCTAGCGATGATCAAATTGGTAACTTAGACTGGTAGTTGATTTTAATGTATAGTTATGAATGGAATTTAAATTACTCTCTCCCCGCCATTGACGAGTTTATGGCTTTCTGTGTTTTCGCTGTTATAAGGTATGGGGCACTATTACACATCTCCTGAAAAAGTACCTCCAGATCAAAACGCAGGCAAAGAAGCAGAAACAAGCGATATCATAATGCGATCACTACACGATTGTGAAGCTTTGGGGGTGATTGACTCGATCTACTCATCTGTGTTTTGACCATCATTCTGAATCTGATCTAGATGTAGTCTTTGATAATGCAATTTTCTCAGCTTTTTGCTCATGTTGCTTTTTTATGAAACTTACCAATTTGGCAACTCACGGGTGAATTTAAAGGATAATTTGCCAAACTACGCCACTCTGGGAATTCCACCCAGAGAAATTAGTGTCTCTAAAGGACACGCAAGTTCGCTCATCAAATAACGCTCAGAGACATGGGTAACGATACAAAACAATTTACTTTATTAAATCACACAGTCACTTTAAAAACAATCATTAAAACATGTCAGGCCTCAGCCAAAGCACAGCCCATCATAAGAGTTTGGCTCTACGAATGTCACAGGAACACCAGCTAACTGGGAATTACCAGCAGGGTCAGGCTGTCAGAGATTTTATCTGCCTATAGCAGAGAAATCATTCCTTTCACCAGTGCACGCAGATACACGCACACGACTTTCCAAGGATGGACACAGCACACTGTGAACAGCACACCACCACCACTAGAAGGGAATAGAGCCGCCTCCCTGCCTTTGGCACCCAGATCCTGTGACACAAGAACAGAGCAATCTTAATAAAGAGTCACTAAAATGCACACAGAGTTATTAAACATGTCACTAAACTGCGCTTATGTTGATTTAACAAAACTAAATGACAAAAAACAAACAAACACAAAATAAGAATTAACAAAGCTGCAAAAGAAATGGGCAAGGCCTATTTGCCCTCAATTTTTTCAATGAATAAATTCAACGAAAGAGTTAAAGGGATACTTCAGGATTTAGCATTAAGCTTTGTATTAGTAGAAAACTGGTAGTATTTTCGAATTACCGTGCTTTCCACCCTCATATCCCCCTGAGAGAAGAGATTTATGTATTTTTTGTCTGGAAAAAATCCTCCGATGACACAAAAATCGTAATTTTGCGTCATCTGAGGATTTTCTGGCCAGAGGCTAAAGACTACAACCAGTAGTAGGGGCTGTTCCGCATGTTTTCAACCTGCCCATAGAGGGTGGGATCTCACTCACAGAATGTACACACAGTCAGCCGTCTTTCTTTGGAAGCTAAGCTTGCAAGCTCTTGTTCTGTGAAGAAAGCTGAGTAGTAGGAGAAATCTGAGTAGTAGTACCATCCTCCTTTTCCCGGACTTGTCCGGCGGGCGAGATCGTTCAAAATGTCCGGGATTCAGCTTTTGCTTTCTGCGGTCGCCATTCATTGTTTACATGCACACCTCTTGTTTCAATCTACGTTAACTGAATTCATTCCGATTTAAGAGAAGGCACAAGAAAGACAGTTGGTTTTAACAGTTTGCAAGAAAATAAACTAAGCAACAAAACAAAAATACAAAAACTAGAAAAATACAAAAGAAAAAATAAATAAAGTTGTGTTTAACAAAATATAATAAGAAAGCAAAACAGAGTGTTAACACTCTTAATAGGAAGTACTCTCTCCAATGTTCACACCTGATGCCTTTAGCAGCCACAGTACAGCATTCGCGACGCGTTAGTGACGTCCACAATGACGTTTACCTCAAGCACAGGTCTATCGCATTTTATATCCTCATGGTGACAGCCAATTGGCTTACGACCCACATATAATTAGGGAAGGTAATGGGCTTCCCCACCACACCAACATTCAAGTGTTGATAAAAAAGGATGCACGAAGCTAGAATAAAACTAAAACTTTGTTTTCTTTTTTTTTTTAAAGCAAAGGGTCTGTTCTTTCTTTTGATATAGCCTATTGCATGTTCAGATATTCATACAACAAAATATTCTTGGATGCCATGAAGTTGTGAAAATGACCAATAACAATGGTGGTAACTGACAATTATTATTATTTACAGACTTAAGATAAAAATGTTGGAAATTGGATGATTAGATGTAACCATAGGTTGTCATATTTTTGCACAGGATCAATTAAACATGAAAAGAAAAGGAGAGATATCGAGTTGTTTTTAAAGAAGCACAAACAGGCAGATCAGGTGCAAACAGACCCCAGTCCTTGCATCACCACTGGTCCCCAGAGCAGCTCCCTACCTGAGGCTAGTCGGAGTCAGTGTGGTCAGACTTCACGACCACCAACAGCTCAGAGCATCTACCAGACACAGGCAGTCAATCACATACCGAATTCAGGAATTTAAGTTGAGATGATTTTGTCAAATTAAAAGTATAGTTAAAAGTAATTAAAAGATACCCAAATATGAACACAAAAAGAAGATATGTTAAAGCATGTTGGTAACCAAATAGTTTTGCTTCCATTGTATTTTTTTCTTTCTATACAATGGATGTTGACGGAAACCAAAACTGTGTGGTTACCAACATGCTTTAAAATATCTTCTTTTGTGTTCCGCAGAAGAAGGTCATACTGGTTTGGACCTTTAAAATGTTGGTTCATGTGTGTTCTTGTTGTTGATGGCTGTGGCATTTATATTGTGATTATACACTAGTGGTTCTTGCGTTATAAATATTATCAAGAGAGGACACAGATACCTCTGATTAGTGTGTGTGTGTGTGTGTGTGTGTGTGTGTGTGTGTGTGTACCCCGAAAGTAGCAGTGACCATCCCCTGGCCACCCCATGTTTAAAACTCTAGTTCCGCCACTGCATAGATGTAATTTAATGGTGTGAAATGGACAAAGAACTCTCCTCAGTTCTGCTATCTCATATTAAGGAGCTCTCTTTCCATTGAGTATTTGAATAAATCTTTGCACATGTTGGTATAAGAGGATTTGGCCTCCCCCTTAGTCTGTTAATGAGCTGAGATACACACTTACGGATCGACATCACATTAAACAAACTCTGGATATTATTTCCACATTTGTCTTCATAAAGTCGAGCATTAACCAATATACTCAGAGTGCTCACTATGATCCTGCCTCTGCATTTAAATCCATGTTTTAAATCTGCCTTTTAAAGAGCACTGTTCCCTAAAGTACACTGCTGTGCAGTAGTGCAGATGACATTTGACAGATAATTGAGATCTTTGTTTCACTCTCCTGGGAGTCATGTGTTTGCATCTCATCTGTAATAGGCAAAGAGACGTCTGTTGTGCAATGATGCTGTATATAATACTGAACCCTATTACTGAGGTCTTTTAATAGCGCAAGGATAAAAAATGAAGAAATACAATTATAAATTTCATCTTAAGAGCATGCAAGAAATGTCCTCCGTTAAAAATTATACATATGTTTGAAATGAATTTATTCATGACAAGATGTTCTAATCCATTTACATACTGTAGAATGACTCTACTGACAATTGCATATATTTGATTGATTGAAGAAAGTCAGTCATATGGGTTTTAGACATCATGAAGGCAAATAAATAAAGAAAGAATTTAATTTTTTGATTTAACTATTATTATACTGCTTCAGTGATATCCAGTTTTGACCGAATATGAGATTTGAAAGCATGGATATTTACTGATGCATATTTCACATTTTCATCTGTCCAATCAATCAACATGCACTACTGTTCAAACATTTGGGGTTAGTTCGTTTTTTTGTTTTGTTGGTTGTTTTTTTAGTTTTGGATTATTATTATTATTTGAATTATTATGCTTCACAAGGAGAAAAATACAGTTAAAAATAGCAATATTGTAAAATATCTTTACAATTTAAAATATCTATTTTTCATTTGAATACATTTAAAAGTGTAATATATCCGTGATAGGCAAAGCTGAATTTTCAGCATCATTACTCCATTGTCATTCTTTAGAAATTATTCTAATATATGTTGATAAACTTCAAAAGAACTTTCATTTATTTGAAATAAGGTCACTTTTGATTAGGGTAGGAGTTTTGAAACTAGGAGTTTCCCCCCAATAATCTCATAATTACTGCTTATTGCAGTGGTTAGTTTTGGTATGGAGCAAGGTTAAGGGATGATTAAGGGAAGAAACATTCAAATAAGCAACTAGTTAAAATTGAATATGTGTAATCCAAAATGTTACCTGGAATTTAAATTGTAACATTATAAATGTTGTTATTGTCACTCTGTAAGGATTAGTCCACTGGCAAGTTTTAATAACCCAAGTGCAGTTTATTTACAAATAATCAAAATGTGATCAAACAAACCAATGGACAAGACTAATACCAACAGTGGTTACAGGGACGTGCACAGGAATTTTGAGGGGCAGTTGCTCTGACCTGAAAAAAGGCCACATATAATTTTAACTCGCACATTCTCAAAAACTGGTCGCAGTCTGGAACCCTGATGATAATCGTTCGTTTGTTATACATCACAAACTTACCTTTTTCGACAATGTTGAGTCGTCTCACCCGACAACCGCGACAATCTCCTTCTAGGGCCGCTCATGCAGGCTCAGCTCAGGTGCCGGTCGCGTGCAACACTGCAGCCACATAAACAGAGTTTGCCCTTCCTTCCCCTACTGACTTTCACTTTCGGTGCCCGAATGGAAGTGAATGAGGCTTTGCGATTTTTGTATATTTTTTTTTTATCTAGGCCTAAGTGAAATTCTGCATCCATTGTACTTTTTATTTATTTATTCCCCCCCCCCCCTCTCCGTGGCAGGCATGACGTGAAGAGACTCAGACGTGGCAGTCATGACGTGAAGAGATTCAAACGTGGCAGTCATGACGTGAAGAGACTCAGACGTGGCAAGCATGACGTGAAGAGGCTCAGACTTGTCGGGCATGACGTCAAGAAGCTCTGGCTTGGAAAGCGTTGGGGAATTGTAGGGTTCCTCATCCACAGTTCTCAGAGAAAAACATGAGCCACTTAACAACAAGGCATGGTCAATATATTTCTCCAGGGACCAGTGTATTTTTCCTCCAGGTAGTTTAAATTAAAGGGGTTCAGTAAGTCCATTTCGAAAAATGTCTTTTAAGGCAATATCATCAAAGCCCACCACATGACATAAACCGCACAACTCTGTGACATTATCCTCAATAGGCAGATTTCCCTGGTGGAGACAAAGCAAGGCTACTGCTGGGTTCATGGTGGGTCAAATATTCTGTAAGGATTAGTCCACTGAAGGGAAATTTTAACCCAAGTGCAGTTTATTTACAAATAATCAAAACATGATCAATCATAAACCAGTGGACAAGACTAGAACGCTTATCAACAGTGGTCACACAATACTTGACAAGGACACGTGGCAAACATGAGGGCTTAAATACACACAAGACTAATGACAAGACAAGGGACACCTGTGAAAAATGAACCAATGACAACATGACCACACAGAACACATGGCAGGATCACATGATTAGAACAGGGGATCACATGACAGACATGAAACAGGAACATGAAACAAAACAAAATTGTGACACTTTTGTTCAATTTAATGCATCCTTGCTGAATAAAACTATTAATTTCTTAAAAAAAAAAAAAAAAAAAAAAAAAATCGTACCCAACTTCTAAAGAGTAGTGTACGTCTTAAATTGTAAAAATGTCCATTGTGATTAATTATTTGTAAATGACCAAATACCGTCTTTCTTCAAGCTGACTCTATTGGGCAAAGCAAAGTAAAGTTCATGATGGACATTTGGAGATAGAGAGTCTCTCAACACCTGCCATTAATACTTTACATGTTGATTTCTTGAAGGTGTGCAGTTTTTAAATCATGCATTCCAGTGTCATACGTGAAAAGAAAAGTATAGAAGATCTGGAATGCTGTTCAAAGCTGTTCCACATGATAACGCTGCCTCTCCAACCTTATCTTGTCATTATTGCTTATGCTTTGACCATCATCAACAACCCCAAATGGGAAAAACTGCCCTTGACCATGGAATTCTCTTTATATGTATGTAAAAAATTACAGCCAAGGGATGAATCTGAGGAGAAATAGTTCAAAGAATGATTACTCTTTAATAGGATTCTGTTAAATATAAGACATTGAGGTTGATCGACAGTGATTTTTATTGCATGAGGTGAGTTCGCTGTTTTGAGAATGAGAATTTTGAATTATTTTATAAGGCGCCATGAGTCTGAAGGTCTTCTGTTTGACAGCTCTGAGAAAATTTGAAACAGACTTTAAAATAGCGCTTAAAACCTGGAGCGGATCTGGATACGGGGAGATTTCTTAAGTCTTAATGTGCTTCTTTATCTCGCTCCTACCACAGTCAATTAATCTTGGAGTTTGGGACAAGCAGTCTTTAAACTCTTAACCCTGACCACTTCCTGTGTGAGGCAGATAGGACGTATCTGGGAGAGGTGTCTTCACCGGTGACACAGGTACCGCCAGCGCCTGCCACATAATTATGCAATCCTACCACGATCCTACCACGACTTGCATGCCCTGGCGACAGAGAAGGGGCGGAATATGCAAAACCTGACCTTTCCAAAACGAATCCCAGCACTCACAGGCAGGTTTAATATTATTGCCCAAGGAGCGACCATTATATTAGGTTTACCCCTTAGAATAACCGGTGGCGAGGAGGGAGAGGGTAAGACATTCCCAAAAGTCCCAAAACAGCATAATGGGTGCAAGAGAGTGCAAGATAATAGATGTAAATGATAATGTGTATGTGCAAAGGGGTTTTTGTAAAACATTAGGAAATGTAAAATATTACATATTTAAGTAAGTAAAGCAATGTAGATTAGGCTTGTACACTCTTCAGAAATGTTTCAGCTGTTCAAAATCAACCTTGAAGTCAGCATGAAACTGAAATTGCAATAGTCTTTTCTTCCCTATTGTTGTATATATGAGTGAAGCGGCATCTTAAAGAATTGGTGGACAGGACTTTTTTTTCCATCTGAAATTGGTTGGATGGTTGTGGTTTGATATTGGTCGATCTCATGTGAGTGACAGATTGGCCCGCTTTGATGCGCATGGATAAATAATTTAGAATAAGTACTGCAATCTTTCATAAAAACTTAGTATTGTCCATTCTGATTTCATGGTTACTTTAAAATTAAAAATAAAGGGAATTGATTTCTGCATAGACTGTTCAATTGTTTTCTCTGCGAGAGCAGAATTTTTAACAATGGTTATGCATATGGCACAAATCTTTGCAGAATTTTAAGAATTACAGTGCTTAAACAAATTACAAAGAAAAAAAGGAAATATGAAAAAAATGGCTAAAGACAAGAGATGATATAAACAGTATGGAATTTATAGGATAAGAAATTAAGCAGTAATTTAATGTATAAAAGATGGCAGAAGAGAAGCATATATAAATTATGCAAATAGTATTTGAATGTGTTTGTGAATGAAATGTTGATCCCAGTGCTTTTAAAAGTACTCTAATCTTTTTCTTTACTGTAAAGTGTAAATAGAAATAACACAATAGGACATTAAAGCCATATAATAGAAAATGTTCTTTTATGGCATGGAGATATGTATAATGTGCAAAAGAGGTATGTAGGCTACATGTATTTGAATAAATATATTGCACATTAGACTATGATGCTCGGTTATTGAGATGCTGCGTGAGATTGTGTGTCGGCAATATGCAGTAGAAGTTAATCTAAGCAATTTGATTTGTTAATAAAAATTATGCGGGGGGAAGTTAGAAGTCGTCAATATTCCAAGGAAGCCTGATTTATTTTTTATTATTTATAGAGTCTTGAAAAATGCATCAAATCAAACCTGCCTTTTAAATCAGAAGTACTACGGCAGATCGATCATACAAGCCAAATGCATATTTTTCCTTTTTATTGGCTTAAAAGGGCAGCGATCCATAAAATGAGCTGGAATGGGGATCAGCCGGTTCATTAGAAGACCACAGCTTACTTCAACAAGTTTCCCAGCAGCTGGAAGTTAATGCAGTTTCACTTAGACACTATACACTGTTTACTAACTAAAGTAACTTTGCAACTACCTGTACACTGTAAAAACTAAAGGAGCCTCAAATATCCTGTCGGATACTCAAGGAACTTCAAAATGTTATTTAGGTGCCTCGAAGCTCTTTCTCCTATAGTAGGGTTACTGGAGGAGCACTGACAATCTTTGAGGTTCTTGCTGGAACTTATGGGATCCTTTAAGCACTTTGTATTTAGTTCAGAGGTTCTGGAGTCACCTTTTCATTACCATGAGACCTCGAAGTGCTTTGGGGGAAAATAGAGGAACTTGAATGCGATAGAAGGGTTATTGGAAGATCTTTTAACATTTAAGTGGTTCCTGGAAGATCTATTATGTTAAAGCCAGCATCTGGAGGAACCCAATGGTTCAGTGAGGCCAGAATAAGATTATTATGATCATATTATTATTATTACTATTATTATTGTTATTATTGTTATTATTATTACAGGCTATACTTAAGTTTGATTCAGTATACATACCCAGGTGAAAAATACGTACTATTAAAAGTATTAAAAATGTACTTGAGTGTGTTTTTAGTAGACCTACAATACAAATATACTTTAATGCATTTTTAATAGGCTACATTTAACAGTAGCCTACGTCTTTTTCACTTGGGTAGCATTTATTTAGTAGGCCTATAGGCCTACTTAATTAAATAATTTAAACCTTAAACAAAAACACAAAATAATAATAATATTAATAATATGAAGAAGAAGAACCAGGAGGAGAAAAGTATTATTCTGTCACGAAACTGCTGCTATTCCTCTGCTGTCGTCGCTTCAGTGATGCTCGCGCTGCTAGCGCGCAACAAAGCTCAGCTGATCGACGTCATCGGGTTTGAACTTTGAAAGTAACGGCTCTCCTCATCAAAGCTTCCGCCGTTTGTTCGGCTCTCAATTACAAGGTTTGTAAACTCGCCAAATATATATAAATACAGAGTATACTCACTATATATTCAAACACACATATATAAACTAAATTTATTATACATTACAACGTTTTTACAGTGTTTACCCCTCGTTTATGGCACACTATCTGGTATGAAGGTTTTAGCCGCGATGTTAACTAGCTACGTTGATCTAACGAACAAATGGAAATTATTGACTTATTGTCTTAGATTGATTTAGTCATTCAGTTCAACATATTCCTTACAACTGTGTCGTCAAATTGCTGATATAGCCTAACTAATTTAGCTGAATAACAAAAGCAGGTTAATATAGTTTGGTCTGTTTTTGTTTAGCCTTACTTTAACTTACTACATGTGCCCTCATTCTCTCAAATACCATTTTAAAGCCATTTATGGTCAATAAATATTTTGCTTTGTTCTTTTGTTTCCCCAGAACTACCATTCCATTTCTAAAATAATCTGAAACATTTCAGTGGCAACATTGAATTACAGTAAGTTACCTGCACCACATGCAGTACTTTATTACTATGAACTTTCTCTGTGTGAAATTGTATTGTTTGACTGTGTACTTGTGTTTTTTAATCAGTTATTCTCTGAAAATCTTCCCTCATGCTCTCAAATCTCATTAATGTACTCAGAAAAATAATATCACATGTTTGGTTCACAAATAATGCTATGCATTTTTTCTTATATGTTTATCATTTGCATGTGAATATAAGACATTTTAACTCTGAATTATAACTTCAAGTTTGTTCTTTTTCTACAAAAAAAAAAAAAAAAGGAAAACAATATTATATGGCTCCAGAAGACTTACAACACAACCCATAACACATGAGTTGTGAACTCATTGATTATTTTTAGGATCTTTTCTGGGACATTTTTGGAGCTTAACCATTTTTACATAAATTGTTGCATTGAATTGAACTAGACAAGAGTACATAAGAATGGTTTCATGAATGATTTACAAAATTTTTTTCTGCTTGTGTTTCATGCAGTAAAATTGAATGGTGACTGGGGTTGCATTATGCCTGAGACCTGCTTTTGGGTTCCACAGACAGAAAGTCAAACAGGTCTGGAACGTCACAAGGCTGAGGAAATTATTTAAATTTCACAACTATCACTTTAATAACCTTACTAACAGTACATTTTGTACTTTGCAGGGATCTCGGTAAGCTGAAATTCAAGTTTGAACAAGAATAAAAATCCTCCTGTAGACCTGAAAATCATTGAAGTGCCTGGACCGACCATCCACCAGAAAAGAGGAAACGGAAAACGATGCTGTACCTTTTCACTTTTCTAACTCGTTAAGTACCTCACACCAGCTTGGTCCCATAGTGACATTTTTGACCACAAACGAAATTGCTGATCATGTGGATTCTTATTGAAATGACTGGAATTCACCAGTGAACATTCACAGAACAACAGATAATTTTACTGCACCTTAATACTGTTTCCGGGTCGAAGCCTCTACTTCCTCTATCTTGTTTCATGAGAATACTCAACAACCATTTATGAACACTGTTGATTCAAGTCACACATTTAAGCTTTTCAAAAGCCATATAGTGTACATTACAGTCTCCAGTCTAACGGCATCCCAGACTTCAACATTTTATGAATCAAAATAGCTGAATAACTAACCATCTGAGATTTCAGTATAGAGATAAAGGTTAGGATCATAATTATCTGGAATATTACAGCACAATGAGTGCATATTAGCACTGTTTGTTTGTTTGTTTTTGGCATCTGATAGGGCTTTTGGACTTGGAAACAGTGATGTCAGACTTACCATCGGACTGAAACACAAATGTGTTAAAGTTAAGTGAAGATGGACATTTTTAATTATTCAAAATGTATTTTTTTTTACATTGTTTTATTTCGTGGAACATATGTGTTTCCATGCATTTTGTTGAGATGTCTTTTCTTGTTTATCTATTGTATGGTTGATTATTCATGTTGCTTATGTATTATATTTTTTGTGTATTCATTGATATTAATTGTTAGCTTTTTTTCCCATGTGCATAGAAGTGTATGTATAAAAATGAATATCAAATATGTAATAAACAATTCTTATTTTGTATTTGGTTCAATTTGTTTATTATAATAGAAGTCAAAGGTAACCATACTAACAACATGAAATTAAATATTTAAAAAAATGAAATTTGGTTCCTGGAGGCACCCAAAGTGGTTCCACACAGTGCATAATATAAGAGTTCCTCAGGAAACCTGTGTGGTTCTGTCACGGTTTACGAATGCATTGCTTCCTTTTTGTCTCGTGCATTTGTTATTTGTGTATGTGTGTGTGTCGCGTGGATTGGGTGTGGCCAGAGCAATCATGCTCATTCATCAATCTGCAATCATGATCGGCGCCAGCTGCGACTCATCATCATTTCCTTAAATACTCACCGTTTTCTCCTCTCCATTGTCAGATCGTTGTTTGATGTCTTGCTGTCTGGTGTTCCTGTTCCTCGTCCTGTGATCGTGTGGTGTTCGTTCCTGGTTTCCTGTTCATTGTAGAGTTCGTTGTTCACGCCGGAGATCACCATCACCTTCACGTCACTCTGCACCAGCTCAGACTCACCGTGTTCGACCATCGAGGTCCCTGCGCCACCCGCCAGTGTTTGTTTGCCTTATATGTTCTTCATTGTATCCAATAAAGAGTTTATTGCACCTGCTATTGCTTCCTCGTTCTATCAGCATGACAGAACGATCTGACCAAGGCATGGAAGCAGCGGGCGGAGCTCAGATTTCTATGGAGACGTTCATCAACCGCAGCATTCAACGCATGGACGCTCAGGAGGAGGGGCTTAACAACACTGGCCGTGCGGTTCAGGCTCTGGTGGCGCAGGTGTCCGAGCTCACCCAGCAAATCCAACAACTGCGAGCTCCCACTGCGCCGCCCACACCGGCCGTTCCTCCCACACCATCGGATCCTCTCTCCCAGTCGGAACCTCGCTTACCTGTACCTGAGAGGTATGCCGGAGAACCCAGTTTCTGTCGATCGTTCCTGACTGGATGTTCTATGCACTTTGCTCTGCAACCGAGAACCTTCAACAATGAGCGATCCAAGGTCGCATTTGTCCTTTCATTGCTGACTGGGAGAGCGGCACTTTGGGGAACGGCGGTGTGGGAAAACCAAGACCCATGCTGCGAGTCGTTCCAGGCACTCTCCGCCGCCATGAAGCGAGTCTTTGACCGTGCGGTCGCCGGAAGAGAGGCGGCGAGGGTGCTCGCCGAACTTCGCCAGGGAGAGAGGTCAGTTTCGGACTATTCGATCGAATTCCGGACTCTTGCGGCAGAGTGCCAATTGAACGACGAGGCGCAGTGGGACATGTTCCTGCATGGGCTGGCTGACCGCGTCCAGAGGGAGATCTACGCCCTGGACCTGCCCACTACCTTGGATGGACTGATTGAATTAGCACTACGAGTTGATGCTAGACTGTCAAGAGTCGAGCGACGCGTCCTTTCCAGCCGAGCTCTTGGAGGAGCGGAGAGTCTGCGGTCCAGCAGCACGGACGCGGTCAGCCCTACCAACGATCCCGAGCCCATGAAGGTAGGGCGAGCTCGGCTTTCCCGGGAGGAGAAGGAAAGGCGGAGGTCCCAAGGCCTTTGCCTTTACTGCGGTGGAGCTGGACATTTTTCGAACACGTGTCCGGTAAAAAGCCACGCCCGATAGTAACAGTGAGGCTACTATCGGGTGGGATCTCCGCCGAGAAGACCTCATCGACATCTACCCTCCTCCCGGTAAGACTAAGATGGTCGACACACCAACACGACTGTCAAGCACTGTTGGACTCCGGGGCGGAAGGTAATTTTATGGACTGCACCCTCGCACACAACCTTCAGATTCCCCTTCAGTCACTTCCACATGACATTTCAGTTCACGCACTCAATGGTCAAGAGCTTCCTATGATTTCACTATCCACTGGTCCCATCACCCTCATCACATCTGGTAACCACTCAGAGACTCTGTCATTCTACATCATGGATTCACCTCTTGCACCCATAGTACTCGGACATCCTTGGCTGACTCAACACAACCCTAAAGTGGACTGGCTCCGGAGATCCATTACGGAGTGGAGCACTAAGTGTCATGAGTCCTGTCTTTTGTCTGCCTGTTCGTCTGTTCCTATGTCTGTGTTACAGGAGGAAGCAGTGGATTTGTCTAACGTGCCCGCGGAGTACCACGACCTGAAGGAGGTGTTCAGTAAGTCTCGAGCTGCTTCTCTGCCTCCACATCGTCCCTACGACTGTGCCATAGATTTATTGCCAGGTAAATCTCCGCCTAAGGGCAAGTTATATTCACTTTCTGCTCCAGAAAGGGAGGCCATGGAGAAATATATTTCTGATTCTCTAGCAACGAAGTTCATTCGCCCTTCCTCTTCTCCAGCGGGGGCGGGGTTCTTTTTTTGGGGAAGAAGGACAGATCTCTGCGACCTTGTATTGATTACCGGGGGCTGAACAACATCACGGTAAAGAATACTTATCCTTTGCCGTTGATGTCTTCAGCTTTCGAGAGGTTGCAGGGAGCGTCACTTTTCACGAAATTGGACTTGCGTAATGCTTATCATTTGGTCCGCATCAGGGAGGGGGATGAATGGAAGACTGCTTTTAACACCCCCAGGGGTCACTTTGAATATTTGGTCATGCCCTTTGGGTTGTCCAACTCCCCAGCAGTCTTCCAGGCCCTCGTCAATGACGTGCTGCGAGATATGGTCGATCAGTTCATATATGTCTACCTGGATGACATATTGATTTTTTCTTCTTCTCTCCAGGAACATGTGCAGCACGTCCGACGAGTGCTTCAGAGGTTGCTAGAGAATGGGCTTTTTGTCAAGGCGGAGAAATGCGAGTTCCACGCACAGTCGGTTCCATTTCTTGGGTACATCATTTCGTCTGAGGGAGTTCGTATGGACCCTGAGAAGGTTAAGGCTGTGGTGGAGTGGCCAATCCCAGATTCCCGCAAGGCCCTGCAGAGGTTTCTGGGATTCGCCAACTTCTACCGACGTTTTATTCGTAATTTCAGCCAACTAGCCGCACCTCTGACTGCCTTGACCTCCCCAAGAACTACGTTCAGGTGGTCTGCCAAACTCAAGGACCGCTTTGTTTCGGCCCCAATTCTGATAGCCCCTGATTCCTCACGTCAGTTCGTGGTGGAGGTCGACGCGTCAGAGGTGGGGGTAGGTGCAGTGTTGTCCCAACGTTCTTCCACGGACGAGAAGATGCATCCCTGCGCGTTTTTATCCCATCGCTTGTCCCCAGCCGAACGTAACTATGACATTGGTAACAGGGAGTTGTTAGCAGTCAAGTTAGCGTTGGAAGAATGGCGTCACTGGTTAGAGGGGTCGGGGGTACCTTTTATCGTCTGGACCGATCACAAGAATTTGGAATATATCAGGTCCGCTAAAAGATTGAACTCCAGGCAGGCTCGGTGGGCACTTTTTTTCGGTCGTTTTGATTTTACTCTCTCGTACCGCCCGGGTTCCAAAAACATCAAACCCGATTCTTTATCGCGCATTTTTGATCGTTCCGAACGCCTGGTTACTCCCGAGTGCATTTTACCCGAGACCCCTATTTGTCTCCACACTCACATGGGAGGTCGAGTCGAAGGTCAAGAAGGCCTTAGAAGGGGTAACGCCCCCGGTCGGTTGCCCACCGAACCGTTTATTTGTGCCGGAGGGATTACGGTCAGACGTTATTCAGTGGGGACATTGTTCGAACGTAGCCTGTCATCCAGGAGTGAACCGTACTAGTTTTCTGGTTAAGCAACGATTCTGGTGGCCACTTATGGCCCGGGACATTCACAGTTTTGTTTTGGCTTGCTCGGTTTGTGCCATTGGTAAGTCTTCCAATCGACCCCCAGATGGGTTACTCCAACCGCTGCCGGTCCCTTCGAGACCCTGGTCCCATATCGCACTAGATTTTATTACCGCCCTCCCGCCCTCCCAGGGCAACACGGTAGTTTTAACCGTGGTGGACCGGTTCTCGAAGGCGACTCATTTTATTCCCTTGCCCAAATTACCCTCAGCCAAGGAGACAGCGGTGACCGTCGTAGATCACGTCTTTCGTTTACATGGCCTCCCGATTGACGTGGTTTCCGACAGAGGACCCCAATTTGTGTCCAAATTTTGGAAAGAGTTTTGTAAATTACTGGGCGCGACTGTCAGTCTATCCTCAGGGTTTCATCCCCAGAGCAATGGTCAGACCGAGAGAGCCAACCAGGATCTGGAAAGAATGTTGCGGTGTTTGGTATCCAAGAATCCTTCTTCCTGGAGTCAGCAACTGTCTATGGTGGAGTACGCCCACAATACATTACCAGTGTCATCCACGGGCCTGTCTCCGTTTGAGTGTAGTGTAGGTTACCAGCCACCTATCTTTCCCAGTCTGGAGTCCGAAGTCGCGGTCCCCTCCGCTCACGCCTTTGTCCAGAGGTGTCACCGCACCTGGACTAGAGCCCGTGAGACTCTACTCCAGGTGAGGGCGCGCACCAAGGCAAGACATTCTGGATCACTCCCTTATCGATGATTACAATCGACAGGTAAGGGAGTCTGGGGACGCCAGGAGGCGTTCCTAGGAGGGGGGTACTGTCACGGTTTACGAATGCATTGCTTCCTTTTTGTCTCGTGCATTTGTTATTTGTGTATGTGTGTGTGTCGCGTGGATTGGGTGTGGCCAGAGCAATCATGCTCATTCATCAATCTGCAATCATGATCGGCGCCAGCTGCGACTCATCATCATTTCCTTAAATACTCACCGTTTTCTCCTCTCCATTGTCAGATCGTTGTTTGATGTCTTGCTGTCTGGTGTTCCTGTTCCTCGTCCTGTGATCGTGTGGTGTTCGTTCCTGGTTTCCTGTTCATTGTAGAGTTCGTTGTTCACGCCGGAGATCACCATCACCTTCACGTCACTCTGCACCAGCTCAGACTCACCGTGTTCGACCATCGAGGTCCCTGCGCCACCCGCCAGTGTTTGTTTGCCTTATATGTTCTTCATTGTATCCAATAAAGAGTTTATTGCACCTGCTATTGCTTCCTCGTTCTATCAGCATGACAGGTTCCTCAGAGAACCGGCCCTTTTTAAAGGGTGCCTAGACGATCTACAGACGGTTCCGCCGGTGTGGCAAAGTGAAGAACCCCAAAAGGTTCCTCCAGGCACCTTTTATTTTTACAGTGTACATGTCAACTAACTCTCATTAGAGTATTAGTAGAGAATTGTATTCTGTCTCTGCAGAGATGTATGATGGAAATCCACGTCAGATATTGTTGGCATTCCAAGTGAGTTTGATTCATGAATTAAAAAACATTGATCTTGTTCATGATGCATTATGCACTGCTGCAATTTATATGCAATTTTCCCTCCAAAATTGTACACTGTAAAAATAAAAGGTGCCTGGAGGAACCTTTTGGGGTTCTTCACTTTGCCACACCGGCGGAACCGTCTGTAGATCCTCTAGGCACCCTTTAAAAAGGGGCGGTTCTCTGAAGAACCACACAAGTTTCCTGAGGAACTCTTATATTGCCTCCAGGAACCAAATTTCATTTTTTTTATTTTTATATTTTATTTTTTTCATGTTGTTACTATGGTTACCTTTGACTACTATTATAATAAACAAATTGAACCAAATACAAAATAAGAATTGTTTATTACATATTTGATATTCATTTTTATACATACACTTCCATGCACATGGGAAAAAAAGCTAACTATAGATTAATATCAATGAATACACAAAAAAATTGTATAATACATAAGCAACATGAATAATCAACCATGTATATACAATAGATAAACAAGAAAAGATATCTCAACAAAATGCATGGAAACACTTATGTTCCACGAAATAAATCAATGTAAAAAAATTACATTTTGACTAATTAAAAATGTCCATCTTTACTTAACTTTAAAACATTTGTGTTTCAGTCCGATGGTCCAAAAGCTCTATCAGATGCCAAAAACAAACAAACAAACAGTGCTAATTATGCACTCAGTGTGCTGTAATATTCCTGAAAATTATGATCCTAACCTTTATCTCTGTACAGAAATCTCAGATGGTTAGATATTCAGCTATTTTGAATCATAACATGTTGAAGTCTGGGATGCCGTTAGACTGGAGACTGTAATGTACAATATGGCTTTTGAAAAGCTTAAATGTATGACTTGAATCAACATTGTTCATAAATGGTTGTTGAGTATTCTCAAGAAACAAGATTAGATAGAAGAAAATTATCTGTTGTTCTGTGAATGTTCACTGGTGAATTCCATTCATTTCAATAAGAATCCACATGTTCAGCAATTTTGTTTGTGGTAAAAAATGTCACTATGGGACCAAGTTGGTGTGAGGTACTTAAAGAGAAAAGTGAAAAGGTACAGCAGATTCGTTTTCCGTTTGTTTTTCCTCTTCTCTGGTGGATGGTCCAGGCACTTCAGTGATTTTCAGGTCTACAGGAGGATTTTTATTCTTGGTCAAACTTGTATTTCTTACCGAGGTCCCTGCAAAGTACAAAATTTACTATTAGTATAAGGTTATTAAAGTGATAGTTGTGAAATTTAAATAATTTCCTCAGCCTTGTGACATTCCAAACCTGTTTGACTTTCTGTCTGTGGAACCCAAAAGCAGATCTCAGGCATAATGTGACTCCAGTCACCGTTCAATTTCACTGCATGAAACACAAGCAGAAAAAAATGTCTAAATCATTCATGAAACCATTCTTATGTACACTTGTCTAGTTCAATTCAATGCAACAATTTATGTAAAAATGGTTAAGCTCCAAAAATGTGAATGGAAACAAAAGAACAAAGCTGATTATTCACAACATAATATTTATTGACCAGTAAATGGCTTTAAATGGTATTTGAGAAAATGAGGGCACCTGTAGTGAGTAAAGTTAGGCTAACGTTAAACAAAAACAGACCAAACTATATTAACCTGCTTTTGTTATTCATAACAAACACCAATGACGACAGCAGAAATCAGCTAAATTAGTTAGGCTATATCAGCAATTTGAAGACACAGTTGTACATAATATGTTGAACTGAATGACTAAATCAATCTAAGACAATAAGTCAATAATTTCAATTTGTTCATTAGATCAACGTAGTTAGCATCACGGCTAAAACTATCATACCAGATACTGTGCAATAAACGAGTGGTAAACACTGTAAAATGTAGTAATGTATAATAAATGTAGTTTATATATATATATATATATATATATATATATATATATATATATATATGTGTGTGTGTGTGTTTGAATATATAGTGAGTAGACTCTGTATTTATGTTTATTTGGCGAGTTTACAAACCTTGTAATGGAGAGCCGAACAAACGGCGGAAGCTTTGATGAGAGGAGCCGTTACTTTCAAACCAGATGATGTCGATCAGCTGAGCTTTGTTGCGCGCGACTGCGCGAGCATCACTGAAGCGACGACAGCTTAGGAATAGCAGCAGTTTCATGACAGAATAAAACTTCTCTCCTCCTGGTTCTTCTTCTTCATATTATTAATATTATTATTATTATTTAGTGTTGTTTTTTAAGGTTTAAATTACTTAATAAAATAGGCCTGTACTAAATAAATGTAAGCTACCCAGGTGAAAAAGACGTAGGCTACTGTTAAAAATGCATTAAAGTATATTTGTATTGTAGGTCTACTAAAAACACACTCAAGTACATTTTTAATACATTTACTGTAATAGTACGTCTTTTTCACCTGGCTATGTATACTGAATCAAACTTAATAGGATAATAATAATCTTATTCTGGCCTCACTGAACCATTGGGTTCCTCCAGATGCTGGCTTTAACATATGAGATCTTCCAGGAACCACTTAAATGTTAAAAGATCTTCCAATAACCCTTTTATCGCATTCAAGTTCCTCTATTTTCCCCCAAAGCACTTCGAGGTCTCATGGTAATGAAAAGGTGACTCCAGAACCTCTGAACTAAATACAAAGTGCTTAAAGGATCTCATAAGTTCCAGCAAGAACCTCAAAGGTGGTCAATGCTCCTCCAGTAACCCTACTATAGGAGAAAGAGCTTTGAGGCACCTAAATTACATTTTGAAGTTCCTTGAGTATCCGACAGGATATTTCAGGCTCCTTTAGTTTTTACAGTGTACCTTACCTGCAAGAAAACAGAATAACATTTTAATCTTAATACATCCCATTTGTGATTAGATCTTCAATTTTTTTTTTTGGCTAGCTAAGCAGCCCAAACATAATGTTTATGTTATATAGCCTATATTATTGATAAGATTTTGCAGTATTTAGGTTCTCCTGCTGATGAAGCTAATGCGCCAGAATTCTAATAACATTAGTGCTTAATTTGTCTGTTGCAAATTGACACAGTTCATGAGATGTTGGGCCTATAAAATCTTTCAGCTCCAGCAGTGTGTCAAAAACAGCAGGAAGTGATGTGATTCAGAGACATGTGGCTGCCCACCAACTCTGGGGAGATTAAATGTTCTCTCAGATTTTCTCTCAAATGCATTTTTAAATTTCTTGTCCTCTCCTTCTGTCTCTCTCTCTTTATTTCAGCTGCGTGGAGTGTTTTGGGAGAGTGGCCCCCGATGAAACTATTACACATCCTCCGCTGCTTCCATGAGCATGAGGTGAGGGAATAAAGCACATGTTCCCGTTCCTTAGAGGTTCAACAAGATGTTCCTCGATCCCAATTAGTGAGCTCACCCAATGTCCTGCTTTCATTCTTTACTCTGGCTTTTCACAGATATGATGTGACAGATGCCTGGTCACTGCTGGAATTTGTGCTTGGCCAGATAAACATGAGTCAAGCAATTACTGTCACTTTTGGAGGATGAATTAAAAACAGAACCATATGCACGTCAAAGGTAGCTGCACATACAGCCGAGTAAACTCAAGGGTTCGAGTTTATTCTCAAGGACAGATGCTTAAGTGCAAGGGAGCTTTCATACAACTCATCTAAACAGGCATTGTAAACAAAAAGTCCCAGCTGACCTCTATATATAGGATGCATGTCATTGTTAAAATCAATATATGTGCACCTTTTTGAGAGTGATACTATCAAAGCAGTACAGAAAAGTTGCATGAAAACATACAGTCACATTTCACAGAAAAAAGGGGGGAAAAATCCCATTTTCAATCCCAGAGTTCAGACATATAGTAGATTTGAAACAGGCCTAATACAGTCTAAAGCATGCATTAAATGTGTTACAACAAATATTGCCATAATCCATACATATTTTAAAATGTAAATAGTATCTAATTATTATTTTGCATTATAGTAATAAGGTTTAGCAGGGAAATGTGCTTAATTGTCATGGAAATGATGAACAATGAATAAAAAATATGAATGGCCTGAATAATAGCTTTAATTTTCTTTATGCAAAATACGTTTTTTTTTTCGTTTTTTTTTCTGCGTTTTAATTTAGTAATGAAATATGAATATTTTCTTAACAGGTTTTATGAGTTTCACCCAAACAGTAATCTTCTCTAATCAGCCGGTCTAATTAAACATGCCCATTTTTATTAAAAAGACAAATTAATCTTACTTGTCAAATGTGAAAATGAGAGGAAAAAGTGACCAGTTTATTGGAAGTCGACAGCTGCATTCTGCAGGTTTCCCAATTGGCCATTTTAAAATATCAACCCACAAAGCCGGAAATAAAGCTGTTCCTCTTAAATTCAATAAAGTTCAGCAAATGAGACACTTAGCAAATGAAAATACACTATTAGTCAGGAGAAAATAGACTTATTTAACAGGAATGAAGGTAATGAAAAGATTAACTGAATCCAATGCGACGTGAACTGATTTTAATGCATTTGTCAAAATGGGCCACTCGATAACCCGCAGAGAATAAATGTTCCACAGTATCTCTAAAACGGAATAAATCCTTCCCAAGAACAATAGCTCAAACTGTGTTTGAAAGGCAATAGCTTTAAACAGGGCGTCTTTTAAAAGCAATGACTCCAAATGGAACATTTTCAAAATATACGGCCGCTTTTATCAAGTACTGACCTCTGCAGCGACCTCTCTCGAGATCTTGAAAGTCAAACTTTTTGAAAGCACAGCCATCATATGGGAAATGCCTATGGGGTTTAAAACTAATTTAAAGCTAATGCAAAATGATTCTGGGAGATCAGTGTTTGAAAATCATCATAAAGGAGCGCACAGCCCCTAAATCAATGAGATGAACACAGAGAATAACTCAACATATCCAAAAAAGTAAAAAAAATCACTAATATTGACTGCAGTCCAAACTCTGCATGTTGCAGGTTTATGTAGCACATTGTTAAATATGCATAACATCATTTTAAGTGTTTGCTTTTGTAAAATAACACTAGAAATGTGAGACTATGCCAAACTTGCTGTGGGTTGGGATTCATTACATTTCCTAGGGTATTCTGGGCGGTTGCTAATTGGTCCAATTCACAGTTTTTTTTCAAATTTCTCATAACTCAGGTAAACATTTCAAAACTCTTCACACAGCTCTCCTAACCAACTTTAAACTTGGCACAGCAGTTAATTTCACATTCAAAATGCACTAAAACTACCAAACTACTTCATACATCATGTCATTCTTCCATTAACTAGCAATGGTTTTCACCCGGCAAACACAGTGTCACTTATAAAACACATACCTAAAAACACACACTAACAACAGATAGCATTATACAATGTTTTCTTTCATAAAAGTTCTTTACAAAACATGAATGACACTATAATTCACTGCAGTATACATATCCCTATTTACATTACAGCACAAAATTATTCTTAGGTTTTCCCCTTTTGAATGGATGGTAATGAAATTGAAAGACTAACACTTGTGTAGCTCTGCAGTTACATCTAATAGTTTTGATAGTATTTGTTTGTCTCAAATTCAGAATGTGTTTCAATATGGTTTTACTGTAGAAATGTTTCAAATGTATGTCTTATTCATTCTTGTGTTGTGCTAGGTTTTGACTTAAGTTTAACAGTTTTGAAAATAGTATGTAAGCATGTGCAAATTGGCCTGCATGGCACATTAAGTTTTGGCTGTGTTTGTGTCTAAGTAATACAATAATTTATGTAATTTAAAAGTAGTTACTGAATGCATTTTATGCCAAAGCAATGCTAAATGATCCACAGTTTAGTCCAAATAGACTGCTGATGTGATCACTGTTTGAAGAGTTTTAAAATAGTGACCTAATTATACAGAGAAAATTGTCCTAGCGATAAAAAAAAAAAAAAAAAAAATATGGATATGAGGATATGAACATTATAAATCTAATAATGTTGGCATTTTCCTCAGCAGATCTTCTCTAAGTTCACTTTAAACACCAATTTGATAGAACTGCCCGTCTGATAAAGATGTAATGCTATTTGAATATGATTTGCATAGTTAATGTTGTGTTGCATGACTGATGTGTAACTGCTACCTTTATAACTGTGTGTGTGTGTGTGTGTGAAAATAACCCATAGATAGATAGATAGATAGATAGATAGATAGATAGATAGATAGATAGATAGATAGATAGATAGATAGATAGATACTCTGTACCTCCATGGTAGGATGAGATTGAGGATTATTCGAGTCCCTCTGACAGCCCTGATCTGCAGGACTCTCAGAACCTCCCCGTATAGATCCATCAGTCCTACATCCATCAATCACAAATCGATGGGATGAGCTGATACGTGTCAGGTGTCTGATCAGCGCTCAGGTCTTCAACGCTAGTGGAACGTGCATGAGAGCGTGTTCATGAGGACAAAACAACACAACACACAGCATATTCCAAACGGATGCTTCACAAAATACTCTCCCTGCTTTGCATTTCTGTCTTGTCCTTTTTGATTTAAGCTTGGATTTATGATCAAAGTGATAATAAATGACAAGCAAACATGAAGTGTAAAAATTCAAAGTCTTTCTAGACTCTTGGACATGATTTTTTTTTTTTTTTGGAAAGAGATCACAGGGAAAGCGCGTAGTCCCAGAGCAGTGTCCGTAATCTCCGGTGAATGTTCAGCTGTGTGTGCATTTCTGCTTTGTCTTTAGACGTTTGTCAGGATAACAATGCAGTTTTCCTCTGATATATCCAAAGTACACAGCACCAAACCTATAGATAGTTGTATATAATAAGCATTTTTTTGTTTTCAATCTGTCACAAAGCTATTTCCTCTTTCAGCATTTTTTCATGTCTCTTGACTATTCCTTTCCTTTTTTATTCAATTAATCTCAAAGCAGGGTATAGATTAAACACTTTTTTGTGAGCTGCTTAGAACAGGAGTGCAAATGTAGATTATATTATGGTTTTCATGAACAAAATACTAACCAAGAGTACAGGTACATCTATTAAAGAAATGCCAAACTGTCAACAACTCTGTTTTAAAGCAGAAATGAGCATCTTGTATTTTTGTTGTTATATTGTTTCTCATATTTAATTTTAGTTCTTATATGCATTTTTATTTCTCCAACAGAAAAATCTAAGTTGTAATTAAAACAAATATTATTGGAGTACGTTTTACAAGAAAATACTGTTTCAGTCTTTCTACTTTAAAATCAGTGTTACTTGCTGTGTCTTTGTGGTTATTTGTGAGATTTACTAGCAATTTCTGAGTTTCTGAGCATACATTTCTGGTTATACATAACAGTCCCGTGGGTGATATTTTATTTTTAAATGATGTGCATCGTTCAGAAGTTACTGTGTTTACCAGTTTTACATTGTAGTTTAAATATTGGACATAACTTTGAACAATTTTTATCACTAGATCAGTGCATGCTAGCGCATACATTATTTAAGACTTGTCCCATTTTCTTCCATTGTAATGTTGTGTTAACACACTTTTTTTTATTCACTTAAGAATGAGACAAGATTGAAGCTGATTTTTTCAAGGTTCCAGAAGTGACTCTTAGAATTCTAATAATGCCAAGGTGGCAACACCTAAACATGGTTGATGTTGGTCGGTTTCACACTTGATTTTTAACTGTTAAAAATATATATCCTGAGCCAGATACCATGAAGAGATAAGTAAGAAATATGTTGACTGTATCTAAAGTAGAAAAATTGTTTAATGCAAAGTATGACTCTTATATAATATTATTTGCTTATATTATCCACCAGTGCAAGGTGATTGATTTCCAACTTAATCAAACCAGGCAAACAAGGTCTCGGGTGCTCAGCACGTGGACCGAGGAGAGGGACACTTGGATGAAGGAAGGAATAATATGAGGTGAGGTCAGAAGTGGAATGAAAGTAAATGTGATAGAGTGTGCAGTAATGTATGGGCCATACTGATGTGATTCAATTTCACTTGTCATTCACCTGTGCAGTTAGAAGCTCCTGACAAGAAATACATATGGCAAACTTGAAGCTCAAACACATGCCAAATGATTCTGACTGTCACAGCAGTGAACATTCGTTCGGGAAATGGTTTGGTCATGTCAAACACATCTTGCTAGACATGAGCTAAAGTAGTTTCAGTTCCCTTTCCTGGTCACTACAAGTTACGTCGTGATGACGACTGGGGTTTTGCTTAGAAAGCATATCACCTTCGAGAATTAGAAAACGAGCCAATGGCAATGAAATGCCTTGGGTCTGCGGAATTTGCATAGCGTAACTCCGCCCCAACTCGTGGGTATATAAGGAAGTACGCCGGCAATATGCAGTTATGTTTTCACTTCGGAGCCAAGAGTGTTCTTCACTACCACAAGCCATTCTGAATTATCTTCACTCTCACTCCCCTTCCACATCGCAAACCGTAGAGCTTCCGTGTGTGCCTGGAACCTCTCGGGGACCCAGTGTTTTCATTCGGGTCTCCAGCGGATGATGTCATGTCACTCACAGCATCATAGGCGGGCTTGATTCCTCTGGAAACAAGGATTCGGCTGCATTGGCTCCCTCAGGAGTGCTGCACTACCAGCACTCGCCCCCAGTGCCTTTCTTCCCGGACGTGCATCAGGACGCCTCTGGGTTGCGAGAGTTCCCATGACTTATCGTGGCCTATGGGCATCCTCCGCCTTCACTGCCCTCGTTGGTGCTGCAATCATGGTCTGTATGTTGTGCATGCAGTGATGTGTGTCGTCTTCGCCTTCGAGGCAGTGCTGGCCCGGGAGTTCTGTCAGACCAGGCCGCCTTAGTCTGCTTCCCGACGAGGCCGCCTCCCTGTGGCTCCTGCTCCGCAGCCCTCACCGGCCCCAAGAAGGAGGAGGTCGCAGGAGGGCGGCACCAACCGTCTCCGCCCCTTAGCCAGCCAAACGCCAGGCTAAGCAGCACTCCTGAGACAGGCAGCTTGGAGTTAAGGCTCAGTTCTTCTCAGGAGCTAGTAGCAGGACCACTCTAAGAACTGATGCCCCTTCGTCCGAGCCCCAGGAGGCCATGGACGGCAGTGTGTGACGCTCTGCCTCACCACTCTCGTCTCCCTCTGTCACCATATCCCTGTCAGAGCAGGCCCCCGTGGAACACTGGTCCTTCCCTGGCCTCCTTTGTCAGGATGCGACAAAAGACTGTGCCCCCACACCAGGTCGCTACGCCACCCATGTCTGGGCCAGTCATTCTGCTTCGCTGCCCCCCTCTGTCGCCATACCCCTGTCAGAGCAGGCCCCTGTGGAACGCTGGTCCTTGGCTGGCCTCCTCTGTCAGGACGCGACAAAAGACCATGCCCCCACACCGGGTCGCTACACCGCCCATGTCCGGGCCGATCATTCCGCTTCGCTGTCCCACCGAGGGTACGTCTGTGGTTCCCATGACCCCGCTGGTTCAGTTCTTGGGAGCCTGGCTAGAGCTTCCCAATCTGTCCTGCTAGGTCGAGTGAACCATCAGGCTCGGCTATGCGATTCAGTTCGCACAATCTCCTCCTTTTTATTCCTCCTCGCTTCTGGGGAGTCTGTTACACTATGGTGGGTGGCAATGCCCCTGTCATGCATATGGAGGTCGCAACCTTACTGGCGAAAGGTGCGGTCGAGATTGTCCCACCAGCCGAAATAAAGTCCGGGTTCTACAGCCCCTACTTCATTGTACCAAAGAAAACCGGTGGGTTAGGGCCAATCCTGGACCTGCGCGTCTTGAACCGATCCCTTCACAGGCTTCCGTTCAAGATGCTCACGGCCAAACGCATTCTCGAATGTGTGCAGCCACAGGATTGGTTTCGACCTGAAGGACGCCTACTTTTCATAGGACACAGATCTCTTTTCTCTGTATAAAAATCGACTCGGTCGCCATGTGCGTGCAGCTTACAAGCGAGCGTGCAGTCACTGCTGACTTGCCTGAGACAGTTCAAGGGCAAGAGTGCTGTTCCGCTGAAGTTATTTCAGAGGCTCCTGGGGCACATGGCAGCCGCAGCCACAGTAAAGCCGCTCGGACTGCTTCATATGAAACCGCTTCAGCTCTGGCTTCGCGATCGAGTACCAAGGTGGGCATGGCAACACGGCACGCTCTGAGTACCAATTACTCCGATCTGCCGTCAGACCTTCACCCCGTGGTCGAACCTCAGCTTTCTACGGGCCGGAGTGCCCTTAGAACGAGTTTCCAGGCATGTTGTTGTTTCAACAGATGCCTCCACCACGGGCTGGGGTGCCATGTGCAAAGCACATGCTGCCGCGGGCTCCTGGGAAGGACCCCAGTCCCTTTGGCATGTCAATTGCCTTGAGTTGCTGGCAGTACGTCTCGCTCTGCACCGCTTCCATGCGTTGCACAAGAACCAGCACGTACTAGTCCGATCAGACAATACCGCGACAGTAGCGTACATCAACCGACAAGGTGGTCTACGCTCCCGCCGTATGTCGCAACTCGCTTGCCATCTCCTCCAATGGAGTCAGAAGCATCTGAGGTCGCTTCAAGCCATTTACATCCCGGGAGACCTGAACTGTGCAACCGACGAGCTCTCACGGCTTCAGCATCTCCCTGGAGAATGGAGACTCCATCCCTAGACGGTTCAGCTGATTTGGGATCAGTTCGGGGACATGCAGGTAGACCTGTTTGCCTCCCACGACTCTTCCCATTGTGACCTGTTTTACTCCCTGACCGAGGGCATGCTCGGCACGGACGCACTGGCGCACAGCTGGCTGCGGGGTCTCCGCAAGTATGTGTTTCCCCCAGTGAGCCTTCTTGCACAGACCTTGTGCAAGATCAGGGAGAACGAGGAGCAGGTCATTTTGGTTGCCCCTCATTGGCACAACCAGACCTGGTTCTCCGAACTTGTACTCCCTGGCCAATTCCTCTGAGGAAGGACCTCCTTTCTCAGAGACCGGGCACCCTATGGCACTTTTTGAGTACCCTACCACCAGCGGTGGTGGCTACCATCACTTCCGCTAGAGCATCATCCAATGAGACATGGAATCCTCCTCGCCCTCCTCTCGTTACCTCTTGGGGCTTCTCAGTAGTTTTTAACTGCCCTGCAGAGTGCTCCCTTTGAGCCTCTGCAATCAGTACAGCTTAAGTTCCTGTCAATTAAGACAGCGCTCCTGGTTGCATTGGCCTCCATTAAGAGGGTAGGGGACCTGCAGGCATTTTCCGTTGACGAAGCGTGCCTGGAATTCGGGCTGGCCTGCTCTCACGTGATCCTGACCCGGGCCTGGATATGTTCCCAAGGTTCCCACCACTCCCTTTCGAGACAAGGTGGTGAACCCTTGGAGGAGGCAGACCCAGCCTTGGCACTGCTCTATCCAGTATGCACCCACCGTGCTTACATAGATAGAATGCTGTGTTTCAGGACCTCAGACCAGCTCTTTGTCTGTTATGGTGGGAAGCTGAAGGAAAAGGCTCTCTCCAAGCAAAGGTTGTCTCACTTGATAGTGGACGCCATTGCTTGGTGTACCAGCAGCAAGGTCGACCGTGCCCCCCTTGGTGTGAAGGCTCACTCCACCCGGAGTGTGGCTTCCTCTTGGGCTCTAGCGCATGGCACCTCGCTAACAGACATCTGCAGAGCTGCAACCTTATATATATATATATATATATATATATATATATAAGGTTTCCAAAAGTGTTTGTCAGTACATTTAAACCATGTTTCAAAAACTTTTTGAAATTACGAAATTACAAATTACATTTTGAAATTATGTAATTATGAAATTACATATATAAACATTACATATATTTCATTATTTTTCATGTCATTATTCTCTCATCTCTCTATTCATTATTCAACATAGGCAGGGTGAGCAGCTGCACAGCCACCCCATCTGTCTGACACGCTCAGAGTCATCGGCTGTCCCTGGGCAGGGTCTTTGTCATCCAGCAGAAAGAGGAGGGTCGTTCGGTCAGGCTGCCACTGACGGTTCAGGAGGGCACGGGGTCCGAACGTGTGGAAACAAGAGGCTGATCTCACATGATTAGGATAGAAAGAGGCCACGTTTGATTTAAGATCTTCCAGTGTTATGCTGAGCTCTGCCTGAATGAATGCCAAGAAAACAAGTCTGGCGGGGCTATATATAACCCCAAAACCAATATAAAATGCATATAACATGCATTAATCTACATGTTGTTTTTATTATATATAGTACCGGTAAAAAGTTTGGAAACATTATTATTTAATTTTTTTTAAAATAAGTTTCTTATGCTCATCAAGCCTGCATTTATTTGATCAAAAAAAAAAAAAAAACACTTTGAACAATCCTGTTACAGAGTTTTAGGTGGTACAGTAGGATATGCCATGATGAACGAGTGTCAGTAAGAACATCCGCATGTGGATGATTCATCTTTAGGTCGGGCCTCAAGTTGCCATGTGGTCGAGGCCTGTGGCAGCTAAATCTGCAGCCCAGAATGCATCAGTCTTGATTATGTCACTTTTTAAAGCTCTATGTACAATCATTTATTTTTCAGCCTGCTCAATAAACAATGTGCAATATATGTTGACATGATAGTGGGCAGCTGGCAGCATGTTCTTTAGTGGCTGTGATGCCCTTCACTGGTGATCGCATATCCCATCCACATATCATATACCATGTTAAGTACCATTTACAATTATTTTGCAAGCAGACATGCAACATTTGCATTGCTAAATTGCTGTTGATGACATCTTAAGTCAAAGTCGATAACATCTGATATTAAATACAGTATGACTATGATCCCTCCGTTCCAGCAGAGCATGTCACGCCTCTTAATTAACAACGACCAAAAAAGAAGATAATTTCTTGCTACTGATATGAGGAGGGCATGCATAGAGGTGAAGAAGGCCAATCCTCCATAAACAATCATTCCCTACGGCATCTTTACATCTCATAAGCCATCCTCCCCCTCGCTCCGACCTGATCCGCCACCGCCTCCTCTATCTGGGGGTGGGTTGTGCTCTAATAGCCTGTCAACATGAATCTTATGATCACTGAAGGATGGCAAGGAGTGGGCAGCCAAAATTCCACCTTAAAGGGTTTCCATTAGCGACCGCCAGCGCTGTGAAGGCACGTTAATGCAAATGGCGTCATCTTCACATGACAGACCGCTATACTGTTCTGTGCTCTCCTTCCTTTTTGTCAGAGCCTCTTTTACTCTGTCTGTCTGTATGTGAACATTTTAGGAGGGAAATTTACTATTTCCTAAGAAGATGTTAAAGTTTATTTTTATTATTATTATCACGCATTGTAGTTTTCAAGGACAAAAAATAATGTATACTTTTTCATATTCGTTCTCTTCTTATTTTTTCCTGTTGAAAGGTTAAAAAAGAATTGTCCTTCACCTGTTTTTTCATATTAATTGTACTTTTCAAGTTATAACTATCATTTTTAATAATATATATTAATTTATAATTTTTATAAGAATAATATGTTTATACGGAAGGTTCAAATTGTAATGTAAATATATACAGTACAGTGATGTCCAGAAGGAGATATTTGTTTTAACTGACCCTATAAATTCTGTTAAAACTATCAAAATATGATGCAATATTATATATTTATATAAAACATGAAACTTTGGTAAGATATTTATCTGATACAATTATTTGGCAAAAAGGCAAACTATAGCTACAGGTTTTAGTTTACTATGCAAATTAAAAATGCATAGTGACAATTAAAAAGCTCAGGCAAAAAACATACATTGACTACAACATAATTAGTTAAAAAATAAAAAAAAGAATAATAATTATATATATATATATATACTGTCCAAAAGTTAAATTGATCCAAAGTGACAGTAAAGACATTTATAATGTCAAATAAATGCTGTTCTATTCTTGAAAGATGCATACCGCACACGTACACATAATGTCACGTAATGGCAAGAATGATAAATATTTTATAATAATTTTGTAGAAATTAAGTGCACCTTGTTGCCATCTTACCCATATCTTCCTATCATTCATCCACTTCATGGTTCCACTTTCTCTTCATGGTTTCCACTTTCTCTTCACTATTTTTTTTCTGAGGATCACACCATCCCCTCGCTGAACTTTCAAATGTACCTCACAGACACCATCAGCCCATTCACTCTGAACTGAACAAATCACTCTGCTGCTGCGTACTGAATGCTGTAAATGCATGTCATTAATTGGAAATTACATTTAATCTAAGCACAAAAGTGCCACTTTGACAGCCACTAATTGCTGCAGACATGCTCTGCTATTCACTGCAGGACTTTCCATGAGGGAAGACTGAAAGGACAGATAATTTCAGGGATGGTAGAGTGGAACAATGTAGTGCTAAGGAGAAATTGGCCTCTGTGGGAAAGGTCTTACATAGTTCAACTGAGGTAAAGGTGATCTCTATACTGAAGTTTGTGTTCTAAAGTACTTGCTGTTAAACTACAAATTAACTGTCAAAAGAGTTTTCCCATGCTGTTGTCATATACTGAGCTCAGCTGTATAAATGGAAAGATCCAAAAAAGGAAACACATCATGCACCAAAATGTGCATAACATTGACTTTGGTGATATAATTAATTGCCAGCTGGTCTGTGACCTTAGGAATGGCAACAAAAAAGTTTGGGATCAATAAGATAAATAATAATTTTTAAAAAATGAATTTTATTCATCAAGGATGCATTAAATTGACTGAGTAAAGACATTTATAATGTATTATATATATATATATATATATATATATATATATATATATATATATATATATATATATATATATATATATATATATATATATATATATATATTTTACTTTTCACCTCCTTGTGACGTCATTCTGAAGTCTCCAGACTTGCTCGAGATTATCTGTCTTGATTAGGTGCTGAGAAAGCTGAGGAAACTCTGCAGAAATAAAACCCAGAGCCTTGATGGAGGCCCCAGGAAGGCCCCAGGACATGTGCCAGCTGTGCTTTGGGGCTCTTCATTACTTGTTTTCTCTCTCTCTCTGAGTCTGATGAAGGTGCCTTGCCTCTGGAAGACTCCCTGCATGGTCCTGGTGTCAATGACGGAGTGCCTCACTCCCCATGGGACTACAGTCCATTTTGCTTTCAAGATTCAGATCACTAAGCAGCAGGCAAGCTTGGTTCCACAGTGTTGTGTTCTTTGACTCCTCCAGTGCCTTCAGCACCAACCTATCCAACTTGGAAACAAGCCTCCTAGTTCATGACCTTCCTTACTGACAGCTGGGAGTTTGTGAGGCTACAAGACTATGTGTCAAACAATATGGCAACACTTGGACATCAATGAAATATCCTCATCCTTTACACTTGTTTCACTTGCAAAAGTTAAGTCACAAACTTACTCGCAGCTGAACATCTGCAAGATTAAGTTAAGGAATAATCTGTTTTTTTTTAACATTTATTTAATCTGTGTATCATCGCTGTCTGGCATCTCCATGTTTCATCATTTATTTATTTATTTTCATAGATTTTTACTATTGGTAACCCTTTACATCTGTCAGTTTTGCAATTATTTAACTAATTAAAAATGCTTGTTGCAAAACCCTCATAACATTGTTCGATCCTCAAACTGTCGGTAAAACGTACTCGGTTACTAGCGTAACCTCGGTTCTCTCTAGAAGAGGGAACGAGTACTGCGTAAGGTATCTTACGCTAGGGGAAAATCCTTTTTCCGCGAGATATTGAAGCCAAAAATTGTCCTTAATTTTGAAATAATGCAAAACGCGTTGCAGCAGCATGCAGACATAGGCGAGACAGCTCGCGCGCCTATTGGCTGGTCTGCGGCAACTGCAGCAGCCCATCGAGCGAGGCCTGGCGTGACGCCAGACCCAATGAGGGTGCTTCGCGCCCACTGCGTCATGTCCCGCCGAAACGGGCGTGGTCTAGGCCTATAAATATCGCTCGCAGGCAGCTATTATCTGGTTTTTCATCATAGAAGCAACCAGAGCGTGTGCATGCACGGCAAGATACGCAGTACTCGTTCCCTCTTCTAGAGAGAACCGAGGTTATGTTAGTAACCGAGTACGTTCTCTTACGAGAGGTCTCTCGTACTGCGTAAGGTATCTTACGCTAGGGGACCCAATGCAAAACGCCGTGCGTGCAGGGATCTGACACCATAGATCCAAGGGCGAAAGCCCGGGATTCATAAAGTGCACAATCACCCATGGAGCTCACAGGGAGTCCAGGAAGAGAGAGGGGTTGAAACCGTACTCTTCCACACATAGCAGCGTCATTTAGACGCTAATACATCACACAGACAGGGCGGGGAATGGCCTGAACTGGTGGAAAAATGGGTCTTGTAGTTGCAAAGTTACTTCTTACACATTCTGCCCGCACACATTTAGTGCTACCACTTTACGCTGTCGATCAATGAGCTGCGCTCAGCAGACACAGCATTCTGGGCTGATAGTATCAGGACAGACAATACTGGTAACTAGACCGACAGCAGCCTGGCCTGCAGGGCAGGAACCTCTAGGTTATAGAACCTTATAAATGTAGACGGGGAGGCCCAGCCCGCCGCCGTACAAATATCTTGCAAGGCAATCCCACTCGACCAAGCCCACGAGGAGGCCATGCCTCTCGTGGAGTGCGCTCTGACACCCAAAGGGCACTGCTCGCCCTTGGAAGTGTATGCTAGCGCAATAGCATCAACTCCATCTGGATAGGGTCTGTTTCAACGCGGCTGGTCCCTTAGAACGCCCGCTGAACAAAACAAAGAGCTGCTCTGTCTGTCTAAAAACAGACGAGCGAGACACATAAGCTCGCAGCGCCCTGACTGGGCAAAGGAGGCTCGTGTCTCTTTCCTCATCAGGGACCGGTAGGGCTGACAGGGAAATAACCTGCGCCCTAAACGGTGTGTTGAGAGATTTTGGAACATAACCGTGCTTAGGTTTGAGTATAACCCTCGAGTCATTCGGACCAAACTCCATGCACGTCGTGCTCACTGAGAGCGCGTGTAAGTCCCCTATGCGCTTCACCGAAGCGAGAGCCAGCAGAAACACGGTCTTAAAAGACAGGTGTTTCAGATCAATCGTCTGCAATGGCTCGAACGGGCCACCTTTCATGGCTTCCAGAACCGTAGAAAGGTCCCATACAGGGACTGAGGGAGGTCTGGGAGGATTCAGTCTCTTAGCTCCTCTGAGGAAGCGAATAACTAAATCGTTCCTTCCTATTGACTGACCAAGCGTTGTTCTAGAGAACGCTGCTATAGCCGCCACGTAGACTTTGAGCGTGGAAGGGGTTCTACCCTTTTCCAACAGCTCTTGTAGGAAGGAAAGCACCTCCGTCACTCCACAAGCTGTGGGTGACACGTCACGGGCTGTGCACCAGCCCACAAACACTGACCATTTCGATGCGTAGAGGCGTCTAGTAGACGGAGCTCTAGCCTGTGTGATCGTGTTCATCACTCCCTTAGGGAGCTCTGCATGTACCCTTTGATGGCCCAGACATGAAGGGACCACAGTTCCGGGTGAGGATGCCGTATCGAGCCGTAAGCCTGGGAGAGGAGGTCTCTCCTCACTGGCACTGGCCACGGGACAGTGCTCACTAGCTGCATCACAGCTGGGAACCAAGGTTGGTTTTTCCAGAGCAGCGCTACGAGCAGTACTGGACATCCTTCTTCCCTTATCCGCTCTATCACCTGAGGCAGGAGAGAGACGGGGGGAAAAGCATAGAGCAGGCGGCGGGGCCACACATTTGCCAGCGCGTCCCTGCTCTTGGAGAAAAACTCCGGGCAGCGAGCGTTTTCTTGAGACGCAAACAGGTCTATTTCCGCTCTGCCAAATTTCCTCCACAGCAGCTGGACTGTCTGTGGATGTAGAGACCATTCGCCTGCCGGAACATTGTTCCTGGACAGTCTGTCTGGTCCTACGTTCAGGAGCCCCGGCACATGCGCTGCTTTCAGCGAGCACAGATTGTACTGAGCCCACACCAGGAGGCGTTTCACTAGCCTGTACAGGTTTCGGGACCTGAGGCCGCCCTGGCGATTTATGTAGGACACCACTGACATGTTGTCCGACCGGACTAGAACATGGTGTCCCTTTATTTGGGGACAAAAACGCGTCAACGCGTTGTCTACTGCCAACATTTCGAGGCAGTTTATGTGCAGGAGCTTCTCGCGTTCTGACCATTGGCCAAAGAACGGTCTGCCCTCGAGCAGCGCTCCCCATCCCGAGGTGGATGCGTCCGTAGACACCACCCTCACCCTCGAGGAAGTCCCCAGGCTTACACCTGACCGGTACCATCCGTCCACTTTCCAAGGTTTCAGAGCCGCAACGCACCTCTGATTGACCTTGACATGAAGCGAACCGGACTTCCACGCTCGGCGTGGGACTCGCGCTTTCAGCCAGAACTGCAGTGGGCGCATGCGGAGCAAGCCCAGCTGGAGCACTGAGGATGCTGAGGCCATGAGACCCAGCATTTTCTGAAATTTCTTGAGCAGGACAGAAGCGCCGCAGCGGAAAGAGCTCGCTGCGCGCTGAACGTCCACCGCACGCTGTGGTGATAGACGCACTATCATAGACAGCGAGTTCAGCTCTGTGCCCAGGAAAGAAATCTTCTGACTGGGAGACAGGGAGCTCTTCGCCCAATTGACTTTGAGACCTAATTTCTCGAGGTGATCGAGTAACATGGTCGTGTGCTCCACGAGCACTGAGCGAGATTGCGCTAGGATCAGCCAATCGTCCAAATAGTTCAGCACTCGCAAGCCCCTCATTCTGAGGGGCGCGAGCGCCGCGTCCATGCACTTCGTAAATGTACGGGGTGCCAGGGACAAACCGAACGGCAGGACTGTGTACTGATATGCCTGGCCCTCGAAGGCGAATCTCAAAAATCGCCTGTGACGTGACGCTATTTGTATCTGGAAATACGCGTCCTTCAGATTTATTGACACGAACCAGTCTCCTCGGCGAATGTGCGCGAGGATTTTCCTGGTCGTGAGCATCCTGAACTGCCGCTTCACAAGCACTTTGGTCAGTTGCCTTAGATCTAGTATGGGTCTGAGACCCCCGTCTTTTTTGGGTACCAGGAAGTATCTGCTGTATAGCCCTCCTTCGCTCTGAACTTGAGAGAGAGGCTCTATAGCCCCTTTGCTCAATAGTTTCGTCACTTCGGCTCGAAGTAAATGTGCTACTTCTGTTTTTACCGTGGTCTCGACACAAGCCGTATAGCGGCGAGGGCGTCGGCGAAACTGCAGCGAATAGCCTCTTTCTATAATGTCTAGCACCCACTTCGAAACCCCGGGCAGCTTTGCCCATGCATCCGCATGAATAGCTAGGGGTTGAAGACGAAGCTCGCTCCGTTCGCTCTGCGATAGAGATGCTTCGGTGCATTGCAACGTAGTCGTCGCGCTCGTGACATTTGAGGGAGGGGGCGCGCTGATAACAGCGGGCAGATTGCCCGCGCTCGACTCCCTTACGGTGGTCAACCGAGAGGGGGAGGGCTGGGCGAGTCCCATAGGAACTGTCATGTCTGTGTGTAGATGTGGGCGCGGGACAGCGGGCACATTCATTACACTGAAAGCATTTTCCGCTTGAGTAAAGCGAATGCCTGTTGTTTTCTTTTTTATAGAAACTGTGAGACATGCACAACGTGGTATATGTGGGCACTGGGTAGTGGGCACATTCACAACGTTTGAAGCGCAATCGATCTGAGTCGATTTTATGTGCGCGAGACCTGTGTGACAGGCTGTGCTTGTGTGTAGTGATGGGCACTGGACAGTGGGCATGTTTTCTACACATAAAACACCATCGGCCGTGGCCGGGACACCAGAAAATACACTCTCTTGGGGATTTATCTGGGTAGCTGTAAAAACAGCTTTTGTGTGCAGGCAAGCGGGTGACAGAACCGGCTTGTTGACTGCATAATACACTGGAACAGTCACATTTCCTGGAACTGGACGAGCGAATAGTTTTGGTGGAAGTCCGGCCGCAGCGGGACTTGAACACCGTCGTTTTCCTAGGCGTGCTAGGACGACTTCGGGGCCTCGGGCTTTACCACAATCCTGGGCCGCGGGCCGCGCATAGTGGGGCGGCGGCCGGATGAGCGGGAGCGCGGTCTCACGCTTCGGGTCGAGGAAGGCGGCGCGCTCTGAATCGGCCATGTCCGAGAGCGTCAGCCAGAGGTGTCTCTCAGTAACAGTGAGAGAAGCCATCGTACGCCCAATAGCCTGAGCCGCGGACTTAGTGGCACGGAGAGCGAGGTCCGTGGCGCTCCTTAAGTCCGGCACACAGATCGCTTCAGGTCCGTCCTCGTCCAGTCTTCGGAGGAGATCGGCCTGGAAGATCTGAAGTGTGGCCATGGTGTGCAGCGCAGACGCAGCCTGCCCGGCGGCAGAGAAAGCGCGGCGGAGCAGGCTTGACGTTGTGCGGCAAGCTTTAGAGGGTAAGGCCAGGTTAGCGCGCCGTCCAGCGGAGGGCGGGCATAAGTGGGCCGCAATCGCCTCTTCGACCGGCGGCAGCGAATGATATCCTCTGTTTTTGGCATCGTCAACTGCAGAGAATGCCAGAGAAACAGAAGGACGCACTCTAGCTGAATGGGGAGCGTTCCAGGACTTAGCGACTTCTTAGTGTAACTCAGGAAGAAAGGGCGCTGGTCTGGACGCAGGCGAAGCGCGATCCCCAGGCAGGAAACAGCCATCCAGCCGGTTGCGAGCGGGTTGCTCGGGCAAAGACCACTCGAGGCCGAGGCTCGCCGCGGCCTGTGCGAGTATTCGCATGAGTTCCATTTCAATGGACGCTCTCTTGCCTGACGAAGTACGGGCAGGGGGCGCAAGGTCCTCAGAGCTCGCCCAATCCTCACTGCCTGATGCCAGGATAGAACAGGAATCCTCCTCTCTCAGCAGGGCTTCCTCCTCAGCGATGTCAACGGAAGCGGCGGCGAACGGCGGCCGCTGTCCGTCGGGAAGAGAGGCTGAAGAAGCCGGCGAAGCAGGCGGGCGAACCGGCGAGCTTTGGCGGCTGGGGGAGGGTTCCGGGACCCGCTGGGCACGGCGCTTTTTACGGCGCGATGCCGCGGTGAGCGGGGGAGCAGTCTCGGCGAAAGAGGCCAGGCGAGTCCGCAGGGTCGCCATAGGCAGTAGCTCGCAGTGAGGGCAGCCGCCGTCAGCGAGCGTGAGAGCTGCATGTTCCCCACCCAGGCAGGAAACGCAGATGACATGGCGGTCCCCGTCACTGAGTGTGGCTCTGCACGAGCCGCAGGAGGGCATCTTAAAAAAGACGCTAGCTCTTTTAGAATGTGTGTCGCGTTGGCAACACACACACACAAATAACAGAGAATGAAAGGATATAGGCGCCGGAAAGCGCAGCAGGAAGGCAAGGAAGGCGGCGCGGCCAGCGACTTCAGTGACTCGTCCCGCTGAAGATGCTCTCTCTCGACGGCGCGGCTTCTCTCCAGCTCCAGCGATGCGTGTGCTTCGCTTGAAGGATGAAAAATCAGATAATAGCTGCCTGCGAGCGATATTTATAGGCCTAGACCACGCCCGTTTCGGCAGGACGTGACGCAGCAGGCGCAAAGCACCCTCATTGGGTCTGGCGTCACGCCAGGCCTCGCTCGATAGGCTGCTGCAGTTGCCGCAGACCAGCCAATAGGCGCGCGAGCTGTCTCGCCTATGTCTGCATGCTGCTGCAACGCGTTTTGCATTATTTCAAAATTAAGGATAATTTTTGGCTTCAATATCTCGCGGAAAAAGGATTTTCCCCTAGCGTAAGATACCTTACGCAGTACGAGAGACCTCTCGTAAGAGAACCCTATAACGGTTGCAGTCTTTAGCCTCCTTGTTAAAGTGCTTGACTCCATCGTCAGAGACCAGGGTTCGAGGTCCGCACAGGTAGGACCTGGGTGAGGGTTACATATATATAGTCAGAAACTATATTTATAGTCATTATATTATAAAAAAATAATAATAAAAAAATCCATTGCTCATGCAAGTTTCTGAATATATATATATGTAACCCTCACTCAGATCCTACTCGCTCTGCTCTGCACGGGCCTCGAACCTGGTTCTCCAGTGAAAAGCAATGGATTTTGGTAAAATGTTTATATCGTTGGTATCACGTTGGTAAACTAGGAAATACATTTGCGTTCCCCGGGGGCGGTTCAGCGCAAAGAGGAGGCGCAAACGTTCCCTGGTGCTATTTTGCAGGTTTAGAAACCAATTCCACCACTGACCAGGAAAAACCTATTCTAAAGTCAGTTGCGCGTTGCGTATGTTATTCAAATGCTATTTTAAGGGTGCATGCTTGGCCATAATCAATGTAGCGTGTGCACAACGGGCATGCACTTTGATTCTCTCATCTACACAGAAGCAGCAGTTTCCATTTTTGCAAATCATACATTAATACAACAGTTTATTATAAAAGCATAAATCTAGCTTACACATTTACCCAAATTATCATATGCCTGTTTAACCGTTAATTTTAACAAAGTTAATTTGAGTGGGTTTCTCCCATCCCCAATGTCACTTCTCTGTGTTTTACGGCCCTGACGAGAACATCGGTCTCCTCGGCTGTGAACCGCTGCTGGCGCGCGCCTGCCTGGCAAATCCACCGTTATAATAGCAATCCGCATAGAACAAGCGTGCCTGCTCTTAAAGGGAATGTGAGATGTCACTCTGATTGGTTTATTTCACGTTACGCCCAAACCACACCTATGAATAATGAAGCTACTTCAGACCAACCAATTTTAGATTTGCGTTGGGCGCAAGAGTCATTTATACCGCCGGTATAATAGCAACAGCGCCCAAGACCCGCCCACAAAGTTACTTGCGTTTCGCGCTTGATACTTGGGTTTCAGACCGTTAAAATAGGGCCCACAAAGTTTCCGCCCGATAGCGACGATATTGCATACTGTCAGTTAGCATAGACAATGATTTTGATTATGCAACAATATTATTTTGAAAGTATAACAATAACATGGTGTGATATTCATGTGCTAAATTTTGGACTTGTCATGATCAGCTTTAAAAATAATAATAATAATAAGCCTTGTTACTTTCATTTAGTACCCACATACGGATCTAGGAAAGAACGTGGGATGGACGAAATATGAATGACTTTGTTTGTATGCACTTTCCTGTTATTCAAATAATACAGCATGCTTCTTGCAACACCAAGGTCTTGGATTTGATTCACAAGGCAAGCATTAACTCGTAAATAAATGTATGCCTTCAATACAATGTACAGTACATTGCATTGGATGAGTTTCTGTCAAATTCGTAAATGTGAATGTTGATGTTCTGACAATAATTACTTTAATAATGTATATCTAAGTTCTGCGACCTGCAAAATTAGACCCATTTAAAGGTGATTTAGAAAAAAATGGTCTCATTTGTTTACACAGTGTAACAACATGCCATGGATGCAGTACTAATAATTTGTTGAAAAACCCTGGAAATTTCTTTGAATAGTTTATTTATTTATTTATTATTATTATTATTATTATTTTTTTTTTTATGTGGGGATAACCACTAACAGAGGTTTCGCTGGTGATGCAGTCCAGCTATTTGAAGTCTATTTGAACAGTAAGAAGGACCAACACCATCTCTGGTGATTCCAAGCCTCTGCACATCTGATCAGGAAGATCAGAGCCATTAGATTCGCTCTGGACTCCTTTGGAGAGTACAGAATAGTGGAAAAATCATAATGGGCAATTCCTTTCTGTAATATTGGAGCTCATTTAAACCCTCATTTATTCTACCATAGTGTTCAAAGAAGCCCCGTTAGACATTTACCTTTCCCTGCTGCCAGTAAATAATGAAACGTTGCCTCCTGCTCTTCCTGCTGTGCCCAACCATATTATTCTTTGCTGTTACATCAGCAACGAGTAATGAGTTTTCTTTCTTTCGTGGACCCCGCCAATGCATTCAAGCAATGCCGTTGTACTCGCTGTGTTTTGTCTGGCACTGTCTGGATTGATTGCACTATATGTGTATTTAAAACAATGTTTCTGAGCACTGTTTCTTTAGTCAAATACATTAATTTTCACCTCTATACAGTATATACACATTTTAGAGATTATATATATATATATATATATATTTAATTATTAAATATAATATTATTTATATTACACTCTAAAAAATGCTGGGTTGTTTCAACCCAACTTTGGGGCAGATATGGACAAACCCAGCTGTTGGGTTACATTTTTAAATTACATTTTTAACCCAATATTTGTGTTTGTCCATATTTGACCCAAAGTTGGGTTAACCCTTGTGTGGTGTTCATATTTTTGTTATTCAGCCAGTGTTCGTGGGTCTGGTGTACCCGCTGTATTTTTGGGGTTTTAATTCAACATAATCAAACAATTTATGTTAAAATACTCAACAGATGTTTACTTCATCCAAATTACAAGCAACATAAACAGCATATATGGTTAATATTTCCTCTTTAGCTTTGTTAGATCACATTTAAGAATTGCAACCCTGTGAGGGAACGGCAGGGGTAGAAATAAAACTCAATTTTGGACTCACACTCTCTCACACTTACACACAATCTCTCTCTCACATGCACGCACGCACGCACGCACGCACGCACGCACGCACGCACGCACGCACGCACGCACGCACTCACACACACACACACACACACACACACACACACACACACACATTCACTTGGATATGTGGTTTACGGGGACTCTCCATAGGCGTAATGGTTTTACTAATGTACAAACTGTATAATCTATCCCCCTACACTAACCCTAGCCCTAAACCTACCAATCACAGAAAACTTTTGGCCTTTTTTGAATTTCAAAAAACACCATTTAGTATGTTTACTCATTAGCAACAACCATTTTATTATGGGTATGTCATTTTGCACTCGATTGCCAAAAATGGGGGTGACTGGTAAGGGGTTAAGCCGTTTGGTTTATGAGGACACAGATGTCCTCATAAACCACGTTTACATTGTAATACCCATGTCATTATACACATTTGTGTACTCATAAACCACACACACACACACACACACACACACACACACACACACACACACACAATAACAGCAAGCCCTGACAGGAGGAGGACAGAGTAAAGGTAAAGAGGACCTAAAATTTCCACACTTTTATTAGCCCCGGGTCCAGTGGACCCGAACATCCTTTGTGTAATATAAATGTGTAGGGGGGGGGGTGTACAGTGTGTGGTCATTGAAAATGTGTTCTGATTATGTTCTTCACAGAAAATGAGCCAAGGCCAATGAGTCTGAAGTTGAAAAAATAAATTATCGTATCATTTTTCTTTTGATAAAAAATGAAAACGGGTCCTACAGATCTGAACACCATACAAGGGTTAAAACAACCCAGCATTTTTAGAGTGTATTATACAGTGCTGGTCAGAATGATTTGCCCCCTTGGTAAATATGATCAAAGATGGCTGTAAAAAATAAATCTGCATTGTTTATCTTTTTGATATTTTATTTAAAAAAATGCAAAAATCGAACCTTTCATTGAAGTAAAAAAAAAATTAACCCTCTGGGGTCTAAGGTGTTTTTGGGGTCCTTGAGATGTTCTGACATGCCCTGACATTTTTGCTTTTTTCAGTTGCTTATAAACATATTAATGGCAAAAAAAATTACACACTATTTAGCACAAACAGGGCTACCATGAAATGTGAGCAACAAGAATGTACATGTCTGCATTTTTGAGAGAATAATGTTTATGCGGTTATTGAAAAAACTAAAAACTAAAGTTTCTGAAATAAGGCCATAAAACACATTCTAAATATGTGCCAATAAGACTTTTGTCTAAAAGATGTCATCGCCTAGTGTTTTTTCTTCAAAATGAAGTGAAAATCACCCTGCCTTATCATTCACATAACACAATACATTGATTTGAATTTTGCAAAGCACTTTCTGTTTGGAAAGGCCATATGCGGAGTGGGCGTCAACGGTCATGTATATGTAGTGGTTCACACCTGAGGAGACAATGGGGCCCGCATACTTAATTAGCCATTCATTCAGGTGAGTCACTGAGCCACAAGAATGCAAGAGCAACAGTTGGAAGCATCTCAATTCTTTTTTATTTTTCCTCATATTGTGCTTGCAATTTGGCCTATAATATCCAAGGAAAACATGTCTAGTAATTGTGCAGTTAATTCTCATACTGTATTTTCAGTTTTGGAATATTTATGTGCTCCCCAAATTTGTCAATAATAAAACACAATAAAAGTTATTTAAAGAAAAGGCTTATATTTACCTTTTAATAGTTTGTTTACATCTACCTTGTAAATATATTTTTTTATTAAAAAGGTTACAATTACAACAACAATTCAAGTGTAATCTTTCTTTGTAAAAACTAAAGTATACATTTTATCATACATATTTCAAAGTTAAGGATTTGATTGATTATTTGATAACTTTATTTTTGACAAAACATATTATATTTAACATAAGCAAATATTGGCAAACAAAAGCTTATTTGAGGTGGCAGATATTTTACATTAAAAATGTATAATCTATCCAAAACTAATCAACGAAATGTTGTCTTTCATATGTCTGTAACATAGGTCTTTCATTTTTATTATAAGAAATATAAATGTTAATTTGCAGTTTAAATCCAGGAAATTTGTTAATGAAAAAATTATTAAAAGTAAGATACAATTGATACAAAACGAAATTCGTTTTAAAGAAAGGATTTGTACTTTCTGTTTTGAGGTCTCTGTGAAAGTTTGAAAGTCTTTTAGTGATTTTTTTAGAGCGCTCGCGTCCATAATGGAGAACTGTCACGTAATATTGTTTTTTCCTCATAAATGCGAACACGAAAAATAAAAGACAAAAGACTTTTAAGTAAAACTTACTTCGCTCTTCAATATGCTGCCGTTCGTCGTCTGAGTTACAATCTTCCTCTGAGGAAAAGGTGCATTCTTCCTCGCCGTCCAGAATCATCTGAAGGGAGTCTTTATTACCGGAGAAGCGTGTCATACTCAAAACGCGATGAACTATCAGTAAGTCTGATGAAGAAACTTTTTATGGCATTGATCAGGGGGCGGGTGCGCTGCATACTAGATCATCTAACGATTTACATGTGAATCGCGCCGGGGGCGGGGCGGCCGCAGCTGATTATAGAGATAATGAGGCAGAAGGAAAAACGGTACCTCTCCTTGCTTTCAAACGGATTACATGAGTTGAAAACATTTGTTTTTTATATAAATTACTTCATTTAAAAGAGGAGATTTCAAGCTTCATAAAGACATATCTCACGTGCCTGTGTGAGAAGTATTCGCTGAGTTATGATTCATTTTCGGACGCGTTTCAGAATGGACGACACGGACAGAGAGAAGGCAGAACTCGCTTCGTGTTTATTTTTCTTTATTTGGCGAAAAGCACAACACTTTGTTTTTATTGTGAGTGTACACAAAAACAATACACACTTAACAGGATAGATTGATGTATAACACAAGCATATAAGATAAAAATTAATATTTTTATTTTATTATTTTTTTGCACTCATACGGAAAAAAACGAGCCTATCGCGCCGGCGCGATAGCCGACCTCAGGGGGTTAAAGTGTGTGTGGGGGGGAAATCACATTATGAAATAAATTTTCCCTTTGTCCTGGGAACTCCGACGTGTCGTCGGGGGAGTTCCCTGACGAATTGGGATCACGCAAGGGAGACCAATTGCCTACGAGTGATTTAAAACCAGCCAATGAAAATTGGCATGCAGGATTTGCATTCTGCAGCCCGCCTACCAGCGCGGGTATAAAAAGGCGGAAGCAATGCATGCATAATGCTTTTAGCTTCGGAGCCGACTGGTTGTGTCCTTTCTGAGTGAATGAGCTTTAAGATTGAATTTATCTTACGCTCTACGAGTCTGCTGTTTCGGGAAGGGATCTCTCCGTGTTGGCGTGACGGCATTTCATCGACCGCGCGATTTCCTGTCTGCCGGCTGCGTCTACACGCTGTTAATTCAAAAGCTGTTTTCACAGCTGGTAAACGGTTGAGTGCGCACAGCGGGCTTGCAGTTTCCCCGCTGTGTTGCCGCGTTGGGTCCCTGTGTGAAAGGGACCCTTCTTCCTGAAAGAGCAACATGAGTGAAGATCGCGTCCTTTTCAGGATGACGTTTCACTCGTGTGTTTCTGGATGCGATCATTTCCTGTCCTCATTTGACGGCCACGATCGCTGTTTCACATGCCTAATCAGTGTGTTGAAGCTGTGTTCGTGGGTGGTTCATGTTCTCTCATGAGTGCATGACCACGTCAGCATGTTGTTCGTCTCTCCTTTTTTCGTAAAGGCTTGGGCCGCTCAGCGTGCCGTGTGCCGTCGAGCTGCCGATTGACAGCGTGGGTTGTCACGGCAACCCAGCGAGCGTCATTCGGCGCTCAAGATGCGCGGTTAAGATCATGACTCGCGTGCCTCTATGAGGTGAGTCCCTTTGCTTATTTCCCGATCTAGTTTCTCTTCTGGTGCACCAGAGGAGGGCTACTTTGGCGAATAACATTGGTGATCTGAGGATTACAGTGGGGCATATGGCAGCCGCAGCCGCAGTAACGCCGCTCAGCCTGTTACATATGACACCGCTTCAGCGCTGGCTTCATGATCGAGTCCAGAGGTGGGCGTGGCAGAGCGGCACGTTCCGGGTCAAAGTGACCCCGCACTGTATTGGCCCACCAGGACCGATTCCTCTGAGGAAGGATCTCCTTTCTCAGAGACGGGGCACTCTATGGCACCCGCGTCCAGACCTCTGGAAACTCCATGTCTGGTCCCTGGACGGGACCTGGAGGTTCTACATGGCCTGCCACAGGCAGTGATAGACACCATCACTTCCGCTAGAGCCCCCTCTACGAGGTGCCTCTATGCGTTGAAGTGGAACCTGTTCGTCGAATGGTGTTCCTCCCATCAGGAGGACCCCCGAACTTGCCCGATTAGAGTCGTGCTTTCCTTCCTGCAAGATGGGTTGGAGTGAAGTCGGTCTCCCTCCACCCTCAAAGTGTATGTCGCTGCAATAGCCGCGTATCACGATGCAGTAGAAGGTAAGTCTTTGGGGAAGCACGACCTGATCATCAGATTCCTTAAGGGTGCTAGGAGGTTAAATCCACCTCATGTTTTGCACTCTGTACCCTCTTGGGACCTAGCTCTGGTACTTAGAGCTCTACAAAGTCCTCCCTTTGAGCCTTTGTTGACAGTAGAGCTTAATATCCTGTCCATTAAGACAGCGCTCCTGTTAACATTGACCTCTTTTAAGAGGGTCGGGGATCTGCAGGCTTTTTCGGTCGATGAATCGTGCCTAGAGTTTGGGCCGGGCCTTTCTCACGTTGTATTGAGACCCCGGCTCGGATATGTGCCCAAGGTTCCTACCACTCCCTTTGTGGATCAGGTAGTGAACCTGCAAGCGCAGCCCCAGGAGGAGGCAGACCCAGCCCTAGCTTTTCTCTGTCCTGTCCACGCCCTGTGGGTTTATATTGACAGAACGCAAAGCTTCAGGACCTCAGATCAGCTCTTTGTCTGTTACGGAGGCCAGCAGAAGGGGAAGGCTGTCTCCAAGCAGAGGTTAGCTCACTGGTTAGTGGTTGCTATCACCCGAGCGTATGAGTCTCTGTGTGAGCCTTGTCCTCCCAGGTTGCGTGCTCACTCTACTAGAGGTGTTGCCGCTTCCTGGGCTTTGGCTCAAGGCGCCTCGCTGACAAACATTTGTAGAGCTGTGGGCTGGGCGACACCGAACACATTCGCTAGATTCTATAGCCTACGTGTAGAACCTGTTTCCTCCCGAGTACTCGCTACGGCCAGTGGTGCGAGGGAATAGGTTGTCGGCTCGCTATGCCACTCCGCGCCTCGGCCGGATACGTGCGTCTTTTGCTCCGTATGGCACCCTATGTCAGTGAGCCTCATGAGTGAGGAACTCCGGTGCCAGGCATGGCGGACCGCCTGGCGCCAGGTCTGCTACCTCTAGTAGGAGTTGCTAGTAGACTGGGTGTTTTTTCCAGTGGTCTCTACGGTGACCCATGATGCCACGTGCAGTTCAGCCGTGTCTTCCCCTTGACAGACTCGTTCTGTCGTCCCTGTTGAGTACGCTCCCACTTCCCTCAGATTGGGACCACCTCAGGGACTGCCATATGTTTCACTACCCCAATGGGTTAGTATATATGTGTATTCCAGGCCTTCCTCAGGCAGGCTGGGCTTCCGCAGCATTTTTTTTTTATTTTTCCACAAATTGTGCTTGCAAATTGGCCTATAATATCCAAGGAAAACATGTCTAGTAATTGTGCAGTTAATTCTCATACTGTATTTTCAGTTTTGGAATATTTATCCTCTCCCCAAATTTGTCACTAATAAAACACAATAAAAATTATTTAAAGAAAAGGCTTATATTTACCTTTTAATAGGTTGTTTACATCTACCTTGTAAATATCTTTTTTTTTATTAAAAAGGTCACAATTACAACAACAATTCAAGTGTAATCTTTCTTTGTAAAAACTAAAGTATACATTTTATCATACATATTTCAAAGTTAAGGATTTGATTGATTATTTGATTACTTTAATTTAATTGTACTTTACTTTGATTGCAACATAAGACTGGTTTTGTGATCCAGGGTCACATATTTCAGTCGATTTTTACTCAGTATAGCAATACAGTTTGCTAAAACCGAAACATTCATTCACACACAGAAACGCCTGACTGTAACGTTGTTTTTATGAAATATTAGGGCATATAAATGTTAATTTGCAGTTTAATACGTTGCTTATACAAATAGCCTACATTTTATTTCAACATATTTCAGTCGATTTTTACTCATCTCAGTATAGCAATACATTTTGCTAAAACATCATCATTCATTCACACACACACAGAAAGGCGATTTAAATTTAAACTGTCTTTTTGCGAGCTGTGGTAAACAGCGCGCATCTCTGCGGCTGCCGTTCATTCATTCACACGGAAACGTGATTAACTTGAGAAGAAAAAAAAAACTTACTACAGTTTTCCTCACTCAGTCGGATCTTCGCTCCTCGCAATACCCGAACTCTGAGGTAGATTCTCCATTATTATTATTATTCCTCACAGCGCTGCCAGATGGTGTAAACACGTAGGCTACAATGATATGATTAAACTTGTGTTTTCTCGAGCTGATATGTGGGGCGTTCACAGGTTTGCCTCAGTAATTTGCGTTTGAATAGCACGCGCTCTCCGTGGGCGGGTTCACATTACATTTGAATTAGCTCTAATGAGCTCGACTGGAATCGCTCTCTTTTAATACAGATTTCACAAGATGAGAATATTTGTATTTTATATAAATTACCTCATTTAAAAGAAGAAAATTCAAGCTTCATGCCTGTGTGTCTGTATGCCTGTTTGACTGAGTATTCGCTGAGTTATAGTTAATTTTCGGACGCGTTTCAGAATGGATTTAACCGACAGAGAGAAGGCAGAACTCGCATCACGTTTATTTTTCTTTATTTGGCAAAAAGCACAACACTTTGTTTTTATTGTGAGTATACACAAAAATAAAACACATTTAAAGATGAACTGAACTGAAAAAATCAACATTGATAACGTGTTGTTTATGACAATTAAAAGTAAATTACACAATTTTTTTTTTTTTAATATCAATATAGCTTTTTTTAAGCAACACAAAAATTGTGTTTGTTAGTATTAGAACGCGGGCAATTCTGATGACATCACTGGCATGGTAGAACCTGCGAAGGTATATAGGCAGCTGCAACTGCAGGTCCTATACACACGAAAATGAGTCATTTTGGTTACGCGTTTGAGCCTGTGAGGGACAGGCCAGTAGTACCTGACTACCACCACAAGGAGGACGATCAGTTTCAGGCTCCACCTACAGTACAGGATCGTTTGGGGGGAAGTGACTGGTGTGGGTGCGGGCGCTGCCGGAGCATAGACAGTGCACCGGAATCAATCTGTTGCAGAGAGGACAACCTGGAACATTTATTTTTGAAATGCGATATGGAATTAGACCATATCGCATATATCGATATAGTTCAAATTTGTGATCCTTGCTTCCCACTCCCCCGCTCCTCCTTTTCCACTCTGCGTGCGTGTTTAGAGCATGTTATGTAATGAGAGGCGAATCATGACTACTTCAGAAAACCCAGCACAATAGGGACTACCAGGCAGTGACATAAGTGTACGCTGAAATAAAGTCTTTCACCTCAGAAAAACGGACTTTCTTGTCCTGTCAGCCGTTATCCTGTTCTCGTAGCGCACACTCAATTGCACGCACAAATGCAGCGGCGCGCGCTGTATCGCCTCACTGATCCAAGTGCAAAAGAAACTACGAGCATGCAACGCCGTTACGTTGTAAATTACATGAAATAAAAGTAATGCAGGTATGATACAGATTGTATTTGCAATGTACATAGTCAATTATTAATGGAGCAATAGTGGTTCATGGTGTTATAAGAGGTAAATGTGGTGGGAGGTTGGAGGGCTGTACCCTGTCTCTCATTTATTGTTTACAAGCACATTATGCATTTTAGTAAATAGAGACTGCATATATGTCGTGTGCATTTAGAGAAAAATACTAAAACGTTTGAGGTACTGTGCGTTTTAGAAAGTCGAGGACGATAAATGGCAAATGTGATTGGACGAATTCATCCAATGGGATCGCTTGTTAAGTTAGCTGCACGCAAAATGTTAAAATCAAAATACTGCACGGCCGGTTACTGCACAGATACCTCTTACTATGGACCTAGCAGCTAACGTTAGTTCTGCGAGTTGAACTCCCTGCATCAACAATGTTTCCTGACACGATGAACATCAGCTAGCTTCAGGGTGAGTAGAGAGGGACATTGGATTCTGTTTACAGACCTGCTGCAGTTTAGTTAGCTGCTAGTAAACGCATTATTATCGATCTGTGATATCGTCGGAGTCATGATTTATTTATACAGTTTATATGGTCGGAGTGGTGTCTAGCTTGTGGAGTTTGACAAAAGTGCTTCCAACGTGTTTAGCTGCTAGCCCTTTACCTAGGTAGGATCGTTTAATGTCTAGCTTGGTTTTGTGACTCAATTTCAATGAATGGCAAGTGTGTCAGTCTCAGTTTTGTTGAACGCTATAAAGCCTGGTTTCCTTGTCAAGGTAGCCTGTGAAAATGTATCGCAACCCCAGCTGCCTAGCCCTATACCATTCGTTACTACAGCCAGGGGCAATACAGTATGAACCCCCAGACCTGTTGGTTTCTGTTTCCTCAGCCATGTCAGCTGGCCTCAGACTATGTACATGCTATGGCTGCTCTGCTTGTGTTGGTTAGCAACAGAGTAGCTTACCATGCCAGTGACGTAGTGGAATGCTGAAATCCAACATGGCGGCGCCCGTGTAACAACAACAACATTTTCAACATACCATTTTATCCCTTTTAACAAATTCTGCCATTTTAATAATTGTACCAATGAGAATAAATAAAATACATCTGTTATATCACCTTTACTCAAATTTTCAGTTCAGTTCATCTTTAACAGAATCGATTGATGTATGAAACTTGCTTGTAATATCAAAGTCAACAGAGCAAAATGAATTTCTTTTGAACTGAACTGAAAAAAAGTGAGCCTATCGCGCCGGCGCGATTGTCGACCTCAGGGGGTTAAAGGAGCAGTTTACCCATGGGAACATTAATCTTTATTGAAAGTGGGTCATATATGTAGTCGAAATGTAACATAAATTTCGAATTTGGTGCCTTCTTGACTGAGGAAAGACAGAAAGTAACTTTAGGGCCCATTTGTATGAAAGACAACAACTCCCACAATTGCACAGCTCCGCAAGCCACTCCCACTCATTTTCACATCACAAACGTCCGTGTCCTCGCCTGATTCAGAGATTTCGTCCAGGAGAAATTGGAATTGTTGAAATTCTTTGCAGCAGACAGACTCTATCTCTGTGTCCGTAGGCGCACAGTGAGAGCACAGGCCCCATCAGTCCGCTCCAGTTCTCGAGCCAGTCCGGGCTCCTCGTCCACTACAGGCAGGTCTTCTGCCTCGGCTGCAGAAGCCGCAGCAGCCGCCTCCTGTTCCTCCATCAGCCTCAGCTGCTCTTCGCTATATTGCGGCTCGTAAAGGTAGCCACGAACATCTGATTCGAGCATCAGACTTTCGAAATCCTCTTCTTCCATATCATATTGAGTACCTTCCGCCATTGTCGTAACTTCACGTCTGGCTCCACAGCGCCTGTTAGCTTAGCTTCCAAACAAGATGCCGGATATTGCTTTTAGTTTCTGCAAGTGAAGTCCCACTGATCTGTAATAGGTCGGTAGCGTGAGTGAGTCCCACCCCCTGGAAAAATGAGGAACGAGTGTTTGTAGTCTCAACCCCTCTACAAAGATATGGGAACTCTACAAACTCAATTTAACTAGCTCTATAGAAGTTTATTTAACAACATGGCCTGGTTTCACAGACAAGGCTAAGATTAATCAGGATTAGGCCTTATTTCAGGTAGTAGCTTTAGTAGCTTTAGTAGCTTTTATAAACATGCTTTAGAAAAAAAAAAAAAAAAAAAAAAAAAATTCTGTTGTGCATCTTGAAACAAAACAATGGCACTGACATTAAGATATGTCAGTAACAGTTGCTTTCAGTTCAGACAGCTTAAACATGCATTTCAGTCTGGGACATGGCTTAAGCCTTGTTTGTGAAACTGGCCGTATTTATTTTTTTCTATAATTACAAAAATCTATAAATATTTTTTGGGTGAAATATGACCGTATAAGTCATTTTCACATCCAGCTAAGTCATAGATTACATTTTATATAGTATGATAGAGATATAGAGAGCTTCACAATAATGAAAATATACATTTTATATAAAATATTAAAACATTTTTTAGTTTTATTTTAAGGTGAAATATGACCTAACAATCTATGTATTATGTATTGAGTTACTCATTAAATTCACATTAGGCATGACTATAAGCATACTGATAATGAGTTTAGAAGTTTGAATTGATGAAATGATTTCCATGTAAATAAAATCATCTGGGCTTTTGACGCTTGAGATCCATGATTTGCACTTCACTGGAAGTGCCCTTTGTGAGAAAGGTCACTCCTGGCAGGGTATCACTCTAAAAAGGGTCCTCCTACTCCTTTCGGGACCTCTAGACATCTAACGCATGCCTTTGGGCAAGAGCAATCCCAGTGAAGTAATTGATTTTTGGACAGTTTGATTGTATCTGTTTACCTGGTCTATTTTAGGCAGGCAGCAGAAAATGCCGTATGACTGTTGTTAAATTGCATCATCTGACCACCAGGCACCTCTTCTTTCATCTACTCCCTCCTCCCCCTAGTCATGTCTTTCACTTTTCCCCCACCCTGTACGCAACTCTCTCCCCATCATCAAAGTTTTGCTCTTTCTTTTCTCTTCACCATCCATGCTTTCTTTCTAGTTCCCCCTCTCATTATCTCATAGGGTATGAAGGAAAACGGCAACTGACTCTAGAACAATTTTAGGATCGCATACACACCCACACTCCCTCTTCCACTTTAACACGCACCGTATCATCAAATTCCAAAATAGGACCTCTCTCTTTCCACGCAGAGGCACATGAAAGAAGTTCATAGGCTTGACAGGATACGACAAAAGCAAGCGAGCGACTCAGGCTTCAGCTCTGATCAGAGATCAAATCTCCTCCGCAGCTCCAGGGTGCTCTGGGACTGGAAAACTTCACAGTGTGCCACCTCCAGAGGAGCTTGACAAAACACTGAACCCAGAAGTGACAGAAAGAGAAGGCTAACGCTAGTGTGACGAGCAGGTGAGTTGTGCTGTCCGGTTTGCCCTTCTCATTCCATCATCCTCATTCTAATATGTTGTCAAGACAAGACAGTGTCCAGTCAGGGAAGTCCAATGTCTTCACCATACTGGCTAAAAAAACAACAACTTTAGGTTTACCACCTGGTCCACTTTGCAACTTATTCTGACTAAGAAGTCTTAACATTTAGCAATATTATTGATTTGCACTGACAATATTGGATGAGAACTGAACTGAGCTGCTGGATGATGACATCACTGTTTTCTCCAGAACTGCTTTATAGGCCTTATGTAGCCCCACTCCTTTTCAGCGCTGCACTCGTTGTGTTCTGTCTTCCGGTTTGTATTTTCACAGCATGAAGGTAAGATCTAATGGATTTATGAATGAACCACTTGTTTTGAAATCATCCCAGTCACCTGACATTCATGACATCTGCTTCAAACATTACAATGCTCATAATAACTTTAGTTAACTCTACAAGAAGTAATTCCACTTCACCAGCTAATTACTCTTCATCAGTGATGCTATAGAAATATACAGAGCTACCGCAAAACGGAAGTTGAAACACAAAATTCTAAAAATGGCTGTGCTTCTCTGGTGCATAGAGTGTAGCTAAATTGAACTCATTTCATAATTGATGAACTTATCATTTGAACTGACTTAAGGTGAACAATGGCACTGTTTTTTTTAGAGTTGCTTTACAGCAGAAATTAATTCGGTTTGCATCACTGATCATTACTTTCCTGTTTATTACTGTAAAGCTGCTTTGAAACAATTATAAAAAGTGTTATGCATATAGATGAAGGTGACTGACCAGTTAAACAGGTCAAGACCACGACTGACATGTAAATTTACCAACCACAGCTTTTATTTTTTTAATTTTTAATTTTTATTTAATAAACATTGTGAAAATGTGCCTGTGAATTACTAATTGCTATATGTGAAACTGTCTCAAATTCTCAAATTATGTTCCTCCTCAGAAATGCTTGTTGTAGTAATCTTGTAAACGAAGACAAAGTTATGATAGACTTTGTTTTCAGGTAGACTGAGAAAAACATCTCCTAGAAGCCAGCCAGCCAATCAGATTACCATGGAAGTGACTCTCAGAGCGGCTCTGGAGATGAAGTCTCAGAGCGGCTCTGGAGATGAATAACACACACACACACACACACACACACACACACACACACACACACACACACACACACAGTGTTTTCATTTCAGAAAACACTGCGTGCTTCAGTGTGTGTGCGCTAAACGAAACTGTGCGTCTTCGCTATTCATTCACACAAAGACAAGCACAACATGCAGGATTCAAATTGAAATAGTCTTTTTAGTATATAGTAATAGTGGTTTAATATTCACAGACACTATATAGTGATATATATATCAGCTACAGTGCTCCTAGTTAAAAGAGTTAGTCTGGACTTCCCAGACAGCAACATAGTGTCGGCCCAGATCCGGCCCACATCTATTACGCGTTGAATCCACATGCTCCAGATGTGGCCCGGATGTTGCTGTATGGGTTGGTACCAAAGTACCGGTACTTTTGACAACCCTAATAGAGACCTAGAGGGAACACCCTATAGCAATGGTCCCCTAAACATTCCCAGAACTTCCTAAATGTTCCCTGAAGGTCTGCAAAATAACGTCCCCCAACCCTTAAAAGAACTCCACATCGTGACCGTCTCGGAACGTTCTGGGAACATTACTAGGCGATGTCCTTGACACCAGCAGGGACGTTCTGAGAATGTTCTGGGAACTTAAAATTTCTAGCAGGGTATTATTTATAAACTGTTTTCCCCACAAGGACAAGGTTTTGGATATCTTTGGGGGGACATTCTATTCCCATATATATATATATATATATATATATATATATATATATATATATATATATATATATATATAGAGATAGATAGATAGATAGAGATAGATTATACATAATGAGAAGATCACAGTGATTATATGGCATCATTGTTGTATCCATCTTTAAAGTCTTCTTCATTAGTAGAAACACATGGATATGCATTTCCAATTTTCCAAACAAGCTTCAAAATCTCTAAATGTTTTAATTACTCATTTTGAAAAGTACAGAGAACTGGCTTACATTAAAGTCAATCCATATTCATCACATCCAATTACAGAAAGCACATTTATTTTTGTTTTGTTCTAAAACGAGTGTTTTTCTTTGTCTAATTCAAGCACATTAGGCTTATGGCCAGGAGCGTCATATCTTTTTAAAGTCTGGGGGCACCAAGAGGTTTATAAAAATGCTTTTTTATGCAATCTGTCTTTTAATTATCCATGTCATGAAATGCTGTGAATTCTGAAGATAAAAAAGAGAAATCTACCATTTTTAGTGTTTAATTTAAATGGACCGTTTTATGGGTCACTGCTATTTTAATATAAGAGATTTAATTAAGATCTGAAAGATTGTTGACTAGATTGACATGGTCTGATTTTATAAATCTGTACAAGATGATATTTAACATAAAAATATAAATGCATACTTTGAATCTATCTCTCTTCCACATCTTCACACATCATCTAAAATGGGTAGGCCTGCGTATAAAAGCAATTACCTCGTTTTTTTTTACTTTTTTTAAGATGATTTCATGATTTACTTATACAAATACTCTAAAAAGTATAAAACTGACAAAGGTAAAGGGGTACAAAATGTTTTACTAAATTCAAAATAAAGCAGCAATGTTTGTTAGCTAATAGCAGAAAGGACAGCTGAGATTTCCTAGTGTGTTAACATTTTCAAACTGGATTTTTTTTTCCATTCTTCTTGGCAAAATTGCTCCTGCTTCATGAGTTTGGACAGAGACCATTTGTGAACAGCAATTTTTAAGTTATTATACAGATGTCCGATTGAATGCTCCACTCCAGAACATAAGCCCATTAGTCCAGTGTGACTTTTGCTGGGTCATTGTCCTGCTTAAGATGAATTATCTTGTGTGTGTGAACTGAACATCTTTATCCTATGAAGCATTGCTAATGATGATACCATGCAGACTGTGAACTCATTGACAGTTGTCATTGACTATGTACAGTCTTTTTTATCAGATAAAAAAAGAATTACATACTTTTATTCGGCAAGGATGCATTCAATTGTCAAAAGTGAAAAAAATGTCTCCATTGGCCTGCCAAACCCGAGCGCCACACTGCGGCCTGGCTATATAGTGCCTGTGTCGTGTTGCGTTGTTGCAAAGCAACCGGAAGCCGATGAGTCTATTTTTTGTCTTAAAAGGGGATGTCAGAAATGTTATATTATTGTACTTTTGTATATATTTATATTTATTTTATTGTGTATATTTATTTATCTATTAGATGTTATTTATCTATAATATTTATTTATCTATTAGATGTTATGTTGTGTACGTATATATTTATGTCTTAATTGTAAATATGTACATACTTACCTCAAGATGGTTTAGCCAAAGGGGAGGGCCTTGGGCTTTAAAGGGGAGCCTCAAACCATTGTCAGGTTGTCATTTAACCTGTCAGGCCGCATGCAGTTGCCATAAGCAATTCTTTACTTCCATTATTGCACTTTTTTTTCTTTGTAACTTTTGTATATACCTTTTGTTGTTTTTGTTCTGGGACAGTGAGCACTGTAAATAAACATCACTTTACACCTTACAGTATTGACATCCTCCGATGGCCCGATGTCTCACACTCATCAATGCATGAGGGTAATAAAGGCTATATCCTGTCTAGTCCGAGCCAACAGAAGCTCTACTGTGGCACAATTCACAAAAAATTTGAATGATGGTTATGTGACATAACACACTCTTCTGCGTATGGGGATACGTATAGCGGCACACAATCAGAGTGTCAATGATGACCCTTGTACACCGTCAGAAGCACCTACAATGGGCACACAAGCGTCTGGACCTTGTGGAAGCAGTGGAAGAAGGTCGTCTGGTCTGACGTGTCCCGTTTTCTTTTTTTGTATCACGTACGGCCCTGTACGTCTGCTCCGTTCACCTGGGGAAGTGATGGCACAAGGATGCACTGTGAGATGATGACAAGCCGGTGGAGGGAATGTGATGCTCTGGACAATGTTTTGCTGGGAATCCCTTGGTCCGGCCATACACGTGGACGTAAATTTGACATGTGCTACCTCCCTAAACATTGTTGCAGACCAGGAACATCCCTTCATTACAATGGTGTTCTCTGTTTGAAGTGGCCTCTTTCAGCAGAATAATGCCTTACTGCACATATTGTTCAGGAATGGTTTGAGGAACATGATGAAGGTCTCGCCCCGGCCTACATTCCCCAGATCTCAATCCAATTGAGCATCTGTGGGATGTGTTGGATGAACAAGCTTGATTCATGGCAGCTCCACCTCACAACCTACAGGACTTGAAGGGTCTGCTGATAGCATCTTGGGAGGGGGCTCAGGAGGAGGACAAAGAGCAGGTGAAGGGCAGACAGAAGGCAGGAGGGACCAGGGTGGAGCAGATGCAGGTGCAGGCGGGGACACAGAAGGCTGCGGTGGAGCTGGAGTGACAGAGGACCAAGGTGGAGCTGGAGGGATTGAGGAGCCCAACAGAGCCAGAGGGATGAAGGGACAAGGCGAAGCCAAAAGAGTGTAATCCCGAGGCGATTACACCGACCAAGGCAGAGCCGGGGGGACGAGGGAGCCCAGCGGAGCTGGTGGACTGATGGGCCACGGTGGAGCAGAGGGAGGTAGGAGCCAAGGTTGAGCTGATGGACTGAGGGGCTGAGGTGGAGTCCTGGTCACGGAGGTTGGAGGTGGAGACCGGGGATCCACTGACCATGCTGGAGCTGAAGGCTGGCAGACCCACGGCGACTCCACCTCCCCAAAGGTGGTTTGAGGAGCTGAGAGGCTGACAGTCAGTGGCGGAAGAAGGGTTGAGAGGTGGTAGATGGGAGGAGGTGGGAGAGGGAGGCTGGGTGGGAGTTCAGGAACCGGCTCAGGTTCTGGAACAGATTCCAGCTCGGGACAGCCTCAGGCTCAGGCTCAGGCTCAGGCTCGGGAACAGACTCAGGAAAAGATTCAGGCTGAGGATCGGTAACAGACTCAGGAACAGATTCAGGCTCAGGAATCGATTCAGATACAGGCTCAGGGACAGAAGACTCAGGCTCCGGAACATAAAGACTCAGGCTCCGGGACAGAAGACGGGCGGTCATGGGGAGGTCATGGTGGGACTAGACACTGGACGGGCGGTCTCAGTGTACAAATTTTTACTTACAATATAACTCAAACAGGCACATAGGAGACAGGCAGAAGGTATACACACTTAATACAACGGAGATTGGACAAAGACTGACTGAACTGAATGGAACTAAATACAAACACTGATGAACACTGATTAACAGGACACATGTGATACAGATGATGATGATGATGATGACTGTCAAGAAGACGACACGTGATGTAATGACAGGTAGACAAGTCCAATGAAAACAAACTAAACCAAACACAACTGTGACAATTATAGTCCTTCACGTCTATTGCGATTTCAAAATACCGGCCATTTGATAATACCTAGAATATCAAAATAGACTGCTGGCGGTAGAACCTTTTCCTATTCAGCACCAAAACTTTGGAACAGCCTTCCTACCATTGTCGGGAAGCAGACACACTCTGTCAGTTCCAATCTAGACTAAAAACACATCTCTTTGGCCTAGCATACACAACACATTATAGACTTCTATAATTCAATGTTAGGCTGCATAGATTAGGTCAGCTGAAACCAGGAACACTTCCCGTAAATCGTGATGTACTTGTTACATCATAAGAAGGATGGCGTCTACGCTAATATTAGTCTCTCTGTTTATCCGAGGTTTACCGCAGTTCACCGGATCCAGGTCGTATCCTGATCTGTGCATACCTTTGGACTGAACACGTAATGCGCATGTGCGTGGCATCAGCGGTTTCGCAGGTTTGCATTTTTGAGGTTTGCGCAGGGATAACGAATAATCGTTTGCACCTTCAAACCTATTTCAGGGAGTGCGTTCTCGAGACACCAGGCACTGTTTTGTGCGAATGGGCGGCCGGAGCGCGTTAAGGGTTTTCCTGTTAGAACAGTGTTGTGATAGCGGCCCATAAGTTAATAACTAATGATCTTCGCAACGGAAGTGAATCAATCAATTAAAACTAACTTTAGCTGGACAATAACTTTATCCTAGAGCTGTGGTAAAGCCTAAACAATCTGTTACGATAATTTCCAAATATCACTGTAAAGCTGCTTTGAAACATTCCATATTGTTAAAAGCGCTTTATAAATGAAGGTGAATATATGGTTTGAAAGTGTAGTGTTGACTTTATGGGAGGGGACATTCAGTGCATTGGTGTGATTCTTGTTTCCTCTCTTGAAAGCATTAAATGGAGTGTATACTTAGTTTAAAATCATGTTCTTTGAATTTCCTTGATATTAAGCACAAGGGATGTAAAACATCCAAAGATCTGTGCCTTCATTTGGAGGTATCTTTTCCAAAGATCTAAAACACAGCAAATACATTGGCCCCATATCTCTGTAGTCCGAGAGAAACAGCTGTACTGTTTACGAGTGCCGATATAACACACCACAAATTACAAGTTTATCATGTTATGACCAACAACAGAAATTTACAGTGTGTGTTTTACAAGCAGCAGTAAAACACATCACAAAGCAAAATCCATCAGGTGTCCACTCAGCAGACGTGTCATTTTCCACATCAGACCTTTATATGTGTAGTTAATGTTCTTTGGCAAATTTGGAAATGCATAACATTAAAACATCCAACCGGATGCTGCTTTTAGCAAAAGAGCTCTGTGCTGTCAAAGCAATTTCACAAAATTGGACCAAAGGCAAACTTTCTTCGACCCCTTGATGACCTCTCTACTGTCAGCTGATGATGCTTCAGTGCCCAGAATCCAAAGCATCTATTTAACATTGCAACTGCCAGGAGAAAGATTTGGAGAACAAAAAAAATCCTGCAACTGCAATCTTAGAAGAAAAGATTCTATATAGAGCCTTAAACAGTTCTGTCAGGATCTTAATATTATGAGGATTAGAACCTTTTAGGGGTTCCCATCATGGGATAATTCTATGGATTTAGTTTTAAATAAATCATTTAGTTGTCATTTATTTTTTTATGAATTAAACAGCTCGTAAATATATATTAGTCTCTAGACAAAAAACCCTGTTACATAAAAGTATTATGCAATAATTTAAAACATTTCTCCTTGTATAGAACCTTTGAAAATATATATTTTGCAATTTGAATAGGATTTCAAACCACATATAAATGTAGTTAAAAAAAATGCATTTTATGTAATTTTTTGCCGTTCACACTTGCTAAATATGTTTAGATTCCAATCGGATACAAAAATCAGCATCTTAAACAGCCACCGTTTGTGGCACAAGTGATATTTACACACAATAATTTCCTCGTCCCTCTCATCTCACTGAAGAGACTGTGTATTTCATCACATGCATAAAACGGAAAACACAACCCATGTGAAAAATAAGTGCACTTTAGTATACTTTTATAAAGTGTACTTAAGTAAATAATTAAAATAACACACTTAAGTGTGAATTAAATGTAATGTTTTTGCCGCGTCAGTGCATTTTATTTGTAATTCATTTCACATGTATCACAGATTAAGTTCATATTAAATGCAATTAGTTGAACTTTTGAGTGATATTTTTAAACCACTTAAGTGGGACTTTAAAACAACTTTATATGTACTTTCCTAATTGATTCTAGTGTATTTAAAATATAGTTAAAGTGGCCTGCTCAATATACTGACAAGCAATTAATGTGAACTAAAATATACTTTAACGTAATTTACATGTACACTATTATATACTCAAATACATTTGTAATTACATTTTTCTAATAATGAAATTGCAATTTATTATATTTCAAATTTTATTTTAAAAATGTATTAATTACCTAGTAACAATCAACACAAATGCAAATTAAAACCCTCTACTTATTGACAAAACAATCTAAAAAACAAATACACTATTAGTAACACTGTACACAAACACAAACTAGAAACACAAATCATTTAGAAAATATTTAGACATTATTACAAAGTGCATTTTTGAAAAGTGCACTTACATGTGTTAAAGGAGAACTCCGGTCAATTTTAACATTGAGCTCATTTTTTTGTACATTTGGAGTGCTGTCAATACAGAGAACAACGACAAAAATCGGTGTTGCCTACACTGAGTTATTCTATTTTTAAAATGTGCACCCTGTTGACTTCAATAGGGCAAGTACTAAACCTGCTTTTAGCCTCTTAACATCCTTGATGTGTCATAACAAGTGCACAGAAAATGTGAGTGATTCCTTCTGAGTGAACACGAGTGGATCTGACTGCTGTAGATGTGAAAGATATGTATAAAAATGATGTTATTTAAGCCAGCGCAAATACCTGTTTACATCCTGTTTTTTGGTTTAAGTCCAAAGTAATCGATTGCCGAGTTCACGAGCATAGGTTTAGTTACCTATGATCACGCGCGTGAACTCGGCAATCGACTACTTTGGACTTCAACCGAAAAACAGGATGTAAACAGGTATTTGCGCTGGCTTAAATAACATCATTTTTATACATATCTTTCACATCTACTGCAGTCAGATTCACTCGTGATCACTCTGAAGGAATCACTCACATTTTCTGTGCACTTGTAATGACACATCAAGGATGTTAAGAGGCTAAAAGAAGGTTTAGTACTTGCCCTATTGAAGTCAACAGGGTGCAAATTTTAAAAATAGAATAACTCGGTGTAGGCAACACCGATTTGTGTCGTTGTTCTCTGTATTGACAGCACTCCAAATGTACAATAAAATGAGCTCAATGTTAAAATTGACCGGAGTTCTCCTTTAAGAAATATTGTCATTAAAGTGGATTCTCTTTAAGTACACTTAAGTGGCCATTCATTTTAATTATTATATTATTTGTTTACAAAAGTATACATTTAATATTTGAAGTACACAAAAAGTACACTTTCAATACAATTAAGCACACTTCTTTTTCACAAAGGAAGGTTTCCCAGCAGCTCTCACCTACTAAGAAAAGCTGAAACCCCTCAACACAGCTATTGAGCATAGAATTATTCACAATTAAAATGTTGAATGGCTGAGAGCAATGTTTTCTTCACAGTGGATTTGTTTTTATTCAGCTTATTTATGTGCCCTCTGAGACAGCCACTGTACATGGAGAAAAAAATGTCCCACACTCAGAGAAGAAGATGTAATGGGCATCACAACTCTCCATGAGTTCATCTTTGCAGAACTGAATAGCCAGACTTCCCTACAGCAGCATGACAGATCCAAAATCACAAAATCACCAGTGGATCTGTGAGCATAACTTAATACATCTATATCTGACAGTCATGATAGAGAGAGCTTTAACCATTGCCTGTCTGATGCATACTGTAACTAAAAAAAAACTGCACACATCAATACTTTACGGCAGTGTTATTCAAATTGCGAACCTGCTTAGTTCAATACGGACCGCACGGCATAATTGCACCATTTTACTGTTTCTACAGATTAAAGTGTGCGTGAGCGCGTCAAAACAATGGAGCGGTTCACACCACAAGCACTTAGGGTTGACTATGGTAATGATCTTTTGGAGCTCTATAATATTTATATCTAGAGCCAAAAGTGTTTTTTATTCAAGCATTCAGCATTCATTGCCTTTCTCTCTCCCTTGCTGAGAACGTAAAGCGCCACATTAAGAGCTGCAGACGACGCTGTTATTTTAACAACAGTGGCAGAAACAAGGTGGTTAGCAAAATATACAGTACTTTCTTTAAAACACTACAGAAAGCTAGAATGTATCTTATACAATTATTTTTATCTGTCATACTGACCATTTAACTAAACCAGGTCAGAGAAAATTAACGTGTGGCGTCTTTAGACGTTTTTTTTTTTGTCCTTTGTCCACACTAATACTGAACAGCAAGCACAGAGCAGAGCTGACTACCGTGCTCATTGGCTGTGCTGTGGGAACTGCACAAACTTATGGCAAAGCGGCTGATGCCCGCGAACCAATCAAATGCCTCGCGCACGCCCAAGCACGCCAGAATGGGTGTGGCTTCTGGCTATATAAGCAGACAATTTCGCCATAGGAGTCAGATTAAATCTCCTTCAGCGAACTCTACACTTCGCTGAATCTCCTGCTGAAGCCTTCGCGTCGACAAGCCCTAGCAGCGGAACGAGCGACCTGCAGCTAAGCAGTGCAGTGGATGGCGGCCTCCTATTCTACACGCTAGACTTGACGCCGCCTCTCCTGATTCGCCGTTCACCTGCGGCCATCCGGCGAGAAAAGCCTCATATCCTTTCTGAGTGTTCGCCGCCGAGTCTTGCCCCCTTCTCAGTGGGTGACCCCACCCCTTGTGATCTCCTGTTTTCCTCCCGCCACGAACCACGGACGAAGAAACGGTGGGGCCAGAGGATGCCTGAGCGAACTGAGATGAGCAAGCCCACGCCGGCCACGTACCCGCGTGCCTCGCTCTCTCCAGCTGAGACCCCTTCACCGGTTCTGTTTACCCAGACGGACCAGCGCCCCTCTCTGCAAGCGGCCGGCCTCGTCTATTTTGGGGGATCAGAAGAGGAGGAAGATGACAGCCTGTCTTTGGCTGCATCTGAGTGCGAGGAGTGAGCAGTGAAGTTGGCTCAAAGGCGAGTTTGGACTCAGAGCTTCTTTGCGTCCTCACTAGAGCCGTTGAAGACCTCGGGCTCGAATGGTTTTCACCTCAGGCGCCGGCTCGATGAGTGGTTCCTGCCGGGGTGCCATCAGGCCCCTCGTCAAAGACCAGCGCTGTTCTTTCCTGAGGTTCATGACAAACTCACTAAGTTATGGCACACCCCCTACTTGTCCACCCCCTATTCTATTCATCAACAAACACTGTTTTAACAGCGACCCAAATAGAGCACAAAAAGTGCACTTTTCTAACTAACAACACCTGGGTGGCCGGGTCCCCATTGCATGGCGGCCAGTCCCCAGACTTCATTCAACTCCTAGCCAATCAGGGCAAGGCCTGGGCAGCCATCCCCGGTGTGTCAGAATGGGTAATGAATATAATAAAACGAGGTTACTTGCTCCAATTCGCTCACAGGCCTCCACGCTTTCATGCCGTGGTCGAGACAACGGTGAGAAGTGACGTGGCTCACATCCTTCGCACCGAAGTGTCAAATCTATTAGCGAAAGGAGCTGCCGAGACACTTCCCCAACGAGTCAGGCTTTTACAGCCGTTACTTCCTCGTCCCGAAAAAGGATGGCGGCCTCAGGCCCAATCCTTTGAGGCAATTGGCTCATTCTGGCCCAATCGAAGGCCGAATTACTGACCCACAGGTCCTGGCTCTTCAGCCATTTGGAACGCCTTGGGCTCAGGATAAACTTTTTTAAGAGAGTACTGTCCCCCAGCCAAAGTATAACCTTCCTGGGTACAGTTATCGACTCGAGTCGGATGAGAGCGTGGCTCACACCAGACCACACTCTCTCCATTCAAAAGCTAGCGGCTTCATTCAGGGTGGGCTCTTACTCAGCAAAGTCAGTACTCCAACTGGGCCTACTGCATATGCGTCCCCTGCAGTGCTGACTAAAACTCAGAGTACTGGCCCATGCGTGGCATTCTGGCCACTTACGCATCAAAGTGAACCATGGCTGTATCAAAATCCTGGCTCCTTGGAAAGTCGCCGACTGGTACCAGTCGGGTCTAAACATGGGCGTGGTCTCGAGGAGGGAGGTGATTTCAACAGATGACTCCAACCTAGGTTGTGGGGCTCTGTTTGAGGGCAGGCTCGTCTCTGGCCTCTGGTCGAGCCCGGAGAAAAACCAACAATCAACTGCCTCGAAATGAGAGCGGTTTTTCTGGCCCTTCGCCATAGGTTTGTGCAGTTCCCACAGCACAGAAAATGAGTGCGCTAGTCAGCTCTGCTCTGTGCTTGCTGTGCAGCCGCACTGCATTTTAAAATAAAGGCTTCAATATTCTTGCGAAAAGGAGTTTTCCCATAAGTGTATAGCTATGCAATTCTCTTTCCCTTACTCTCAGGAAACCAAGGTTACGATAGTAACCGAGAACGTTTCCACGTTGTAGTGTGGACTGTGAAAACAAGGTATTTGAAAAAGATGATGTAAGTTTAGTAATTTGACGCATATTGAACCCATAGATATTCATGTTTATACCAGTATTGTGCCTATTATGTGCAATTCACTTTCACTCATTTGCTAAAATTTGTTACTTTGTACACTCTTCATATCACAGTCCTGCAAAGACGAAAGACAATTCACTCGCATTTGCTGTGCTGCGGCAAAACATGGTGAATGGTGTGATATTTTGCTAAATAAACTTATCCTACCAAAATAATTGTGAGATAACTTTATTATGTCTTGTTCTGTCTGTATCATCTCAGTGAGCTTTTATGTGCTGTAAGATGAATTTTGCGTTTTCTGACGTTTCAGTGTGGATGTGAAACTTTTGGAAAACGCTAATGTGGACGGAGAGCATTTCGCAACAAAAACTCATTTTCAAATCTATCTGGATTAATGTAGACGTAGCCAGAGTTTTTGTCAACAAAGACAAAGCTTTTTGAGAACACACTCCCAAGTGGATAAATTTGAAAACTATGCTGTTTTTTTACTTTGTAGTGAGAACTGTGAAAACGAAGGCATTCGAAAATGATGGGAATTTTTTTTTGTCATGTGACTCATATTGTACCTATATGTATGTTTATTGTGTCTGTTATATGCTATTCACTTTTACACTGTTGCTAAAGTTTTTTTCTTTGAAAACTCTTCGTATGCACAGTCCTGCAAAATAATTATAATTCATGTCTTTACTGTCATTTATGATCAATTTAATGTGTTCTTGCTAGATAAAAGTATTCATTTCTTTAACAAAAAGAAATGACTTACTGACAACAAACATTTGAACAGTAGTATACAGTATATAATTATGTCTCATATGTTTCTATTTGAATGCCTAAAAAAAAAAAAAAAAACTGTTGACAGTACACACACCTGTGTGCAACAGATCCCAGTTTACTCCAGTGATCATGGTGGTGGAAAAGAAAAGTGACAGGCTTCAGGGTGACAGGTGGCAGAGAGGGGGGATTAAAGTGGTGTATCTGTCATTGAGAAATTGTGGGATGCGGTTGATTCCATTCAGAGCTAGTTAGCATGCTCTGTGCTTTATATCTGTGGCTGACAATGTCTTACGACAAGATCACTGGAGAGCAGCAATTGATGGATTGTTTCAGGTGCTCAGACAGTCACTGAGCTGCAGCTGACATGTCAAGAGCAACAAAGAACATACTAATGAGCATGTGTATGGGTGTTTACGCGTGCACAGGTGGGAGTCTAGCACATCTCTCAAATGCAGACCCAAGTGCTTCGTTGAAACTAGTTGATATTTCAAAGTGAAATGGTTTCACCAAACATCTATGCCACTTTAGGGATCCCCCTTCCTACGTCCTAAATTATGCATACTGTAATTACATGCAACTAACCCTAAATCAATCACTAATCCTAACCCTATAGTAAGTACATATAGTTATTTAATTTTATTCAGTACTTACATGTATAATTACAGTGTAACAAATATACCTTAAAATGGTGTAACCAATAAATATATATACTCATTTAAAATGTACAGTATTTGTCTTTCAGACTTCAGCATGAAGATAGCCTGATTTAAAGCACATTAATTCAAATAAATGATTTGTTAATATTTATTATATTTATATGCAAATATATTTAAAATAAATCAAACAATTAATATGTATAAATAAAATTAATTCTAATTGTCAATTGTCATTACCCCACCTGATATTATTTTTAAGACATTTTAATTCATTTTCTATAATTGTGCACAAACCTACATATCTGTAGTATTTTAGTGAATATTGAATACAATAAAATGTATAAACAACAGTATCAGATGATGGATTGTCCTTGACAGAGGTTCAAATTCTTAGTCAGTCCTTGTCCTCTGTTCTCCTTCTTTAAAAAAAAAAAATAAAAATGTTCATTTGTCCTCAGAAGCCTGAAGAACTCTTGCATTTCATGTCTAACACAAAGTAAAGAGGAGCATAGGGGCTAATGAGGTCTCAAGTGGATTTGTCCGGGTCCAACCTTCACTAGAACACAAATGACACTTTAGTTAATCCAATTACTCTTAGATCATGATCAAAACTGCATAAGCCTGAAATGATCCCATCTCTGAAAGGATGGCCTTGTTATGGTCCTCTACACCTAGATTTGTCTTTTTCAGGATATTAAAACCTTAAATTGTTGTATTTTACAATAAATTATCTCAGGTACTTAAAAAATCCCATTGCTAGCACTATATTCTACAAGTTGAGACAGGAACAACATTTTACATGGATCTGATTGTTCTTGAGATCCATGATCAACAATCTACAGTTTCCTCAGATGCAGTTTTAATCTATTTCACTTCTTAATATTCTGACTGTCCTATAGAGTTAATCAAACTTTGCTAAATATTGAACTTCAGGCAGCCGACACACTGAGTCTGCAAGTTTTCTTTTGTTATGGTCAGCGCATTTCAATAAGCCTCCGCAACAGAGTTCGAATGAGATAAAGTTTATTAATAATTTACTGGCCGTCCTCATGGCCTGAGCTATGCTAGATCATTTAGACTCAAGTGCACGCCTAATCTGCTCTCAGCTTTCTGTCAAATACAGCTTTAATGTAACTTTTTCCAAGGTCAAAATACTGGTAGCATAAGATGTACAGTAAGAGGTCACATCACAACTCAATCGCTAAAAAGACTCTCAGAGCTGTTTGGGTCTCCTAGACTCCTTCAAAAAGGTTCAGAACAATCTACAAAGCAATCCATCACGCCGCTATTCATATGACAGCTAACTTCCTGTCTCACACAGTGTGACCTAGAGGAGCTTTATGAGCCACAAGCCATTCATAACCATAATGCTCCACCATTCACATACAGTACCAGATACAATGTGTCAAATAGGGTGAGTTTCATTTCAAGTCAGTAGTCTAGCACAGAGGTTATTAAACTGGGAAAATGAAATTCTATATTGAAATCATGCAGCATATCAGCCAATGCCGTTTCCATATTTACTCATGATCAAGAAATGTTAAACATTTTAACTGTCAAAAGTTTGACAAGCCAAACATGTCATCTCTGAGTAACATGTAATTTATTTAAGTAATAAACTTCATTCCGTAAAATAGGTATAATGACTATGCAAAAAGCATTTAGAAAGTCTTCAGCACATTTTTTAACTACCCAAAAATCAATAATAGTTCACGCCTTACGCATGTTATCATGTCCGTTAAAAACTTAAGCTGGCTGTCTGTCAATATTAGAACTAAAAACAGTGACATAACACACAAATGGGCATCATAAGAAAGAAATAATTACTACTTTATGATCTGTCAAAAGTGTCTGTCAAAAAATAACACGCATAATACACGGTACTATTTAAAAGAAGTAGAGATCCAGCAAGTATGCGCATTTCCTGGGAAACCCACACTAGCGGATGTTTTGAATGCATCATCACTTTCCAAAAAAAGGGAAACGGCTTCAACATGCTGTCTGTCAGAGACCATAACGTGCAAAATACACAATGCACATGGGTATACATTTGTTCTTCACTTGCTGAAATCGAATCGGAATGGTCAGGGAACTGAGTGAAATACTTCACACTGCAGGCTAAAGTGAATGAACAGCAATCCAATTGAAAAACGTTGCCGGGTTAGAGAACATTGTTCAACGTGTTGTTTTTTACTGACTTTTTATTATGCACGAACTAAGCATTCTGATTCTGACATTTCTTATTTGAATATTTTCAATAATTGTGTATTCTTGACTGACACTTTCACACTAGCACTTTTGGTACGCACCCGGGTACGAATGACATCAGAGTTCGGTTCATTTGGATGATGTGAAAGCTGTCTTCCGAACTCGGGTGTGCATCCGCGAACCGTACTCGAGTCCGCTTAAAATAGGTGTTCTGGTGTACAGTTCATGTGAACTCCAATACGGTTCGCTGCTGATATGAACACAATCGTACCAATTTGCGGAAGTGAACCGCCATTGATGCCATATAATGTAGTCGTCAGTCGCACACGCATCACTTTCAAGATGAGCGGAAAGGGTTTACTTTGGTCATCAGAACAAATTGAAACCTTGTTAGATGTATGGGCTGAAGAAAACATAAAAACGAAACTGGAAAACATACATAAAATGCTGACATTTTCATTCATAGTGGTTACCAAGCAACACGATTACGCACCAGCTGCAGCTTGATGACGCAAGCGTACCGCAGTTCGGATACAAATAATATACTGTGAACACAGCCCATCGGGGGCAGGGGGAGGGGGGAGCAATCTACCTCGGGTTCGGAACAGGCAATCGAACCAAGTGTGAAAGAGTCCTCATATGCTGATGCAATATATATATTATATATTATAAGACCACAGTCTCTAGCGTCAGTCGCTAGAGCACCTCTTGAGATCAGGGGAGCGAGGTTTACCTTGAACACCTGGGCCTGGGACCAAACAGAAAACCCATCTATACACACAAGTCATTTGAAAAGTAGCAGAAGTTAGTGATAAGTGCATGGGAAAAAGTTTTCAAAACAGGTTTAACGTGACTTCTATATAAATAACACACACCCTGAAAATTTGTAGTTTTACTAAAAATCACAACGTTTTGTCTTTGGATCTTTTATATTTTACAAAATATGTATAAATGTTCAGCCTGAGCTGAAGTCCTTTTCATGAGACAGTTGTTGGAGAAACTAACAGGTGATGTGCTAGTCAGGGTTCCTCAGCAGTAAGTCAGTATTCTCTTTAAACTGAGGCACATACAGACGTTCATCAGCTGGGTGTGAGATCTGTGGCTCATAGTGGGAGTCTGATGTATAGGTTCTGTGTTGGAGGGCGGTACACTGACAGGAACACAATGAAAAACAGCCCCTTTTACATACGGTCCTGCCAAACTGTCAGAGAGATGGCTTCATCTGCCATTCCTCACAGCTGCATGCTACAAAGAGCCCACCAGTAGCTCTGAGCCCAGAAGACACTGGACACATTGAGTTTTGAAAAATCACCAGCTTGTAACAATCGGTTAAATAAATGTAAATTACAGTGTTTTTTTGTGGATTAACAGCTGCCTGTCAGCTGTCAAATCATTCACTATAAAGTGATTACAGCTATTTGGAATTGCTTTTGTGGAGTCATATCATCAGAGTTGCTAACTTCCATCAGGGTTATTATAGTTCACAAAAACTCCCATAAAACAAACAAACAAACTTTGCAATTAGGTTCCATTTGTTAACATTATGTAATGCAGTGCCTAACATTAACTAACAATGATAATCTGTGTTAACATTAATAAATAATTAATAAAATGTAACTTAATTTATGTTAGCTCAGGTCATGAAATACTGTAGGCTAATGTTAACAGATACAACTTTTTATTTTAATGTGGTAGTAAATGATGAAATTAACATTAACTAACATTAATAAATGCTAAAGTATTTGTCATTGTTAGTTCATGTTAACAACTTGTTGTTGTAATAGTTATATTCAGTTTTGGATTAAATTTCATTGTGTGCAGTTCCCGTTTTGTCTGCCTTTGCCATCTTATTAGTTTTCCCTTGTTCTCAGTTTTATATATATAAAAAACGGGCTCAGGTCGCACCGTGCCATTTATATTCTGGGCAAGCTCAATCGTGCAGCCGATATGCTCTCACGGCAGCTCACGCTCATGGGGGAATGTAGACTCCATCCCCAGGTGGTCCAGTTGATATGGAGAAGTTTTGGAGACATGCATGTAGACCTGTTCTCCTTTCTGGAGTCTTCCCATTGCCAACTGTTTTATTCCCTGACCGAGGGGACCCTCGGCAAGGATACACTGGCACACACCTGGCCCCTGGGACTTTACGTAACTATGCATTTCCCCCAGTGAGCCTGCTCACACAAACACTGTGCAAGGTCAGGGAGGATGAGGAGCAGGTCTTGATTGTGGTTTTGAGACATCCGACGCCAGGCCCAGTATTCGAGATGCATGCACAGTCGTTCAGCCCCTGTACTGGGCTAGATGCTCCATATGTTGTGATTCCCTCTCAGTAATCCCATATGTGTATTCTTCCACGGTACAGTTTCCCTGTTGGTAAACCTGTGTCTTTCCCTGGGCAGATTCGACTCTGCCCCTTCTCTGTGTTGGTAATGGTTTCAACCCTGTCTGGGCAGAACCTACCGTAGAGATCTTCCATATGTAGCACTTCCCCACGGGTGAGTCCATATGTATGTACAGTATGAAGACTTCTGATGCAAAAGCCTCTACACTGTAAACCCTAATGTTGTCTTTACTTAAACAATCAAGTGCATTTGACTAAACATTACTTTAAATTTTGCATTTTGGTCCTGTCACTCAAAAATATAAGTTCAAATAACTTGTTTACCTTCAAAATACATAAACTTAAGATTTCAAGTGCTGTGAGCTCAAAATCATGATTAATCCTTACAAAAGGTCATTTTCACAAATGTTGTTTTCTTGACATGATAATACATTCATACATGCTTTCTTCAAGGAGTGCAATGAGTCAATCTTATTTTGACAGAAAACATTTCATTATTTTACAATTATTGATCGTAATGGAAATTGATTTTTATATAAAAAAAACTAAACTAAAAAAAACCTGATACTTTAAACTTTAATGCCCAAATACAAGTGTTTTTGTAATACTGGGGGTTGCAGTTTTCACTCAGTAGCATTTTAATACAAGCTCATACATTTGTAACAGGCACGTGCACATATGCCACATGCCAAAATGCATGAAAAAGTTCCTCACAGCCACCGTCCAAGTCTCATTAAAAATATACAAAATAAGAGAAATACAGAGCGACGGCACATTATGTTTAACGTTAAATCAAATTAATTTCAAATTGGTCTAATTAAAATGTCTCTCTCTGGTCTTCCTTTGATGCGATTGGCCACGCAAGCAGTTCTGCCTGGCAACAAGGTAACTAATGCACTGATTGGTGGATTACAAAATTGGGGATTTTCGCATCTGTTGCTGACACCAGTGCAAATTTCAAGACGGTTACGGGAGTTTTTCTTTGTGCACCATTCTCGGTAAGTACAATTATTAAGCTATACATTTATTTTGTGTGACTTTTTAAAACTGAAATATGTTTATTTAAATCCTTGCACGGTTCTATAATAAAAGAGAACGCAGCCATAACTTTTATTACAATATATCCTGGTCAAACTTTGCCAACATAGCTGCTAACGTTTACGCGTTAACTATAACTGCGATATTATGTTCTTTATTTTATTAGTAATAGTTAGTTAAATATAAACTTAATCTTTGTGTAATCGTGTATTTCTCGGCAAAAGAACATGGCAGCTAAGTTCCTTGAGACCAGTTAACGTTAGTGATGTTTTTTTCTGGTCAAACTTTGACAACCTCGACATTAATTAACGATATTTTCTTCATGATTTTGTGATGGTATGATTATTGAAATGTCAACAGCTTATTTCTTTACCTGTGAGATACATATTTGATGATCTTTTTTTCTGTGCAAGAAAGAACATGGCAGCTACTGCTTAGACCATATGGGTTATTTTTCCCGGGCAAACTTTGTTAGTTTCACCAGTAATTGATAATATTTTCATGATACATTTCTGATTGATTAATTTGTGAGCAAGTGATGTGATGCTACAGTTCTCCAAATCTTTTCAGATGAAAAAAAAAAAAAAAAAACTGCCCAAGTCTTCAAATTAATAAACTTCATGTATACTGCATAATTACAAAAAAGTATTGTCTTTGCTGGAAACATTTATATTTTCATAAAGTCAAATGCATACTTGTCCATTTAATTTGGGATTAGGGTTAGTGATTTGTGTTTTTAATAAATCTAGTGCACGTTCTGATAAACATGCATTGATAAACATTTGATTCCTGATAGCAATAATCTATTTATGCCTGTTTTTTCACTAGGTGTCTGATCATCGCAATTCCATCCTTGATGTGCCAGTGGGCATCTTATTTGAGGACACTGAACTCCAGCCCCCCAATTCCTTGCATTTAACTACTACGATTGGGATAATACTTGAAGGTCAAGTGTTGATGGAAAAAATGCAGGACCTCCCACAGGCTATGTGTCTCCTCTTCGGTTCTGATCTACGCACTAGACCTGAATTACCCAAAATCACTTGGCAACATGTTTGATTTCATCCAGCGTGTGCTAATGTCAATGGGACAGAATTCTCCCAAGCCTAAATTGCAGTCTCTGGCAAACCAGCTTTTTGTTTAAAAAAGCATCACTGTGAGACTTTAACACCACTGTGAGAATGTTCTTCAAATGATTTGTAAGAAATAATATGGTATATCGTTACCATTGTTACTACCTCTTCAGTTTGTGACCCAGAAAATGTTTTAAAAAAGCCACTGTGAGACTTTAATATCGCTGACAATGTTTTGTTTTTTCCCCTCAATTTACTCCATTATCCATTTATGAAGGAAAAAATTGTTTAAATTGTTAAATGCTCAAAATTCTATAATTAACGTGCAGTAGTTAATTTTGTATTTTGTCACCATTGTTGCTACCTCTAGAGTGTGTCTGACAATATGTCAATTACAGTATAGTTTGTACTGTATAATAATATTGTGCAAATTTGATCATTACATTAACACAAATGTGAGACTTAAGTGTAATGTTTAAGTGATCACAGTTGTACAATTGATGTAAGTTCACTACTTAATGTTGCACATTGTTGCCATCTTTAGAGTTATGCACAGGGTGTGACTCATTTCCATCTGACATTTTGGTCAATAAAGACTCAAAGGTTCAATATGTTGTTCATTGTTTTATTTAAGTGCAGTGTGCACAAAGCTTACAGTCAAAAATAATAACTTTAATTATTATTAATTAAATAACTAAATTTAATTTTCAGTTAAATTTTCTTGTTGAGTTTACTTAAATATACAAGTACACTTGAAATTAACACTAAGTTAAGTGAACTTTATTGTTTAAGTGTATTAAATAATCATCAAGTTTGGTGAACTAAACAATTCAAGTTAAGTCTACATAAGCACCAAGTTAAGTAAACTTAAATATGCACGTTTTGGGAGAGCCCATTACTCAATTAAATTGAGGGAACGAGTTTACTCAAATCAATTGAGTTCAATCAACTTATTAGGGTTTTCAGTGTAAGTCCGTCTAACGTTTTTCTTTAATATTAACATTTTTATCAGACTCCTATGTATAGGTTTCTTCCTAAGTACTGACATTTCTGAAAGGGCTGAGGCTGGGATTTAGGGAGTATTATGTGTGGAGAGCATTCACTCAATATTATTATCTTATTTTTGACATAGGTGGCTTTTAGAGGCTTTTGCATTGGAGGTCTTCATATCCACATTTTATCTCCCTATGGGCAGGATGTGGTCTCGTTACGGCACTTTCTATCTGGACTCAGCACACTTCCTCAGTCCAACCAGTCGTGGCTGTATAGGGTAAACAGTAAGGAACAGCAGCTATCGACCTTGCCCTTGAAAAGTTCTGCCCTTCTGTCCCATCAGTTTCGGAGGTCCCAGCGACACAGGGCACTGAGAAGGGTCAGAGGCTGTGACGCTTTACATAGGGACCCCACTGTGTAAACCAGTTGACGTAACATTGAACGTGACAAACTGATAGGGAACGTCTCGGTTACTGGTGTAATTATCATTCCCTGCCGCAACCCTGTACCACCGCTGAATAGCTGGGACCCCCGTCTCGGCTCCTCAGCACAAACCTGAATGAGTGAGGTGCACACAAGCTTAAATACCCGTATGTCCGGGGGAGTAGTTTGCAATGCAAATCTCACTCGCCAATGTCCATTGGCTTGTTTTGTTACCACTTGAAGGTGATTGGGCTCCCAGATGAAATCCCACTGTGTCAGTCAGTTGATGTAACGTCTCCTCTTTCAGGGAACGAAGGTTACACCACTAACTGAGACAATATTATATATATATGAATAGTAACCATTCAATTTGACAGTGATGCAATGATGATAATATTGGATATTTGAGATCTACATCATTTAAATAAACCTTCACTATAAACTGAATTAGAAATGGTTCAGGATGAAAACTTATTTGCAGATATTTCAAAATTGATTTAACAATAACGTACCAATCAACTAGATGTTGAATGCTAGACATACCAAAAAAAAAAAAAAATCCTTATGTTTCTGTTTGTGTAATTTCTACTGCTATCAAATACACATGACCTCTTTTAACTATAATACTGCTCGAAGGTCTTCCTACGGTAGCAGCTCGACTGTGGTCACTAAGCAGTTATGGTGTGTGAGGTGGTAGTAGTAGTTGCTGAAGAGCTTACTTTCTCTGAAAATATTGGTTGGGTGACTTACAACATGACACATTATCACATAATATATCACATATCATATGTACAACATGCTCAAAAAGATATAAAATATCAATAAAATATAAATATATATAAAATATAAAAATAAATAAATATAAAAATATAAAAAGCACATTTAATCATTTTTATGAGAAGGATGAGTAAAAATTATAAATTATAGGTCTATGTATTTTATCTGCTCCACAGTTCAACATAGGCTACCTTAGTATCCAAAGTGTTTTTAGATTTTTAGAGTGCACATTTGCTTATTTTCCATCTACCAGTTAAAATTTACAACAAACATATTTTTGCTTATTAAAATCAAAACTAGTCCAATTGTTACATGTATGATCTGTGTTTCCCCCCTTCATTTTGTTTTTGGTTCAGACCTGTGTCCTAGTGTTCCATGATTGTTCTTATTAGTCATGTCTATCACCTGTGCATTGTCAATCACCTCATTAGTTATCTTGTTAGTCCCTGGCTGCGTCCAAAACCGCATACTCACTGAGTACTGTAGGTACTTAAAGGCACACTATGCAGTTTTCTATTTTTCTCAAACAGCGACCCCTAGAGTCCTTGTATTTAACCTTACTGTCATAAATACCACTCACGCAGAGCCGTCTCTGCACTCTTCCAAACGTGCTTTCTTCGTTTTCTTCTTCGACTCTGCCATGATTCACGTCTGAAATGCCTGCTAGTGTCTTCCATAGAGACTGCTTTATAGGTTATTGATGTAAGCGACGTTGTGCCGTAAAGCAAGTCGTGATTCTCGCGAGATTTGGCGGGGCGCCACCTCTCAAACTTGCATTGCTGGTCTTGCCAGCTGCAAATCTCAAAAAAAAAATATTGTCGCTCAAATAACCATTGTTTTCCTCTTTTTCTTATTGAATTTAACTCTCGTTTTATCCCTGGCAAATGGCAAACAAAAATGCATTTTCTTTATGTATTATGATGAATTATTCAAAGATATTTAACCTCATCATTGTGCTTTTTTCCCCTGTGTACATAATCTTATATTTTGATGTACACAAACCCATGATCTTTATGTTTCCTGTTTTTGTCATTATGATTGTTCATTGTTAAAGATACAACTATGGTATCTTTCCCTGATCTTTATGTAACTATGTTCTGCAATAACAAAATGATACGAGCGACAGGTGCACTAACATCAGTAACTCGACAGCCCTACGTAGAACAGTTCCCTTTCAAGGGAACTCGCGTTGCGTCGAGTTTGACGCTGTGGGAACGCTTTGCGTGATGATGTCTTGAAGCACATGTAAAATCAGTCCAATGGCGTGGCGGAGCGTCAGATGCGGGTGACGTCACGTACCAGGAAACTATAAAGCCTGCTTGAAAACAGAGAGCGACAGCTTCTGTGTCTTCAGTAGCGCTTTATGTGAAATCTTGTCTCTGTCTATTTATTGTTGTCTGTCACATTATGCAATCCAGCGATCAGTTCAGAATGTGTGTGCATCCCTGCCCGCGTTTTTATTACGGGTAGGGACACTCACGTTCTGTGTATTGTTTGTTTGGGAGAGGAGCATGCCCAGTCAGCACTCGAGGGTGCTGGCTTGTGTGCATTGTGAGGCGCTGTCCATGCGCTCGCTCCGATCCCGGCTGAGTTTCTTCCGGGAAGCTCGCGCTCCCCAGGGCTCGGGTCCCGCTGCTGCCGAGGCACAGCGGCGATCTCAGTCCTGGGGTTCGCAAATGGATCTATCAGCGGGGTCTGAGACGGGCTCTGCCTTATCTCAGCCCTTGCCTGATAGACCCGGTGTTTCTCATCAGGGTGCGGAAGCACGCGCGGCGGTTTCTTCCCCCCTGATGGTTACACAAACACTGCAATTGTCCAGTTCTGAGGAACTGGATGTTGTTAATGTTGAAGAATTGCTGGATGTAGTGACAATAGCAGTCGATAGACTATGTATGTGTGGCAATCTTATAAACAGGACGTTCGTTCAAATAAATAAATAAATAATAAACTTGACGAACGCTTCCTGCCCTCACGTGCACAATCACAACGCCGAAATCTGCCGTTTTTTCCCGATCTCCATACTGAGGTGTCGAGATCGTGGGAGAAACCAGTGTCATATAGAGTGTTTAATTCCACATATATCTGATTATTCCTCTATTTTCTGGTTAAAGAGACATGGTTATGAGGAGATGCCAAAGGTGGGAGAGACGCTCGCGAGCTATCTCTCTCTAGCAACAGCATCGTCCCTAAGTGTTTCGGCATTGCCTAAATAAGCCCCTCAGAGTGACATAAAAAAAAAAAAAAATATATATATCTCTGGTGGGCAAGGCTTATTCCGCGTGTGTTTATACACGATGTCTTTGCCATTTATGCTAACCCTGCCACTTTGTGTGTTTCGGGGCGCAGTGGTCTCCGGCGAGCACATATCTCAGGGTCCACCCGGAAACGTAGTGGTCCTGGGATGCTTGCCCCCTCCGAGGAGGGTCCTAGAGCAGTCAGTTCAGTCGTTCCCTGCCGGTTCGCCATACAGGGCACTGAATTGGTCGCTCGAGTAACATCTACACCAGTCTTGAGAGGCTGGTTCTCTTAGTAAATTTTTTGTCCTGATGCTCGAGGGCTCAGGACAATGAGGGTAGTCCCCCCCCCCCCCGAAGTGCAGCGGTCAACACCTCTTTTCACGGTGCCCGTCTCTCTTCGGTACCCTTAGGGGACCGTTCTGCCAACCCTGCCACCTCTGGTGTTTCAGGGCGCAGCGGTCTCCGGCGAGCACATATCTCAAGGTCCACCCGGAAACGTAGTGGCCTCGGGATGCCCGCCCCCTCTGAGGAGGGTGCTAGAGCAGTCTGTTTGGTCGTTCCCTGCCGGTGCGCCGTTACAGGGCGACGAACCGACTGCTCAACAGCAGGAGAAAAATACGGTGCCGTCTCTCTTCGGTGCCCTCAGGGGACCGTTCTGCCAACCCTGCCGCCTCCGGTGTTACAGGGCGCAGCGGTCTCCGGCGAGCACATATCTCAAGGTCCACCTGGAAACGTAGTGGCCTCGGGATGCCCGCCCCCTCTGAGGAGGGTGCTAGAGCAGTCTGTTTGGTCGTTCCCTGCCGGTGCGCCGTTACAGGGCGACGAACCGACTACTCAACAGCAACAAAATCCAGAAACCAGTCTCGAGAGACTGGTACCTCTAGTAGATTCTTTGACAGCATGGAAGCTACTGTCAAATGTTTCTCGTTGGGTCCTGCAGACCGTGGAAAAAGGGTATTAGATACAATTCTGGTAACGCCCACCGCGGTTTATGGGGATCCTGCCCACAGTGGTGGGCCCCGAGCAGGTTCTGGTTATGGAACAGGAAGTGAACACTCTGTTAGAGAAAGGGGCCATAGAATATGTACCTCCCTCCAACAGGGAAACCGGGTTTTACAGCCGGTATTTCATAGTTCCGAAAAAGGACGGGGGATTGCGTCCCATTTTAGATCTTCGAGTTCTGAACGAGTCAGTCATGCAGCTCAAGTTCAAAATGTTAACATTGAGACAGATCGTGCCACAGATCAGGTCCGAGGACTGGTTTGTCACGATAGACCTCAAGGACGCATATTTCCATATTTCCATCCGTCCGTGTCATTGGAAGTTCCTGAGGTTTGCTTTCGGGGGCAAAGCATACCAATATCGAGTTCTTCCATTCGGCCTGGCTTTATCACCCCGCACTTTCACCAAATGCGTGGATGCAGCTCTGGCTCCCCTGCGCCTTCAGGGTATTCGCATCATGAACTACATCGACGATTGGTTGATTTTAGCTCAGTCGCATCAGTTGGCGGTTCAACATCGAGATGTTGTTCTCGCCCATATGAAAGAGTTGGGGTTACGGCTGAACGGCAAGAAGAGTGTGCTTCTCTATTTTTGAGGACCACTTTTTTAGGCGTGGTTTGGGATTCAGTGTCGATGCAGGCGCGCCTGTCATCGCCACGCTTCGATCCTGGCAGCTGTGAGAAGTGTAAAGCTAGGCCAGCTACTCACTGTCAAACAGTTCCAGAGACTGTTGGGTCTCATGGCAGCAGCTTCCAACGGGATACCTTTTGGACTGCTGTACATGAGGCCCCTGCAGTGGTGGCTCAGGACCAGAGGGTTTTTCCCCGAGGGGCAACCCATTTCGCACAATCAAGGTCACGCGGTGATGCCTACGTGCCTTGGTTATGTGGAAGAAACCTTGGTTCCTGTCCCAGGGCCCAGTGCTGGGAGCTCCTTGTCGTCGCAAACTGCTAACGACGGATGCTTCCCTCACGGGTTGGGGAGCGATCCTGAGGGTCGCTCATCTCAAGGTCTGTGGGAAGACCATCATCGTTCCTGGCATTCTATAGCCTAGAGATATTAGCTGTCTTCCGGGCTCTGAGGAGCTTTATCACAGGTCTCAGGGGACACCATGTGTAGTACATACGGACAACACGTCGGTAGTCGCCTATATCAACCACCAGGGGGGTTTGCGCTCGCGCCCGTTATGCAACTTGGCACGCCATATCCTCTTGTGGTCCCAGGGAAAGCTGCTGTCTCTCAGGGCAGCGTACATCCCCGGGGTCCAGAATATAGGAGCAGAAACTCTGTCGAGACAGGGGCTGAGGCCCGGGGAATGGAGGCTCCACCCCGAGGTGGTGGAGCTGATATGGAGGGAGTTTGGCAAGCACAAGTGGATCTGTTTGCGTCTCGAGAGACGTCTCACTGTCCACTTTGGTTCTCCCTCACGCATCCAGCTCCTCTGGGACTGGATGCTATGGTGCAGACGTGGCCGAGGCTACGTCTGTACGCTTTTCCCCCAGTTGCTCTGCTCCCGGGAGTTCTGGAAAGAGTTCGCAGGGACCGGGTTTGCCTGCTTCTGATAGCCCCGCACTGGCCGGGCAGAGTATGGTTTCCCGACCTCGTGTCTCTCCTCGACGGGCCTCCCCTGGAGCTACCCGTCAGGAGGGATCTTCTGTCCCAAGCGGAGGGCTCGATATTTCACCCCCGACCAGAACTGTGGAACCTGTGGGCTTGGCCTCTGAGGGGGCCCAACGCATAGTGTCAGGTCTCTCAACTGAGGTTGTTGAGACCATTCTACAGTCCAGAGCTCCCTCCACGAGGAAACTTTATGCCCTGAAGTGGAGACTATTCACTTCTTGGTGTAGTGACTGTCGGTTGGACCCAGTTAACTGCCCACTTGGTACAGTGCTGGAGTTCCTGCAAGAACGGTTCACTGCAGGTCTAACCCCGTCCACTTTAAAGGTTTATGTGGCGGCCATAGGTGCTTACCACATGCTTTTGGGTGGAATCTCTGTGGGGAAAGACCCCTTGGTATCTCGTTTCCTTCGTGGCACTTGAGGCTGAGGCCTGCAGTTTGCTCTAGGGTCCCTTCATGGGGTTTGTCCTTTGCGCTGCAAGGCCTTTCCCTGGCCCCTTTTGAGCCTATTGAGGAGGCTCCAGAGAAGTTCTTGACACTGAAAGCTCTGTTCCTTCTAACTATTTTCTGCAGGCCTTCTGTCCTCTTCCTTTTCACGGACCAGGAAAGAACTATTTGCTTTGCCCAGTTCGGGCGTTAGACGCTATGTCCACAGAGCTGCCCTGTGGCTTAAAACTACCAATTATTTGGGTGTTTCGGGTCCCCTAACAAGGGATATCCAGTGTCTAAGCAAAGGATGAGCAAGTGGGTGGTTAGGCCATTTCGCTTGCTTATGAAGCAGCCGGACAGCCTTCTCCTATGGCTGTCCGGTCGCACTCTACTAGGAGTATGGCGGCCTCCAAGGCCCTTATATCAGGAGTTTCCTTACAGGACGTTTGTGATGCGGCAGGCTGGTCCTCACCGCACACATTCGTCAGGTTCTACTCTCTGGATTTGGACTCTACTCCAGGGTCTCATGTTCTGTCTTCCTAGTGCTGCTCACTTGATTTCACACAGGACAGACATTCGTAGCTATGGTGGCGTTGGTATAGACGTTCCCACAGCGTCAAACTCGACGCAACGCGAGTTCCCTTGAAAGGGAACGCCTCGGTTACGACTGTAACCTCGGTTCCCTGAAGAGGGAACGAGCGTTGCGTCACCTTGCCATATCTCCTTCATGCCTGTCAGCGGCTACTTCAGACTTTTTACGAAGCTGTCGCTCTCTGTTTTCAAGCAGGCTTTATAGTTTCCTGGTACGTGACGTCACCCGCATCTGACGCTCCGCCACGCCATTGGACTGATTTTACATGTGCTTCAAGACATCATCACGCAAAGCGTTCCCACAGCGTCAAACTCGACGCAACGCTCGTTCCCTCTTCAGGGAACCGAGGTTACAGTCGTAACCGAGGCGTTTTCCTCAGCGTTTGTAGTGCCTGTACAAAGGAGACGTCGGACAGCCGTGGGAAGATCTCGTCTTTGGAGAAAACTGTTGTTTTTTTTATTCTGGGAAAATGTAAGCATCACTCTTCAAAAATTAAGATTACCCCAAAATGAATTGCATTGCTTGCCCACCCCCAAACTTATGCACAATAATAATGATAAATGCTGACCAATACTTATTATTATTATTTTCTTTTTTTTTTAACTGAAAATTATATATTTTAGTAAAACAAGCCAAATGCAATTTGTTTTGTCATGTGACATAGCTATGCATGAATACACTAGATAATTGCAGTGAACACATCTCAATTTTCAGGCAAGTAATGAATGAATGAATGAATGAATGAATTATATTTTATTTACTGACAACAATAAGAAACATGCATAAATGAGTAAATATATATATATATATATATATATATATATATATATATATATATATATATATATATATGTATATATATACACATACAAGTCAACAACACATGAAACAGAGCTGTATTCATACTTATTGTTCTAACAATCAGATATTTACAGGCAATATTGCCATCTCAACTCAATGGATCTCATTCTTCAGCTTTATTCTAATGAATCAGCTGACCACCATTCCCACTTTCACCTGTCCATCATGTCCATCATTGCTGCAGTCAGACTGGGATCTGATCATGGATGGGAAAGGGACATCAAGGCTATCTTTGCCTGAGTGCACCGTCTCCCTCACCACCTCATACAGAGAGCCTGTACAGAACCTGTGAGACTCGTTTCAACAGCAAACACTCCCGTGAGAGAAGCATAGTAGAGCGAGCCTTTAACATGCTGAAAACACACTGGTGCTCTATTTTCTTCACGGCCAGAGGTGAGCCATGCCTTCGTGCCTGAGGTTGTTGCGTCCTGCGCTGTGCTTTACAATCTGAGACAATAAGGGCCGGTGGAGTGATGGAGGGTCTCATCCATGGCACCATTTCCAGGATTCAGCTCTGGGCTCCTCATTCTCAGTGTAGCGTTTGCGACTCTGGGTAAATTTGAATTAGCTCAAGAATATAGGGAATTTTGGAAATATTAATAATTATGACTCATGGTCATAATTCATAAGTCGCATGTACATTTATTTTATCAATTATAGAGATTGACTGGTTCTGTAACTGATCTAATCGTTATTCGTCCAGCGAATAAAGGTGAGATTATCACAGTTAAGAAGGGTTATCTCTTTACAAACTCCAAGAAAGTTTGATCTCCTGGCCACGGACATCAAACCTTCTGAGTTTATTAATTAAAACTACTGAATGTAGTCTAATATCGAACTTGTAGCTTAAGATCTTTTTAGATTCATTGACTTAAAAGGTGGATTCTTCAAACACAGAGGCAGTGAAAAGTATTTATGAATTTTAATAAATGCAAAACTATGATTATATGATCTATGAACATAAACGTACGTAAAAATGCACACAATAAACAAACAAACAGATAACCAAACAATAAAAATACGTGATCAGAAGTAACATGAAATGAAAGAAAGATAGAAAGAAAGGCAGAGAATGGGGAAGCTAGTAATTATTACATACAAATAGAACCTAAGTTCACGAGACAACCTGGAAAGCAGTTTTATCAGAATAATGTTTTACTTGCACGTTTGTTCTCTGTTCGGCGTGAGGCTGAGGCAGGGCAGCGTGACGATGTCGATCCTGTTTCTGCTGTGTCTTCAGGTGCCGCGAAGTTTAAAGGCTCACTGCATGTAACATTACCGAGAAGGTTCAGTTCTTCTTCTGGGTCGTTTCGCAAGACGATGTAAAGGCTTACTTGAATTTAAGTTACCGAGAAAGTTAGATCATTTCCCTTTTTGAGGGGAAAGGCACGGATGAGCTTAGTTGCAAAGAACGGCAGCTAAGACTCGAACATGTGTTGTCCGAGGAGAAGACTAAGGCCTTCTTCAGATGATCCTTGGAGAAGCGCTGCCGGGGGGAGAGGCGGAGGTCAGAGCGGTCGAAGAGAGAAGAGCGGGATAAGAGCGAGAAGCGAGGATAAGAGTGAGAGAGAAGGGAAGCATGATATTTTGAAGGGGCCAAAACTCACGCCCTCTCACGGACGTGGGCCAACCGTCTTTAACAACGGATCGGGCACACCTCCTGACGTTTCGAGATCTATACCCCCCTTCCTCTTAGAAATTGGAACGATAGATTCGTTCGTAACATTAATATCACTGGTATTAATAAAACAATGCATCCTCTGATATGTTGCGTTAAACATTCGAGACCGTTGGGATATCTGGAACAAGACGATACCATGAATGGCACTGCTATGACATAATTACACACAAATACACGATTATAGTCACATCACATTGATTACAAACCAATAAAGTTATATAGGCATAATATTTGGGACAAGGGATCATGCACACATCAAGAAAATACATTTTAAACATTGTACCAAATGATTTTGATCACGTGTGGTAGGATCCATGTGTGTTTCTGTGTGTGTGTGCGTGTGTGTGACCAGGACTGAGAGTTCATGCTGCCGCTGAACTTTTGCTCTCTTGCCTATGTGTGTGTGTGTTTGGTTTGATGAGATCATTAGCCAGCACATCTGGCCGGAAAAAGTCTTGTTGTTTTCTGACGTATAAATCAGTGTCTATCCCTAGGGGATCTGCGTAATCTCAGACATCGTGGCGCCTTGCGCTCGTGGCTTCCCGTGTAAACTCATAAAAGAGGTGTCTATAGACAGCAATCAATGAGTTACTTGAGCTGATAGATGCCATCTGTTGTTTGTAGACAGTTCAAGAAGGACAGAGTCCGTTTGTTGGTAATTTCAGTACTTTAAATATATATAGAGAGAGAGCTGGTAATCTGACCATCTTCTTTGCGTTACATCAGTGATGATGATATACCAGTCAGCAGAAATTTCAGAATCCTACAAAAATGCACAAAACATAATAAAAAACAAACATGTTAACAGCACAATGCCATTTGATTTCGTATTACAAGTAACACAATTATCTTACTTTTTATTTGAGGTTTTCCTTCCCCCCACAAATGCCGCCGTCACCCTGCCTTGCATCCTCTGCTCCACCACAAAAGCTCTGCAGCAAATGCACAGAAATCAAGATTTAGAAGTGCTGTAATAACTCTGTGAAATTACAATAATTAAAATAAACTACAACTTAATTTTTTTTCCATTAATTTCTGTAGTATACTCACTCAAAGCCTTCATGAGCCACTCTCCTCATCTGTTCCTGTAACATCCAGACAAGATTCACGTTACCTCTGTGATTTATGTGCTCAATCAACATTTACATGTTGAGGTTGATGCTGATGTGTTTCCTCACTTTCTATGCAACATAAATGTTCCTCAATTTATCAACAATACCAATGCACAAATAAAATAATGTAAGTTTAGTTATTTTATGTAGATATCATGTAATATAAGCAGTGTTGACAACAGTAAATTCTCCTACACAATAGGACACAAACATCACTCACTCAGATGTCTATTTCATGTTGTTTATCCTCATCTGCGATACTTATCGACAATATTCCTGTCAGATGTTAATAGAAGTTTAAAATAAGCGTCTTTAAGATGTATATGGTGTATGTAAATCAAATTTAGAGATGTACGTGTACTTACTGGAGCTTCCCTGTTAGCTAATAAAACGTGTTTTTACACTTTCGACAGTTCAACAGTTTACTCTACAGTAGTTCAACACATGTGATTTTAACACAAGGAACTGTGTTTACTCACATTTGAAAACATGCTATATCCTAAATAAATTGGTAATATAATTTAACTATCTAATTTTTTGTTTTGTTTTATGTGAGTAGGAAAAAAATGCTTTTTCATTTAAGGCCTTCATTTTTAAAAAAATCCAAAATGATTTTTTAATGCTATTCAATGCCCCGTGGAAAACCTGGGATACACATTTAAAGTGCCAATGCTGATTTCGCTGACTGTCTTGATCTCCCCTGACTTGAGCAAATGGGGTTTGATATCCATTTTTGATATCTTTCAGCTAAACCCAAATAAAGAAATCTCTTGAGTTGTTCGCTCGTACACGAACACAGTTATGCCAACTTGCATTTTCTCAAGCATGCATAGACACTACATCTGGGCCGGTTCTGCAATGCTGTCCCAGTTCTTCACATCAAAAGAAAAATACCCAGTCCACACACTCAGTGGGATCAGCCTCTTTACCCTTATTTTCTGTGTTTGTGAGAAAGTTTTAGTTATGGAAGCTCCAAAGAATGTCCGTGGCTCTCATGAGTGATTTGTTAAGTACCTCTGTAAAGAAGTCTTCTCCAAAGCTCTTGCATTTGGATGGAATCTTTATCAGGCCTGAATCCGCCCAAGTGGATCTGTGTCAGTCTTCACATCACGACGAAGCAACTTCTTTCTTGGCCTCTTCTTACAAATACGTGGCTAAAAAAAATCATTCTCAAGCAAGCAAAATGAAAGAGAGATACTGAAACATTCTGCTCTTCTATCAAATCATCAAATAAGATAAAACATACAAATAAATACAAATAAAAGCCTACAGACAGCTTAATATTATTACAATTTGAAATAAATGTTTTCTATTTAAATATAATTTAAGTATCGCTACAGCGGTGAAAAGTACAAAATCGCTTATAACTCCTGAACCATTAGGTGTAGACTCGAGTGTCTAATTGGAGTCTGATTGTCAATGATTTAAAAAAAAGCTGAGATTTTGATTCATGGGGCCCTATCTTGCACCCAGCGCAATTGACTTTGTACACCGACGCATGTATCATTCCTATTTTGCACCCGCGCAAAGCGGACATTTCCCTCCACAGAAGCACGTCGCTAAACTAGGGAATGAATTTGCGCTCCCTGGGCGGTTCAGCGCAAAAAAGGAGGCGTGTTCCGGCGCAAACGTTCCTTCATGCTATTTTGCTGGTTTAGAAAACAATTGCGCCACTAACCAGGAAAAAATTGTTTAAAGTCAGTGGCGCGGTGCGCATGTTATTCATATGCTATTTTAAGGGCAGCAGCAGCAGCGTAGCAGATCTTGTCCACCAAAATCAAGCCTATGTACTATATATTCAATACCCCATGCCAATACATGCTGGTTGAAATAATCCACTCCGAGAGTTGTCATGACTGAACTACATTGACAAATCGTTTAATATTTCAACCCCACTGTATTCTGAACCACCTGTTCTGTTTCCCCTCACAAGTGGGTGTACTTGCTTTTTGGATAAAGTAGCCGATGTGCTGTATCGTCTCCAACTATTTACATGGCAGTGACAGAAAGCCTTTAATGTTGTGTATGTTATCACTGCTATCTGTATTGAGGATGCCAGGTTGGTCGTCGATTTTGAAGACAGCGATGATCAGAGGCAACACAAATAATCAGCCCCCCTCTTTGCTAAAGTATTATGGAGATTGCATCTGAGGGAGTGACTGATTGTCCCCAGTTTATCTGATTATTCGGAGAAATGGATTATTCAGACGCTTCAACAATTGTCTGGGGAAGCTAGTAGCAAGCAAACTCATTCGCCTGATCCTGAAAGATACAGGCCCAATGTGGCCAGACGGCTTTCTTACCAGATGGGAATTTAGAGAGGAAATTTCCTGCCTCTGAGGATGAAATAAATGTATGACAGATAATTTATTTATTTATTTTTTTTTTTTTTGCCATACATCCAATTGTTTGTCAGAGAGAAAGAGAAATTACTGGAGGATAAAGTGCCAACAGAGACTGCTGTATGTTTGTAGTCTATTTTTCTTCAGATAGTAGAATCCCAATTTGATGCACTTTCAGCTATTCTGAGTCACACAAATGTCATTCACCATCTTCTGAACATGAGCAAGTTAACACTGAGCTACGTGAAGAAAATACCATAATGGAGAATAAATACTGTAGCAAAAGTGATGCAGTTGTACACATACAGTAGGGTCACCAAATTTGGTAACCTTTTATGATTTTTTTGTCAGATTTGGTAACACTGCCCTATATCTGCAGCTGTTAATTATATTTATTATAAGGTATTGCTACTGACTGATAAAGCCCTTATAAAACGGCTTAGCTCCAGTCTATTTAACGGATCTTCTATCGCCCTATAATCCATCGCGCTCTTTAAGATCACTAAATTCGAGGCGTTTGGTCATACCTAGGATATCTAGGTCCACCAAAGGAGGGAGAGCATTTTCACATTTAGCTCCAAAACTCTGGAATAGCCTTCCTGATACTGTTCGTTGCTCAGACTCGCTCTCCCAGTTTAAAACTAGATTAAAGACACATCTCTTCAGCCAGGCATTCATATAATACTTTTAATCTTACAGTTTAATCCGGTCTCTACTTCATAAACGCCAGAGGAGAACTGGCCCCCGACTGAGCCTGGGTTCTCCCAAGGTTTTTTTTTTTCTCCATTAGGTCACTTGATGGAGTTTTTCGGTTCCTTGCCACTGTTGCCTTTGGCTTGCTCAGTTGGGGATATTTGGGGATATTTTATTTAATTTAATTAATCAATCAACGATACTATTGATCAGCATTACCAAATGTGGACGTTTTCCACTAAAAAACAAACATTGATGTATTTTTTTAATTTAATACTGTGAAGCTGCTTTGATACAACCTGTGTTGTGAAAAGAGCTATATAAATAAACTTGACTTGACTTGACTTGACTGTTCACATAAGACAAAAATACTTAATTTTTTTATTTTTTATTTTTTTACTTAATCTGAATGGCACGAAACTTGGTAAATGTTTTGGCACTTACATCTGAACACACACACACACACACACACACACACACACACACACACACACACACACACACACACACACACACACACACACAATCATGGACATGATTCGTTAAATAGTCCTGAAAAAAATATTCACACATTTACATTCAAGATTTATGACAGCTTAAATTAAAATTCAGTTCTCAGGTTCACAAAAAGTGAATAAATGGATTATAACTACTGCATAAATATGCATATAAATAAAAAAATATATAAAATCCCCTTAAAATTGAAATATTAAATAAAAAAAAAACATTATCAAACTAAAGTATTGTACATTATTTTCAGTGACATTAAAATAATAATAATAATAATAATAATAAATCAGCCATTTTTGGATATCACACAAAGAGAACCAGGCGGTTAAACATGAATATGCTGAATTTAGGGTAACAGTGTGTGAAATAATGGATTTCAGTAATCACTAATGCAGCCTTATCAAATATGGGGACACTGCTATGGCCATATTAGTCCAAAATGCCTTTTGGGGTATGAAACAAAAGGGATTAGACATCACCAGAGGGAATTTGGGTAAAATGAAAGAAATTGTTTGAGAGAGGGGTAAAATATTTTGGTAACCTCTAATGCTGCCTTATGGACCCTGCTGTTCGATTTTGCTGTATTTGGCTAGTAGTTGTTTGGGTGGCTCACCAATGTATTAGATTTCTCTAATACTTAAAACAAATAAGCTTTACCCCATTTCTTGTGGAGAGAATAATTTATTGAATGTTTGTAGCATAGCAGTTATTCAGCAGTGATGTTAGCATGTCGTCCTTCAAATAATCTTAACCCAAGGTACTAACTGTAAGAACAGGCTTTTATACCTGGTAACAAATGTGCCACAAACAATAAAATAACAGCCCATGGAGAGCCCATAATACATTGAACTGATGCTGACCTAAGGGGTTAATTATATGGGCCATTTTGGTCACACTTTTGTAAAAAAAAAAAAAAAAATCAGTTGATTGTATTGGAAGCACAGTCACAATGTAAACACATCTGACTAAAGATTACTGAAGCACACATAATCTTTCACTGCTATATCTGTAGCTGTTCACATCAAAGCAAAATGCTTTTTTAGGATATAAGATAATGAAGTCTAGATGTCACCAGAGTGAATGTGTGTAACATTGAAGCCATTGTGAATTAGGGGGGGTAACAGATTTTAGTAAACTCTAATGCTGCCTTGTCGATTTGGTGACTGCTGTAGTTGCAGCTTTTCACATCAAAGAAATATGCTTCCTAGGCTACAAAATTGAGGTGTAAATGGGGTGAAAGATTTTTTTTCCCAAAAACAAAAAATCATGCCATACAGGGTTAAGACAGTGTATGTGAAATAGAGAGGGGTAACAGATTTCGGTAACCTGTAATACTGGCTTGTCGGATTTGATGACCCTGCTGTATGTGTGCAGCTGTTCATTTCAGACCAAAATGTTTTTTTTTTTTTAATAATGAAGAGAGAAGTTTAGGCATCACCAGAGTGAATTTGAGGAGAATTACAGAAACTCTATCTAAAATAATAATAATGTAAATTACTAATGTAAATAATGTAAAGTTAATTATGAGCTGGTTCTTTTTCGTGATTCAAAAATATTGATTTTTCACGGCCTCGTCCTGCTTGCCACAGTGGACATCAGGAAAACAATAATAATGCAAAAATGTATTATAGATCCTTTTTAAGCATAGAACATTCCATTATGCTCCACTTGCAAATCATATAGAGCTCTTTCAGCAAGGAATTTAATCAAATTAAAATCGACCGATTAGCACACTTCAGCTTCTGACGTCGTATTTCAGATTTACATCCCGTGTGAAATCCGTTCCTACAGGAGTGATGTGCAATGACAGAGAATGAGAGAATTTACTGCTTCACATGAAAAACAGCCCCTCATAACCCCATTTAGGACACGGTCCTGTAGTCTACGGGAACAGTGGTGTACAGTTGTTCATTCGGGTGCAAGGTGTGTGTTAGTGTAAGAGTGTGACGGTACAGCCGCCAGCCACTTTAATTAATAAGAGAATACCTCTGGACGACAGCCCAGAAGCCAGCTATCATACAGCCATTCTGTCAACACACACTGCCAAAATTCTGGGGTCAGTCCGTGTGAGGTGAAATGCGGAAGGACATGATTAGTCACAAAAGAAAGATGTCGGAAGAGACGTGGAATCATTTGCATGCGTTTAAAATTAGATTCCCCATCAACTGCATTGCTTCAACCAGGCTAAAAGTGCCAACACCACAATTCTGCAAATTCACTTTTCACAAATCTGCATGATTCAGCAGAATGGATTTAAACATGGCAAGTGTTACAACTTAGAACTGCACTCTTATTGGTAGCTGATAACACTGTAATCTCATTAGCTAAAATGCTTGATACTCAAGCTCTTTATGAGCAGGGAATGTCTATTCAGAAGAATAAGATTCATGTAGGCTTGGTTGCAGTACATAACAAATTACAACGTTTTACACTTTTGTTGGAGTTATTTTCCACATATACTACCATTCAAAAGTTTGGGGTAAGTAAGATTTTTTTCTTTGTTTGTTTGTTTTATTCAGCAAGGACACATCAAATAGATTTTGTTTTTAACTTCTAAAAAAAAAAGAAAAAAAAATAAGATTTTTCCCCTACATCATTACATTGTTTGGAGTTTAAGATTCAAATGCCGGAAACAAAATCAGAAAAAAAATGTTTTTACTAATATTTTATGATATGTATCTAGAAGACACCAGAACTATGTTTTTTTTTTTTTTTTATGTTAAATTTTTATATTCAGTATACCAGTCAATTTTTAGGTTCCAGGCTATTTTTTTCTATAACTTGTCCTCTATAAAACAGATGAGAATAATGTTGAAAAAATATGTTTATTCTGCATTTTAATAGGTGGGTAATGGTTATCAGGGTTTTCAGGACTTAAACAGCTCTAGGAAACTTCCACCTGAACCAAACTATTCACAATGATTTGTTCAAAGATTCTCAACTATTGTATGAAAGAAATTAGAGAATGATTTGACATACTATTTTACTTTACATAATATATCTGTAAACATGACCAAAAATGGGGTTCCCTTTCGAGGAAACTCACGCTGCGTCGATGATGCTTTGGGAACGCCCCAGCGTGATTGCGTCTGAAGCAATTGTGTCAACTAGTCCAATGGCGAGAGTGAGCATCACGGGCGGGTGACGTCACGACCAGGAAAGGATAAAAGCACATCCCGTCTGACCGGTGTTAGCTTCTGTGCCTCTTCAAGCGCTCTGTGTTCATACTGTCCGTCTTATTCATTGTTGTCTGTCACTATATCAGTCACAAGCATAGATATTATGGCGAGCAAACAAAACTTTAGATGCCTTTGTTTCATTACGGGTGGGGATCCATACGATTTATGTGTTGTTTGTTTGGAACTGAGCATGATCTGTCAGTGCTCGAGGGCGCTTACTATGAGCATTGCGAGTTACCTTTGCTTTACTCGCCCGTTCCTGCCTGTCACTCGAAGGTGTTCAGGCTCGCGTTCCTCGCAGTACCGGCCCCGTTTGTTGCCAAGGCAGCACGGAAGCTGGTATTGTGGGATTAGAGACAGGCTCCGCCTTTTCTCTGCCTTCAGCTGGGGGATTCAGCGCTCTCTCTCTGGGATTGGAAGCCTGCGCCGCGGCCTCTTCCGTCCTGGTAGAGAGCTCTGTGTTTCAGCAGTCTATCTCTGAGGAGGTAGAAGTGCTGAGCATCGATGAGGGGGAGAAAGAACTCACCACCCTCATCTATGAAGAGCATGCACGGTCATGTAGCTCTATATAAAAATTAAAATAAAGGGGCGGGCTTTGTTCATTCATAAAATTGCCCGACGTGTATGTGCACTATCGGGAGTTTCCCCCCCGCTGTTGTAAACTTTTTCTCAACAAAAGTAAAAAAAAAAAGAAAAAGAAAAGACTTTGCAATCGATTGGCTGAGGCAATGCATAGATTAAGAGTACATAGTGTATAGCAAGCTAAGAATTTTTGATTATTTTATTGTATGTTGAAACTATTCAACACATATAGGCTATGTTGACTTGGTTGAACTTTTCTGTTTAATTTTGAGGAATTAAATAAATTGGCTGCATTTTATTTTGAGGAATTAAATGATGAATGCTTATCTGACTTTCAGAAGTTAGATTCATGTATAAGTTCAACCTTTCATCCAGACCGCGTTGACTTGTCTGGTTGAACTTTTCTGTTTAATTTTGAAGAATTAAATACATTGGCTGCATTTAATTTTGAGGAATTAAATGATGAATGCCAAAGTCCTTTTAGGCAAGTCGTGCCACTCGGCCGCCATCTTGGCAACGCCTCCGGGCAGCTATTTCAGACTAACAAGACCAGGCTCCTATGTAAATGAATGGGCAGAGAGTCAGAACTGCACTTTCACTGGTCACTGGGACATAAAAACTGCATGTATAGAAACAGCAGTAAAATATGATAAAAATCGCTGAAAAAGTTTGATGACTTTGCCCCAAAATAAGGTTTAAAACGCCTTTTTCCCCACAGGTTATACTTTTACTACGCATGCGCAAGGGTTCACGACACCAACTTCATTTACGTCTCTATCCAGAATGCCGGTGTTGTGCATATTCAATGTCAATATTGTTCCCCTTTATTTAAATATAAGCAGGTTTGCACTTTATCAGTAATAACAATGTATTGTATAGATCAGTTGTTTTAACTATATTCATTAAAATGAATCGGTTCAAAGGAGTCATTATAGTTCGCGAATTGGACGTGTCATACGGTTGTGATTATCCCAGCAGTTAGGACATGGACATCCCACAAGGTTAGTGTCAACACAGAAAACATTACATCACTGGATAGTTTTTTTTCGTTTATTTAGAGTAATTTTATGTCAGCTGATTGTGCGGAACGCATTTCAGAGAAGATAAGGCAATGTATTTTAGCACAATTCACACCCAGCGGTAATTCAGGGGGAAAAAAATCTCCGAATGCTCCAACATGAAACTTTGGTCTTCCGACCTTTTACCATCATGTCGTTTTATTTTGATTAATATGCGTGCGGGAGAGAGAGCAAGACAGCGCTTAATTTGGAGACGGTGAAGTCTTATTTACACTTTCGCCTGGCTTCGGAAAGAGAGAGAGAGGGTGCGCGCGTGCGCGCGCGACCGGGCTCTCTCTCTCTGCTTGTCCTTTCCATATGGTTCTTTCAGTTAAATATGCGCCCTGTTACTGATCTTGCACACACAACAACTCGCTGTCCCCAAATCGTCTCCGCTGTCGCAAAACCTCAACTGTGCGCATGCGTCAGTGGAACCAGACGATAGGTTTAAATGTTTCGCGGCTTGACTGTTAAAAGCAGATGATTGGCTTTCCAGCGGGAGGGGCGGGACATGTGCATACAACCGCCATCTTTGCCGTTACGGGTTTTCCTTATATAGTTCTATTGAGGATTGAGGAAGTGGCATGTCTCTTACAGGGCCGTGCACAGGGGGGTGGCCCGGTGGCTAGAGCCACTGCCCCTCTGCCCTCATCGACTGAGGTGCCCCTCTTCCCCACCCCCACCGCTCCGCTCAAAGCATTCCGCTGATTCCGCTAATCCGCTCCAGGTTTTCCCGCTCGCTCCGCAGCATCACTCACAGTATACGACAGTTCACGAAAGCTGCCGCATTAACAGGTAGGCTATGCAAGACAGTGGTTGAATGGGTTGAATTTGCGAAATTAGTCATGAAACACGTAGATCAGCGGCCCATTGGTTCCTTCTTGATTGACACTGGGCTGGGCCAATCACAACTTTAAACGAGTGAGCGAGCGTGCAGCAGTGTCAGTGTGTATCTGTCAAAATAGTCAGCAAGATGGAGAAGAAACGCAAGAAATGTGCAGAGAAATAGCGTGAAACAATAGAAACAGGCCCTTAAAGCAGACACTGTATAATGTTTCAAAATATACACTACCATTCAAAAGTGTGGGGTCAGTAAGATTTTTTAATGTTTTTAAAAGAAGTATCTTCTGCTCACAAAGGCTTCATTTATTTGATAAAAGACAAACAGTAATAGTGTGAAATATATACAATTTAAAATGTTTTCTATTTTAATATATTTTAAATTGTAATGTATTCCTGTGATCAAAGCTGAATGTTCAGCATCATTACTCCAGTCTTCAGTGTCACATGATCCTTCAGAAATCACTCTAATATGAAGATTTGATGCTCAAGAAACATTTATGATTATTATCAGTGTTGAAAACAGTTGTGTACAATTTTTTTTTCAAAATTCTTTGATGAATAGAAAGTTCAAAAGAACAGCATTTATTTAAAATAGAATATTTTCTAACATTAAACATGTCTTTACTGTAACTAATCAGTTTAACTCATCCTTGATGAATAAAAGTATTGATTTATTTATTTTTTTATTTTTTTTACCCCAAAAATAAAATTCAAATTCTTACTGACCCCAAACTTTTGAACGGTAGTGTTTAATGTTACAAAAGCTTTAGATTTCAGATAAATGCTGTTCTTTTGAACTTTTTATTCATCAAAGAATCCTGAAATAAAAATGTAAATAACTGTTTTCAACATTGATAATAATCATCATAAATGTTTCTTGATCATCAGATCATCATATTAGAGTGATTTCTGAAGGATCATGTGACACTGAAGACTGGAGTAATGATGCTGAACATTCAGCTTTGATCACAGGAATAAATTACACTTTATTATATATTCACATAGAAAACAGCTGATTTAAATTGGAATAATATTTCAGAATATTACTGTTTTTGTTTGCATTTTTAATCAAATAAATGCAGCCTTGGTGAGCAGAAGAGACTTCTTTTAAAAACATTAAAAATCCTACTGACCCCAAACTTTTGAACGTATGTTTTCTGCCCTTCGTCATGGGCCGACGTGCTTTTTGGGCCGATACATCTCATACTCATACATACTTTTTATTATTTTTATTAATTTTTTTAACGGCCCATAAAATGTGTACATTGGCGGCCCATTCATTTTGTTTTGCTTATTTGGCGGCGCTGGGTTTGTGCCGGTGTAATGCATTGGTCAAAACAAGTCAGTGTTAGTTTTTTTTTTTTTTCTGACAGACCAGCCCATGAAACACGTAGATCAGCGGCCCATTGGCTCTTTCCTTGATTGACACTGGGCTGGCCCAATCACAAATTTAAACGAGTGAGTGAGCGCGCGTGCAGCAGTGTCAGTGTGTATCTGTCAAAATAGTCAGCGAGATGGAGAAGAAACGCAAGGAATGTGCAGAGAAATAGCGTGAAACAATAGAACCAGGCCCTTAAAGCAGACACTGTAAACTGTGTCAAAATATATGTTTTCTGTCTTCATCAGCTCCTGTGGCAGATGAGGATAGTGAGGAGGATCAGGAGAGAGATGAGAAAGTGTAGAGCCTGCGGTAAGCAGAACTACTTTCAAAACACTTAGGCCATGTCATGAGTGTAGGAACCCATAACCCAGTTACAGATTATTTCCACATCTGCATAGTTGACGATTACCGCAATTCACTAGAAATTTAATAAGAGGCGTTTGTAAACCATGTTTTCCGCCAAAATAAAAGCTTGATGCAGTTTGCGTCAAAATAAAAGATACAACACTAATTATGAAAGTTTCCTTTATTTTTTATTGCATTTGTTTTACAAAATATGGCTATTACTGTCATTGGATTAATATTATAACTATTATTATGTAGTAGGTGTAATGTAAATAGACACTGTTACTAAAAGAGGTTTGAATATTTCTTTGTTTAATTTGCACACTGAATATGGGTTGGAGCTTTTAATTTTGAACCCTCAAACTGCACCAGATTGATGAATTTAACATTAAAATGCACAAAATCTTCTTAGGGGGAGCATGCCCCCAAACCCCCCTAGAAGGGCCGAGGTCCACCCACCACAGTTTTACCAAAAATCCTGTGAGAAACACTGGTATTGCTATGCCAATGCAGCTTATAGCTTGTTTTAGGCTTCATCACTGTATAAATAAATGTCAAATTTTTACTTATTTCATCTGTTAACTCTCACTCGTTCCTATTCTCACTCATATAGTGGGCCAGTCTGGGCCAAAATGCCAGGGCCGATATTATTTTTTTTGCCCCAGTCCAGCCCTGTGTACAACATATCCACATTCTTAGAATTAGCTTGTCTAATCAAATTATTGTACTCTCGATCAGATCTAATATAAATAAAATAAAACTAAATTTTCTGTTGTTGGCACACTTTGTAGTGTGCCAACCCCCCCCAAAAAACAAAATAGTGCCCCTTTTTTTGGTTTAGGCCACTGCCCCTTAAAATGTCTGTGCACGGCCCTGGTCTCTTATATAAATTGTCTCTGTGAATGCTTATCTGACTTTCAGTAGCTAGATTCATGTATAAGTTCAGCCTTTCATCCCGTGTTGACTTGTCTGGTTGATCTTTTACTGTATTTAATTTGGCTGTATTTAGTATTATTAAATTAAAGAATTTGGCTACATTTAATTATGAGGAATTAAATGGTATAATACAGTGCTGCAGCTGTCCACCTCTGAGGAGATGGATGTCCCGAGCAACGAGTTAAGGGAAATTGAAGATCCGCCATCTCAATCCCCTGTGTACAAGGAGTTTTTGGAGTCTATAACTTCCATGTCAGGGCCTTCAAGTCTTCCGGCCTCTACTAATACAATTTGAGATCGTGGATCAAACCCTTTCAGCTCGTTTTTTTCAGTTCTCAAAATATATATTTAATAAAGGGGGCTGAAAGAGCTTGGGTATGAGCCGATGCCCATTGCGAGCTATCAGTTCTGTCATGGCTTAAGGCTCCCTTTAAGGCTCGGCATTACCCTCCAGGCAAAGATATCTCAGTGGGTCCTGCAAATCATAGAGAAAGGCTACAGAATCCAGTTTGGTTCTCGTCTGCCACGTTACAACGGGTTGCTGCTCACGTTTGTGCATCCCAAGCAGGCTCTGGTAATGGAGCAAGAAGTGAAAACTCTATTAGCGAAGGAGGCTATAGAGCAGGTGTATTCACCCAACAGAGAATCTATTCATTGTCTCTAATTTGCATATTAATGTATTCTTTGGGCAACATGTAATGAAAAAAGAAGTAGCTATGAATAATGAGTAATGACTTGGCAACATGTTCATCATATCTCATATTGCATAGAAATATTGATATATCATTTCTTCCCTATACACTTATTATGTCTCCCTAAAATGCCTGATAAGCACGCTGTAAGTCCTGGTGTCTTCTACAGTGGACATGTATGAAACTGATGCATGTCTCATAACATAAAGTCATATTCTGATTTGAAACCTCACTAAAGTTGTCTTGAGATGTTAATTTATGACACAAAATATGGAAATTAGTCAGATTTAAATGACAATTACAAAATATTATCATATTCCGATAAGAGTGCATAATTTAGTCATTCAGTCAATGTCAGTCATATTTAAAAGACCAAGGAGAAGGAGTGTTAAGGTGAAACCTCCATTTCTGAAAAGCCTTGAATGTGCTCTTTACAGGACATCCAGAATTAAAATGTGGCATATATGGTCTCAAATGATTTGATAATATATAATATCCTCTTACAGGGCAAAAACACTCCATTGATGGGTCTCAGGAGGATATTCATAAAAAAAAAAAAAAAAAAAAACGACAGACGGCAGTCCATATCACATCACATGCGGAACAACTGTGCACATAAAATGGCGCCTAAGTTACACGTCATCAGCCTTTTTGTCGTCAGGAGCCACGTGTGGAGCAACGGATACTTCCTTCATCCTACTTCCTTCATCAGCCCAACATATGGGGAGTTGCTTGATGTGACAGCCAGGTTGTATTTGACTTGTGCTCATAAGAAGTGGGAAGTCGTTCGCGACCGATTGGACGAGCATTTCCTTGTGGGATATGATTACCCCTCCTCCATGAGCCTTTGGTTCCGGACCTGAAAGAAACCATAATCAGCACACATTTTTCCTTTTCAAAATTCAAATTATTCTAATGTGGAGAGCCTATATGAGCAGGGTTATGTGAAGATGGAAGAGGCAAAGAGGCAAACTCTCTCTCCCAGAGTGAGATATCTTCATTGAGGGCTCCAGTCTTATCATCAAAGCCATGTCAGACCACCTTGCGGCTTGTGGGTAAGGCATAAATGACGTTGGGTCAGGCTGGTATTGCTCTGCACACTATAGCAGTGTTGCAGGTATACCAAGTGACCTGCTTAAGGACTTGGACCAGGGGCTGGGATTGTCACTTGAGGCGGTGGATGAACTGCGTGGGACCACAGATTTGGCACTCCGGGCTACCAAGCAGACTGCCACTTCCATTCAGTGGTCGACCGATATTGTTTTTTTGATGGCCGATGCTGATATCTTAGAGAGCAGGGTGGCAAATGGCCGTTATAAAGCCGATATTTTAATCAATATTTAATAAAATAGAAATAAATTAGAAATCAAATCTTTGAAATAAACATGCTTATACTTTAGATGGCAACTTCTTGAATCTGCAATCCTATTACAGTTTTTTTTTTTTTAAATAAAGTAATTGTTTAAAACTATATGAATATGTGAATAAAAAGGAAGTAAACACTGTAACAGGGCACTCAGTAATCTGGTAATTTTGTGCACACTGGTAATCATATTTTTTTCAAATAAAGACAAGGTAACGCTAATTTTACATACAGCACAGTGAAAACGATATGAATATGACACAGTGGGTATAGCACAACATACTTTAAAATGAAGGATTTAAAGTTTTTCGATCGCGTCTCCTGTGAAGCTGATCCTCTGTTTGCATTCACTCACTTCGCACGGACTGACCGTCATTCGCAGTAACATGTTTATGCAGGCTACAAATGCATACTTCACAAGATATCACAGCTGGATTCGATTAAATCTGCAAGGTTTGTGAAATTAAATGTTTATTAGATATTCAGATATTTGTTTAAATGACGTAGATGTGCATTTGCTGAATGTTGACGGTAAATGAGAAAGTATTTTAGCCTGATTGTTTGCCTTTTCTGTTACAAATAATATAAAAGCAAACGCTTTACTTTTTCGCATACCATTTATTTTCTTAGTTTACCAGTTTTGTCTAACAAAGTATTAGATATGACTGACAGAGATCTTAAACTAATGAAGATGGAGAATGTGAGTGAGCGATGTGTTATCAGGCGCTGCCATTCTCTTCTCAGGCGCTGTTGTTCTCAGCGCCGCCCGTCAAAATAAAAGTTCCGCTTCCAACACATTGGCCAATCAGAAAAACTTATCGGCCAATGCCGATATTTTAAAAATGCCAAACATCTACCACTACTTCCATTGGTCATTTGATAGTGGCGATGTTGGTCACGTAGAGGCACCTGTAGCTTAATCTGTTGGGAATCAAGGAGATGGAGAAAACTTTTCTCCTGATCTCGTCATCTGGACTCTATCTGTCGAGGCATCTGTGGGGAGATCCAGGGAGATGAGAGCTCAGTCAGCTGCCTTCAGGAAGTACATCCTGGAAAGGTTACCTTCTGAGGCTTCATACTCTTCTAAATCTTCTGACTCGTCCTCTGAAAAAAAAAAACCCCAGAGACAGGGTCAGAAAGCCTGCGTGGCTGCTTGTAAATCAATTCCAATTCTGGAATCAGATACTTAAGGCCAGGAATCGGATATTTGTAATTCAATTTAGATTCCGTTGTGTGCATTTTAATAACTTTAAAGGGTTAGTTCACCCAAAAATGAAAATTATGTCAGTAATTACTCACCCTAATGTTGTTCCAAACCCGTAAGACTTTCGTTCATCTTCGAAACACAAATTAAGATATTTTTGATGAAATCTGAGAGCTGGATCACTCCTCCACAGGCTTATGGACACAATGGGCCCTATTTTAACGATCTGAAACGCAAGTGTCAAAGCGCAAAGCGCAAAGCGCAAGTAACTTTGTGGGCGGGTCTTGGCGCTGTTGCTATTTTCCCGGCGGGATAAATTACTCTTGCGCCAGGCGCAAATCTAAAATGGGTTGGTCTGAAGTAGCTTCATTATTCATAGGTGTGGTTTGGGCGTAACGTGAAATAAACCAATCAGAGCGTCATCTCACATTCCCTTTAAGAGCAGACGCGTTTGTTCTAAAGCGGATTCCTATTGTAACGGCGGATTTGCCAGGCGCGCGCCAGGAGCGGTTCACAGCCAAGGAGAGCAACGCTCTCGTCAGGGACGTTGGGGATGGAGAAACCCACCCAAATTAACTTCGGTTAAAAAGGCGTATGATAATTTGGGTAAATGTGTAAGCTAGATGTATGCTTTTATCTATCTATCTATCTATCTATCTATCTATCTATCTATCTATCTATCTATCTATCTATCTATCTATCTATCTATCTATCTATCTATCTATCTATCTATCTATCGTAATAATGTAGGCTATGATTTGCAAAAATGAAAACTGCTGCTTCTGTGTAGATGAGAGAATCAAAGTGCATTCGCGTTGTGCACACGCTACATTGATTATGGCCAAGCATGCGCCCTTAAAATAGCATATTAATAACATGCGCAACGCGCCACTGACTTTAAACCATTTTTTCCTGGTTAGTAGCGCAATTGTTTTCTAAACCTGCAAAATAGCATGAAGGAACGTTTGCGCTGGAACACGCCTCCTCTTTGCGCTGAACCGCCCCGGGGAGCGCAAGTGTATTTCTTAGTTAACCGACGTGCTTCTGTGGAGGGAAAAGCGCGCTTTGCGCGAGTGCAAAATAGGAATGATACATGCGTCGGTGTACAAAGTCAATTGCGCTGGGTGCAAGATAGGGCCCTATAACTTGCTGGCCCAGAAAATGTATTAAAGACATCGTTAATATAGTCCAAGTGACTCCAGTGGCTCAATCTTAAGTTTATAAAGCGACGAGAATACTTTTTGTGCACAAAAACAAACAAAAATAATGACTTTATTCCACTTTTCATTTCCTTCTCTCTGGGCCTCGAGTCTTTTCACGTAGTGTTATTGTGTAGCGCATCTGTGTTGCACGTCACCACGCATCACACACATGACCAGCATCGCCCGAATAACTTAACTATATCTGTAATGCGTGAGCCTACGTGGTGACGTGCAACACAGACGCGCTGCGCAAAAACACTACATAAACTAGCTCGAGCCACAGAGAGAATGAAATGAATAGTGGAATAAAGGCGTTATTTTTGTTTATTTTTGCGCACAAAAAGTATTCTCGTCGCTTTATAAACTTAAGATTGAGCCACTGGAGTCACTTGGACTATATTAACGATGTCTTTAATACATTTTCTGGGCCAGCAAGTTATAGTGTCCATAAGCCTGTGGAGGAGTGAGACAGCACTCAGATTTCATCAAAAATATCTTAATTTGTGTTCCGAAGATGAACGAAGGTCTTACGGGGGTTGGAACAACATAAGGGTGAGTAATTACTGACATAATTTTCATTTTTGGGTGAACTAACCCTTTAAACCAATCAAGAGCAACAAAACCTGCACGCTATTTTCTGTGCTGCACACACATCTAAAGCGCGTCCACAGGAAAAAGAGACTTTAATGTGATATTAAACCATTCAAGTGGAAGAAGACTCACACGTTGTTTTCTGTGCTGCACACACATCCAAAGTGCATGCACATAAAGCCGCCTCTCATACCGTATAGTGCGCGATACTAAACTGGGTTCTCTTCCTGGTCTTTTTGCACTTGAACAGACAAATACATACAAAAAATATGTACAAATATCCTCGTAAACACAGTCGGTTATGTCTTAAGTGAACGTAAACAGCTTACAAAGAAAATGCATGTGTAACAGCATATTGGATCAGCGCAATTCTTAAAGTGACAGCAGCCCAGTATTCCTGCAGCTGTCTCAATATTGTTAATCAAACAACAAAAGACAAACAGAAAATTCACTCACTGTTCTTGACCGAATAACTTAACTATATCTGTAATGCGTATTTTATTTATAAAGTGCAGTGTTATTTTACATTTGATTACAGTTTCTGTATCTGAATAGTACCTGAAAATCTTAAAAAAACTTTTTATGTCAACTATATCTTTGTTCAGTTGTATTTATTTGTGCGGTTGCTTCTTTTTTTAATTACTGAGTGTTGTTTTTGCTATGGTATTTTTAAACCATAGGCAAAAGTTCCTTGTGTAAGTGTTCTTTAGCCTGTTGATTTTTGTTCATGGTATTCAGCTGTAATGAAATGTTGTGCAATAAGACTTAGAATGAATGGTATCTACATTTTTTTTTTTTTTACCTTATTGGAATCGAAATTAGGAATCAATAAGAATCACAATCGATAAGCAGAATTGGAATCGAAATCATTAAACTTCAAACGATTGCTAATGAGAAGGGTGGCAGTAGTGGTGCACTGCAAAGAAGAGGAAGCAGGACCATGGGAGGTGATCGCTCTGAGGCATTCAAAGAAAGAGAACCAGTGTGACTAAGTGATCACTCTTAAGTTTTTATTATGTTTTTTATCCAGATACTAGAGAGTTCTATGGAAGCTTGTTTCCGCCACAAAATAAAAAAAATTAAATGATAATTGCAACTTTTTATCTCACAATTGCGAGTTTACATCTCGCAATTCTGACTTTATTTCTCAGAATTGCGAGATACAAAGTCAGAACTGCGTGAAATAAAGTCGCAATTGCGTGTTATAAAGTCAGAATTGCGTGAAATAAAGTCACAATTGCGTGTTATAAAGTCAGAATTACAAGATATAAAGTTGCAATTGCGTGTTATAAAGTCAGAATTCTGATTTTTTCTCGCAATTGCGACTTTATATCACGCAATTCTGACTTTATAACACGCAATTGCGAGTTTATATCTTGCAATTCTGACATATTTTCTCAGAATTGTGAGATATAAAATCACAATTGTGAGATATAAAGTCCAATTCTAAGGGGAAAAAAAGACGGACTTTTTTTTTTTTTTTTTTTACCTCAGAGTAGTTTATCTCACAATTCTGACTTTATAACACGCAACTGCTACTTTATATCACTCAATTCTGACTTAAATCTCCCAATTGCGTATTATAAAGTCAGAATTGCGTGATATAAAGTCGCAATTGCGAGAAAAAAGTCAGAATTCTGACTTTATAAGACGCAATTGCGACTTTATTTTATGCAATTTTGACTTTATATCTCGCAATTCTGACTTTATAATACGTAATTGCGACTTTATTTTACACAATTCTGACTTTATAACATGCAATTGCGACTTTATTTCACGCAATTCTGACTTTAAATTTCGAAATTCTGAGAAATAAAGTTAGAATTGCGAGATGTAAACTCGCAATTGTGAGATAAAAAGTCACAATTATCTATTAAAATGTTTTATTCTGTGGCGGAAACAAGCTTCCATAGAGTTCTGAGTCGTTGCAAGGTGGTTTCTTACTGCTACATGTCAAATGAGTCTATCCTGATATTCTGGTTTCTAGATAGATCTTGAATAGCAAATTATCAACATGCCACACAATTTGAGTAATTAGTGAGTTACATGAGCCATTAAACAGAGTTGGAGATTTGAAGAGGGTTAGTAACAATCATAGTGGCGCTTGCCTTTGAGTCAATACAAAACAGTCAAATTAACTGGTGTAGGACATATTATTAGTCATATCAGCTGATGATCATCTCGATTCACGAAACCTTGATTCACTTGATACATTTCGCCCCCGCCAAATAATCTTCAGTGTAAATGCCAGTATATCTTGGCACCAGTGACACACATACAGAGTGGCTTCAACACTGATTAAAAGAATAACCAATTTGAGTTAAATGAGATTGGTCCTCTGATGCAGTAAAATGATTCAAGTTACTCGAGGTCTTAAGTAAAGTACCATTCATTAACTCTGTATGTCATTAGCATTTGCAGATAATTTCTTTTGATTAGACTCATCTATCCAAAGCATCTCACTTATTTATTTGACAGGGTCTTTTTGTAACTGTACACATGCATACCAACAGCCTCTGCTAAAAAAAATAAAAACAAGAGAGACAAAATAATTGATGAGCAAATTACACTAAAGCATTTGAGATTGCATCAAAAATGTTGAGACAGGAAGTTCGAGAGAGAGAGAGAGAGAGAGAGGGGGGGAGGGGGGAGGGGGGGGTAAATGTGAGATAGGAAAATTAGAGCGACATTAAAGCAAGACGCTTTATGATGTTAAATGGAGCTCTGGCAAATGTCACTCAACCCTTGAAACACTTTGATGAATCAGACACGTCACCGCAGAAAGAATAAAGGTTTTATTGAGCTGTTAAATATTCAGTTTGGTCTTCTAAATTTTTCTGTCAAAACTTTGGAGGTTTAATTTTCAGAAAATCCTCTCTATTCTGTGGCTCAAGATTTGCTGTTGAAAAGCACATTGACACTCACTGTCCCTCATAATCAACATGAGCCGAAATATGCTTGGTCCAAGGTGAAAACTGAAATACAGTGTAAACATCACCATCATTAGATAATTGCTGCAAGGCTTGAACACTGTTGGGATATGCTTGATAAGCATTTACATGTATGCATATGGAAGACACTTTTATCCATAACACCTTATAGTAAATTGCATTCAGGTTACACATTTTAAAAGATAATGCTTGTCTGCAGGGTTCGAAATGAGGGGGGTCTGGGGGGGTCCCGGACCCTCCATAAGTCAATTAGGGACCCCCCATAAGAATTTATTTTTGGATTTTGGGGGGTCCCCGACAAATGTATTTTAACATTAAAAATGATTGTGAAAATTCTAGGTCTAGGTCTTTAGTGACGTTTTGTATTTATAACAGTAATTAATTTATTTCCTAGCGCGAGGCAGCAATCAGGGCAGCTATTAGCCGAGTGAGTTCCTATACAGCGTCACAGATTGTTGTTGTGGTGCTCCCGCAGACACGCACTGTAGCTGAACGCGGCAAAACGAAACAAAGAGTGAAATCCTGAATGAAAATCCTGTAAGTGCTTCGATTATATTTATATCTCCATAATTGCTTATAGTAAAATATTAGGAGTTCGAGTTCCTATATCAAAAGTTGCATTAACTAGATACCCAGTGTAATGATTAGAAGAGTAGGCTACGTTTGTTAACGTTTCTTGCTATCTGTAACGTTATGTGTATGAAGCCAAATGATCTGCCAGCTAACAGCAGACTATGGAAGCTTGTTTCCGCTACAGAGTGAAAAATAAAAAAGGTAATTGCGACTTTTTAATCTCACAATTCTGACTTTTTATCTCAGAATTACGTGATATAAAGTCGCAATTGCAGGTTATAAAGTCAGAATTGCGTGATATAAAGTTGCAATTGTGTGTTAAGTCAAAATTGCGTGATATAATGTCGCAGAGAAATATACTTGAAATTCGGACTTTTTTTCAGTTTTTATTTCACAATTCTGACTTTATAATACGCAAAAATAAAATAAATAAAAGTCTGTCTTTTTTTCCTTAGAATTGGACTTTATATATCACAATTGTTAGTTTATATCTCACAATTCTGAGAAAAGATGTCAGAATTAAACTCGCAATTATGTGTTAGAATTGCGTGATATAGCCTAAAGTCGCAATTGCGAGAAAAAAAGTCAGAATTCTTACTTTATAAGACGCAATTGCGACTTTATTTCACGCAATTCTGACTTTATATCTCGCAATTCTGACTTTATAACACGCAATTGCGACTTTATTTCACGCAATTCTGACTATATCTCGCAATTCTAAAAAATTAAGTCAGAATTGCGAGATGTAAACTCGCAATTGTGAGATAAAAAGTCACAATTTTCTTTTAAAATGTTTTATTCTGTGGCGGAAACAAGCTTCCATAGCAGACCTAGCAGTTAGACTAGTTATTCAAAGCTAGCATAACCACCTACTTTTCCAGTCAGTGAATGTGATTAAAGTGAATGTGATTTGAGCATGAATGAGTATACGTGAGAGCTTGGTAAGCTATCTAGGAAGCTAATATTATTTTTCTTAATTTAGAATCCGGCATCATGGAGAGAAAAATAATTTGTAACTTTGTTGCTCTAGAGTTAGAGGTTTACCTGTTAGATTATAGCCACTTATCCAGACACCACTACAATACTGGGCCTAGCCCAAACCATGAAAAACATCCCAAGACCATTATCCCACCCAAGACTTCACTCTATCTGTCGATGGCCATACAGTTACCACCTCTCCCCAGATCTGAAATCTTGGTTTCATTTTTGACCCCACACTCACATTTAAGCCTCATATCCGTCATATCACCAAAACTGCCTTTTTCCACCTACGTAACATTGCTCGCCTACGCCCCACCCTCTCCACATCTGCTGCTGAAACTCTCATCCATGCATTTATTACATCAAGACTCGACTACTGCAATAGCCTCCTATATGGTCTCCCTTCCTCTGATTTACAAAAACTGCAATATGTTCAAAACTCCGCTGCCCGTCTCCTCACCCACACCCGCTCCAGAGACCACATTACCCCCGTCCTTCAACAGCTTCACTGGCTCCCTGTACAACAGCGCATCCATTACAAAGTTCTGCTCATCACCTACAAAGCCCTCAATAACTTGGCCCCTCCATACCTCACAGACCTCTTGCAGCACCACAACCCCTCCCGACGCCTCCGCTCTGCCGACTTAAACCTTCTCAAACCCATCACCAAATCAAAGCACCGAACTTTGGGAGACCGAGCCTTCGCCATCGCTGCCCCCACCCTTTGGAACTCACTCCCCATCCACATCAGAAACTCGGACTCACTGACCACCTACAAAAAACTGCTCAAAACTCTCCTGTTTCAGCTCGCCTACAATCTACAGTAGCACTCTCATTTTTGTTTGTTTGTTTCATTTGTAAAGCGTCTTTGCGTTCCTTGAAAAGCGCTTTATAAGACTTATGTATTATTATTATTATTATTATTATAGCAATATGGTAATATTTAATCCAATGTGTACTTACATGCTGTTGTAGAATGCAGATATTTGAGTTATTGATTTCATGTATATTCTGTCTATTAATTTCATTTGCCTTGTATTTGTCCACTATTAAATGCTTTGAACAACCATTAAAAGTTCAACATCGCCTACATGACTTGAGTTTTCGGTAGAGGTCAATGCTTCATTTGTGGGTATCTCATAAGTTGATTTAAATGAAAATGATGCTTAAAATTTATGCAGATAGAAGCAACACTATTTCAACCTGATGATCATTATTGTACATTTGCTCACATCTGCATGGTGTCTGAAATTGAAATGCTGTGATTTTCTGTGCTTAATGTGCATATAATTGGGGCTGGTATGCATTGCTAGACAATAAGTGGAATAGCTGCGTTCATGTAAACCTTTTTATTACACAGTATTTGATTCATTTGAGTATTTGTCTATTCCTTTACCCCCCAAAATATCTTTTCTGAGAAAATATATTGTAGGGTTGATTTCCATAGTTATATTGCATGTTGCAATGTGTTCTTGAAAATTTTCATTAGCATTTTGAACAATATGCTCCAATGTGTATTAGTGAGGGGGGGAATGAATTACTTTGACCTTGTTGTGAGCAGGATGGAAATAACAACTGGAGAAGATCCATTTTGGATCTTAAGGAGACCATCTGTTGATAAAGAGATCTGAACACGATGAGAGTATGACCTACTGAGAGAAAAACAAGGCTGAGTCTCACAAAAAACATGTCCAGGTCAAATTTAACTCCAAAATCAAAAAAAAAAAAAAAAAAAGGCAATTAAGCAGTTGAATAATGAAAACAAGCAATTACATTTTGGATAGAGAAAATTAAGCCTAGTTTGGGAGCATTAAGAGTTTTTTCAATTTACTGACATTATGATAATTAAGCACATTTTCCCTCTTAATGCGTCTTGACTATAGTCTAGAGTTTGTTTTGTATTTCCAATTATTTAATTATTATTATTTTTTTAATCAGCATAAATTATAAGCAGTACATCAATTAGCAGCTTCTTCTTCTTCTTTTTACACTACAGTAATGTTAATACAATTTCTTAGTATTTGCTGCATCTGCAAAATGAGGATTGGCATAAAACATACTTATTTGTCATGAAAAAAGTTGTTCTTCTAAAGCATGTTTCATTCCTTTAATTTAGATTCTGGGGTGATTAACTTAAAGGTGCACTTAAGTGATTTCCACTTACAAAAGTTCTACTGCACTACGGTAGGCCGAAGTTTTCATGGTAAATTCTGCATTATTCAAGTGTCTATAGCTTGAGAAGAGCAGTCTCAGCTCAGGAAAGACATCAGACCGGATTGTTGGGTGACGAGGCACATGAAGAATTCGCCCAAGGTATGGTAACACAGTCAACTGTAAACCCTAACGCTCAAAATACTTAACTAGTTTGAGTAGGACAAACTTAAATTAAACTAATTAGTTCAGTCAAATTAACTTTTATGAGTATTTAGCACTTTCTTTTTCTTTCAAGTTCACAGAACTGATATATTTTAAGTAAACTGAACTGTTTCATTGTTTTGAGTTTTATGAAATGATTTATTTTAATTTAAACAAACTTAAGTTTAACTGAAACGGCTGGGATGTCTATTTCCCAGCATGCTTTGCCGATGGCACTTGAATGGGAGAGTAAATGCTAAAATGAAGCGTAATATAATGTTTTTTTTTTTTTTTTTTGTGCAAGATTAATGTTAAGTGGGAGATTGAGTATTGATTATGTTTTGTTATGCTAATTTAGAAGAATTTCTGTTAATGTTGGTTTTAGGATAGTTACCATCCCGGTGACAAGTGGTGCATGCGGCTTGATTTGAGAGCAAATAAAATCTTTATATTGTTGCACTCATGCAGCAAGTGCTGTATAACATACTATTGTTAGCATGATAACGTAGTATGTTAGCAAACTAGCTTGTTAAAACTATAAGTTAATACTAATGAAAGTGTTTCCATTGAGATTACATGAAGGTTTTAAGTTAAATGTATGAAATAGTGTACTCTTAACTTGCAATTAAAATGAATATTTATAACGTTTCGGTCACACGACCTTCATCAGTTCCTTATCTGCTGAAACGCCCTACCTAATTGGTCTTGTTATCCTATGCACCTATCACCTGCAGGTGTGCGATGGAGTTTGTTCACTAATTGTTCTTAACTTGAAATGTTTAATTGTTCTTAACTTGAAATGTTTAAGTACAAACTTAAAATCTGCCAGTTCTGCTAACTTAATCTTTGAATTTCAAAACTTGAAAAATTAAGGCAATCGACTGCCTTACATTTTTTGAGTTCTGCTAACTTATTCGGGTTTACAGTGTAAAATTAAACATTGTTAATAGAATTAGATGAAAAACTTAAAGGGACACTTCACCCATTTGCATTAAGCTTTGCATTGTTAGAAACCCAGTCATACTATTGAATGGTCGTGCAACACTCTTTCATTTTTCCCTGATACGGGAGAAATCTGTTATTTACCTCTTACACTTCCTCCTACAATGACGCAAAAATCGTCATTTTGCGTCATTGTAGGAGGAAGTGTAAGAGGGGGGGATTTCTGTTGAGACTACAAGCACTCGTTCCTCATCTCTCCCAGGGGGCGGGACCCGCTCACGCTACAGACCTATTACAGATCAGTGGGTGGGACTTTACTCTCTGAAACTGAAAGCAATATCCTCCATCTTGTTTGAAGCTAAGCTAACAGGCGCTGTGGAGACAGATGTAAAGTTATGACAATAGCGGAGGAGAGTGCTCAATATGATATAGACTAGAGGAAGAGGATTTCGGAAGTCGGATGCTTGAATCAGGTGTTTGTGGCTACCTTTACAAGCCGCATTATAGCGAAGAGCAGCCGAGGCAGAAGACCTGCCTGCCGCGGACGAGGAGCCCGGACTGGCTCGAGTTAGGGCGGACTGGTGGCGCCGGTGATCTCACTATGCAACTACGAACCGCTACGGACACAGAGATAGAGTCCGTCTGCGGCAAAGAATTTCAACGATGACAATTTCTCCTGGACGAAATCTCTGAATCAGACGAGGACACGGACGTTTGTGTTGTGAACTAGTTTCCTAGTTTCGCACCGCATAATGTTCTGACTGAACATCCAGGTACCATGCAATAATTCACCTTTTCGAAAGAAATACAAACGAGGAGTAATGCACTATATGAGTTCGCCAACTAACTAGACATTTTGTGTGAATGTGAAATTAATTTCAAGCTCTGGTGGTAGCTAGCCTTGTAGACGGAAGAGTGATTTCTCTTATAGGCAGATATGCGCTTTCTGGATTAGTGGGAGTGGCTTGCAGAGCTGTGCAATGTGGTGCATTGTGGGAGTTGTTGTCTTTCATACAAATGCGTCCAGAAGTTATTTTTTGTCTTTTCTCGGTCACAAAGGCACCAAATTCAAAATTTCTTTTACATTTCGACTACATATATGACCCACTTTAAATAAAAAACAATGTTCAAATGGGTGAAATGCCCCTTTAAACTTTTTGATTTTTTTTTTAGAAATATAAATACATACAAATTTGAAATCAAAACTGAAAACATAAAAATAAAAGCTCATTCAAAATATTAATAAATACTATAATAATATATAAGTAATACTGAAATAGCTCTAGGATAACCCAGCCACAGCTAAGCCACTATAAAAGCATGCAAACTGCATTTGGAATCTGAATTAAAAACATATAACAATATATATTTTTTGGCTTTTGCATGGAGTTCCTTGCCTGTCCTGCTCTGCTGTCATTACCACAATGTCCTGAGCAAGCATTAATTGAACATGGATGGTTAGGTTTTTGGTTTGTATTCACTCCCAATATATAAGGGTGTGTTCACACTTGTAGTTCAGTTCTCTTGGTTATTTCGGTCCAGACCAAAAAAGAAAATAATGCATTTAGCTCACTTAGCATTCTCACAGTCATTATTAAGATTGAACCTAAAGATACAAAAAAAACAAACAAACAAACCAACAAACAAACAACAACAAAAATTATTTTGTGACGGAACTTACCAAACATCCAAAACAATGCTGGGTTAAATGCGCTTGTTATATGTGTGTTTCATTCCTTCTGTTCTCATCCCCTAGAGAGAAAAAAAAAGAACACAATCATTCACTCACAAAAAACTCATCCTACATCCTGTGTACCATGTCAGTTTTTTTTTTCTCTCCCTGACAAACTGGACATTATTAGTTTCAACACGTAAAATCATTCTACGCGGCTTCGAGTGGTTTATTGCTTTCATAAAACTGCAGTAACTTTAAATAGGTCAGAGACAAAAGCATGTTTCGATGTTGCTTGTATATATTGCTGCAATTATTTGATACTAGGATACTACACAAAACTACTGACAATGTGTAGTTAATATCAGGTATATGTGGTTTCCATAGTAATGACTTAGAGTAAGCATCAAAAGATGTGTTGTCTTCAACTCATGTCCATTTGAGTGGACTATAAACTCAATGCTAAACTCACAAGGCACATGAGACAAAATATTTACACATTAATGTATGTTCTCTGTCCAAAATTGTTCACTCATTTCCCTTTTAGTATAGTGAATGCCATATATGAGTAAACTTAGACTTTTTAAATTTTGGTTGAATTGCTCATTATGAAATGTAGGCTATATAAATGTATACTAATACTGTATAAACATTTTGGTGTAATCAAAATTATATATAACATATAGGAGATTGAAATGCATGTCACTTGTCTTTAGCGTCTGTAAAGCATCTGCTTGTACATGTAAAAATGGCAGATCATTGATCATTATTTATCTAAACAAAGCTGAAAACAAAGCAATTAAGTTTAAAACAAATATCTGACACAGAGGCAAAAAAAACAGCAAATTCAATAAACAGTTTCACTGCACTAATTAACAATCACATTTCTGTTTCACTGTAGATTGTGCCTTAATAAAAACACTATTTTCCCAATTAGCATTGCTGTAACTCCACCAATGGAAATCAGTCTGTAAACAAAATTATGTTTAAAAGAGATGTTTGTGCACATTTTCTATTGATCATGGCAGCAGTAATTCTGCTGATGATCAAATAATGGAGAAAAACATTATAACCAGTCCAGGCACACATCCAGACGTGCCGTGTAGACGAGTGTTCTTTTGCCATTTTAAAGAGCCGATTCAAGTGTCTGGATCGCAGACTGAGAAATGCGTTGTGGCCCCAGTAAAGTCGTCAGATAGCGGATCCTCCACAACCAAGCAATCAGAGCCGACCTTCAAGATACAAAATTGCACAGTGTAAATTTATTTCAGCTTTGAACTTGTGAACTAATTTGTGCAGTTTCCTGATTTTAGAGAATTGGGCACTAAATCAATGCAGACATGATGTGGAAATAAATCATGCAATACATTTTTTTTTTTTGTGAATAGTGAATTTTAGTAAAGGCCTGATTATATTGTGTCCCTGGAAAAGGAAACCTCTAACCAATATAGAAGATTAATACTTTCAGAATCAATAACGTGTCGTATTAAATACATATATATTCCAGAGATTGTTTTTTTTAGACAGGATATGAGTTTGCAATTAATCACTAAATTGTAATCACTTTAGCAGTATTGCTAAAGACCCATGGGTCAGGTAGTAATAATATGAAGCACAATATCCTGAAAGGGGGTTTGCATTAGTGACACACAATGCACCTAGGTTTAAGTGCAAAAAGGGCAATCAATATGAACTTTTCACAGACAATTCATAGTAATGGCGGCTCATCAGTGGGGGGCAAGGAAGGTGTGAAAAATTCTAGCCAATTTTTTTAATGTGAAAATGGTAGAAGGATGATTAAATGTAAATAAAATTCCCAGTTATTCATTTCATTTAATTTCTCAGAATGTTTGTAATTTCACCACTTTAAGGGGCCATTTACAGAACACATTTTTGCTTTGAAAAATGAAAGAATGCGGGCAGTGGAATGCGGGAAAACAAAAAACATGCCGATCACTACAGAGTATTTCACTTACAGCGGATAGAGTGTTGAGAAAAAATACATGGCAGAGGCTAACCAACGCCACATGAAGGCAAGCCTGCAATCTTATCCACAAAAGTGTAACGCAGCGCTACGCAGGGAAGACCAGAGGCTATATTTGTTTTAACGAATGTCAACAGAGGCTTTGCTACTCTGAGTAAGCTGCTTTTGTGAAGAAATAGCTTATCATTTAATCAATCAACAGTCCATTGGCTAATCTTCAACATTTCCTCTTAAACATTTGTTTTTGATTGATCTATTTTTAGAGTTAACATCGAATAAAAATGTTGTTTTATAAGAGAAGTAATGGACAATTGCGAGACAGGTGTGATTCAGGGTGCATTCACACCTGCCTCATTTAGTTCGGTTGAATCGCACTAGAGTTCGTTTTCCCCATTGGTGCGGTTCGTTTGGGCAGGTGTGAATGCGGCAATCGCACTCGGGTGCGCACCAAAAGCGGACCAAACAAGCGTACCGAGACCTGCTCGAAGAGGTGGTCTCGGTACGCTTCGAAACGAACTCTGGAGCGGTTCGTTTGTGGTGAGAACGTGATCCGACCTCGAACAGAACCAACTGCCAAAGAAATGCGCATTTTTGGACTAAACCAGTTGCCGTAGTCAGCTGCGCTGTGATTATGTGATGAGGACGAAATGTTTGTTGACAGTTTGCACTCGCGGATAAACTTGGATTTGTGAGGAGGTGCGGATCGAGCCTGATAGAAATTATTAACAGCCGCATCCTCACTTCATTCTCAAATATTATTGTTTGTCTAAAGTGCTGTAAACTATAATAACATATGACCAAGGATACAATCAGCCCACGCAGTCGTCTCTCCATAGTAAACAGTGGCGTGTTATGCACGCGTCGCCTCCTCCTTAAATGACTCGCCGCGTGCATTGGATAAAACATTTTTTTTAAGCAGCATCCTCGCTTTGGACAAACTATATAATAAACTATGACTAGGGATACAATCAGCCCACGCAGTCGTCTCTCCATAGTAAAAAGTGGCGTGTTGTCTGCCGGATTTTCCTCCTCTTTGTTTAATTCCTGGGAGTTCTGTTGGAATTTTCCCGCACGTAAATTCTGACAATCGAAGTGCAGTTATGAAAATACGTTCAAGACCCATCTGGCCAACGAGTGATGTGGATGTTGTCACATGACTGCATTTTGGTTCGTTTCATAAACTGATCCGGACCAGAGCGATAAGTGTGGTGTGAAAAGAAACCAAAACGCCTGAAAAATGCTACAAAGTATAATTTTTCTCCCTTGGTCCGGACCAAATGAACCGAACTACAGATGTGAAAGCACCCTCAGATTACAGCACTTCTCGTTCATTTCTATGGTATCCGCAAACAGTGACTGACTGTCGCACAACTCGGAACGAAATTCACTGACGTCAAGGCTGTAATGTGATTGGTTATCAAGGCACACATGATCCAAAGTTAGCCGTTACGCTTTTTCCAATGGTAGAGCCACAGACCCTCGTATCTCCTAATAATAAGTAACTGATACTGCTGATAATGTACCAGCTACGTTAATTATGGAGAGTAGAGATAATTGATTTGTCAACAAATTTACCAAGTGAACATTCGAACAACATTAAAAATGAAGGCCTAAGTTGGACATACAGCAATCAGCCTTACTGAGCGGCTGAGCACTCTCTTTTAAAAGGACATTTATAAGGACAGAAATATGGATTTTTGCTTCAAGTGATAGGTGAGGGAAATTCTATTTATATTGTCTTGCTGTATGTCATTTTCTTAAAAATGTTCTGTCTAAAAGTGACAAAAAAGTCATTTTAAAGCAGCTAAGCATAAATAAATAAATATTATTTTAATAATATGTTGTGCCTCCTCAATTTTAGTTTACCTCCTGTGTTCCTTGCCAATGTCACCTTTGGCTGGCTTGGTTAGGAACATTTAATATCCAGTAATATATTAATTTTACTGCACTGACACTATTGGATAAGAACAAAACATGAACTGCACTGAGCTGAATAATGACACTATTGTATTTTTTTTTTCTAATTTTGCTTGCATCATTGATTCTGTTATTTTCCTGTCAATCACTGTAAAGTTTATCACTTTATGAATAAATATAACTAAAGGTGACATCCGACCCTGAAGTGCATGCAACAATGACGATAGACGTGCTAAAGGAATTGACCTCCTAGATGCTTCGGATGGGATTATGGGTTTAATGGAATAATCCTTACTCGATCAGCAACGTGCTCTGTTTTTGATTTGAGAAATCATGTGGGTGTTTTGGCTCTCTCTTTGGGTACCAGCCGAGTCGATGTCACGACGCACAGCCAATTACTGTGCCATACTGGTTGTCCTACGCATCACCAAGGTGCCAACCTGCCAAAAACAAAAGGTGTGAGAATCGTGAGCCTTTGCCAAATCCTGCGTGAGATCTTTTCTAAGCATTTTGTATTATTTATGTTGCTGCAAAGTTCTTTGCATAGTACTCACTGAGGCATAAAACATGCTAAAATTACTAACCATCTAACCGGGTGCAGATTTAAAAAGAAAACATGTTTTGAAACAGGTGGCTTTCCCAGCTGGTGACTTGGAGTGGTGTTTAGTATTTCTCTGTAGTACAAGAAATCAACACTGACCCTATTTACTTTTATTATTAGAAGTGTCTGGTCATATTCGCCCTGTTTACATTAATCTCGGGTTAAGGTCAGAAGTGGTCAGAGTGTTTTTCACACCTGAAATGAACATGCTTAAATGTGTCAAATGCATAGCCTATGTTGATAATGATATAAATATATAATTTATAATGTATTTATTAATATGCACAAATATAAGTAATATTTTAAAATCATTCAAAAAAAAAATATCTGCCTTCAACATCTTTTATTACGTTTTTTTTTTTCTTCTTCTCTGTCTGTCAGTCCTGCTTCACTTAAAATATGCTTGCGTTAATATTATTAAGAACATATTTTTTTATTTTTTTAAGATAAACAGTTCTTGGGTTAGAACATGACACTGACTTTTGACCCCCCGCTCAGATGTGTCATTTTTGCAGATTGGTAGCAACTCCATCTCCACTTACTTTGACAGCTTGCGGGAAGGAATTGAAAAATTGCTTTGTCATCTCATTTAAATCCTGTCCATCCACCAACCACTGATTGTTTCACCTGCCGACATCCACCTCGCTGAGACGAAAATGCCTCCAGGAAAATGAACTCGGGGGAAACCGAGCTCTTAGATTGTTCTGGCAGGGGTGAATGGGGTTGGCAGGGAGGTGTGTGTAACACACTTCATTTTCCCACCACATGCTGAACTTAGCAAGTCAATCGACAAACCAGCGTGAGGGCTATTTGCAGGCTGTTGCCATGGTTTTGTTAAACAGTGGACTAATCTACTTCTTCACGCATTACAATAACTCAAAGTAACAGCTGCTGCAGGATATGATGTTTTGCTCATGTGTTCTAACCTACAGGGATTTAGGTGGGCAATACAGAAATCTGTCAAACGGTATACATTTTTGAGCAGTCTGTATGTGTGTTGTGTCCAGTGCTACAGCAAAAGAAAACATAATTTAGCTGTGAATGTATAGTGAAAGTGAATTTTTCTCTGCCAACGTGATTGAATTGTAAATTAAATAAAACAAAATAAAACAGCAAAATATGTACAGATTAATACAAATTATATCAGGCCTTGATGACAACACATTTTCTACTTCTTTTTTTTTATGTACTTACCCTGTCAAAATGTTCACAATTAATGTTCAAATAAATAACAATAATAAAATTAAATACAATTAATTGAGCACTGTTACAAGTTTCCTGTTTGTTTGGACTTATATGTTGTATTTCTTAATATCAGTTTTTTTGTAGCTTTCTTGTTGATTAGTTCCCTGCTTGTTCCTAGGTGTGTCTTGTTTTGCCAATCACCCCTTGTGTAGATCAACACATGTTTCCCTTGTTAAGTGTATGGTGTTGTCCTTGATGGATGAATCGCATATGTTGCTTTCAGCTCTGTTTTCTCCCCATGTTTGGATATACTTTTGTTATTTTTTGTTAATACACTTAGTGTTCTGCCCTCGGATCCTATTTTCCATTATTTCTGAATTAACCAGAGTTACAAGCAGAATTGTGAATGTGAGTGAATAAAAATATAGTAAACAAAAAATCAGTAAGAGAGAACAACAGACAGACAGACACACACACACACACACACACACACACACACACACACACTGCAATGGAAGAGTGCATTTTTTCCTGTGCACCACTAGAAACATTATACACAGCTAAACTAGCAACGAAGAGTTCCTACACAGGCCACTGATGATGAAAAAAATAAAAAAATAAATTTGATTGAACAATGTACAATCAAATCTGCTATTGTACATCAAATAAATGTCATAAATGGTGTAGTGAAAGGTCAGCGTGTTGTATAAGAAATGGTTCATGAAATTTAAATCAAAGAACCATTGTCCTGAGCAGCAAGGTTCAGTGGCCATGCAGCACGATGAGGAACTGGGCTCCAGCATGTGAACATAAACCAAAATAATCTTGCATTTTGAGCTAAAACTGATGGAGAAAAAAACAGCAATCAACATGTTACAATCTAATTGTTAACCATTTATAAAAAATCATCATCACAGCTTGGCTCCATTTGCCCAGACACTTCGTCTCCACCTTCTTGTCTTCCCTTCATCACAATCCTCTCATGTTTACTTATTTCCTCTCTGACGACATTATTCCTGCTTTTAGCCTGCCAATCAAATCTACATGCCCATTACTGAATGGAGACTGGAGCGGATCACAGCTAATTGTTTCTCCACATCAGAGCGGTGATCTCGCACATTAAAGGGGTTTTGGGTCTGTAATCAGAACAATACAAGGATCTGCACTCACTTTGAGTAATACAAATTATGCTAATAGCCAAAATGATGAGTTTAGAGAGTAAAGAGTAGACAGAACTACGCACAATAGTGCAATTCAAAAGAAAAGGCCTGTTTTGACAACTTAATTACTTAATTAAACTCAACAGAGTTTGAGCTTATGTTGTCTTTTGATGTCAAAGTAGAAGTTACAGCAAGACAGTAACCTTCTCTTAGTAACTTAGCTGTTGTGAAGGGTTTACTGCAACTGGTCTAATTCAGAATTTATTCACCCTCATGTCATAGTTAGTTATGATAGTGATTATATCCATGACATAGTATAATAGTGAGAATTAGACCCTAGACAAAGTGTGACCATAACAACTTTACATAGCACCATAAAAGTTATGTGCTTACAGAGAAAACAAGAAAACAATTAAAACAAAAATAAACATGCATAATAGGAGAAAATCAAATAAAAATGATCCTAAAAAAATCTTTAAAAAGATTTGAATAAATTAAGAGACTGAGCTTACCTAATATGAGTATGTAGTGTATGAATGGGAACAGCATAAAAAGATAGTCCATAAAACTTATGTATTTAAAATCTTCTGAAGACATTTAATTGCTTTGTCTAAAAATAGGTTGGGAAGATCTGTTCACCAGCAAAGAACTGTGAAAATGAGTGTTTTAGAAAGTAATTTTGTGCCTTTCTGTTCTGTTAATTATTTATGAATTAAATAAAACTAAGAAAACTTGAAATGTAGTGCACAATTCACATGGACACATTTTATATTGACCTTTTTGAAGATTGACAGATGTGTGAAAGTTCTTTGTCCACTGGAAACAAAAAGAAATTAGCACATGAGTTTGGCATGAGTGAATACTAATAGACTTTCCTTTTTTGACTTCACTTTTTATGCTTTGATCGCTCCGGTTTATTTGTCTCAAATACGTTTTTTTTTTTTTTTTTTAACTGATCATGGCTGAAGTCAGGGTTGGTAGAAGTTGGCTCTGTGTTTGGAGGAGCACAAATTGCGTGTTGGGTTGTGTCCTGGGAGTGATGAAGGGTTTCCCGGGGGGGCTTTCTCTTTGGGCCGTGTGGGAAGGTGGCGATTGGTTCCACCGCATTGCAACCTACAGCAACTAACTAGGCCTCCTCTCTCGGAGTTTGTCACCAGCCAAGCGCCAAACAGATGGAGCTCACATAGCGTCATGCGGTGCCATGAGCTACCTGGCACTGAAAAGAGAATGAGAAAAGGGAGGGTAGGTGGGTGAGAGAACTGGCGAGGGCTCTTTCTGCAGTCAGTCTGACTCTTCCAGATTCTCAAGATGATCTGACATTGCTGTTGCCCAACATCTTGACCTCTTGCACAACTTCTTTCAGACGTGGGCCCACTCAGTTAAACTTAATACTATGTCAAGACTGCAAATGCAATGTTAAAGTATGCCCCTAGAACATACCAAAACCCAAATCAAGCTTGGTTTAAACATGAGCACTGGTGCAAAATTTAACAAGGCTACAGAAAAGCATAAAGAGTCTCCTTTATTCATGAAAAGAAAAATTTACATCCCAACAGCAACCTGGCTGAAAAACCCTGAATTTGTTGTAGAGTAGCCTACATTGTGGTTTATGGATGTGAGGTCTAGTAACCACAGAACAGAAAAAAAAAAAATCACCAAATGAGACCCAATGGAGTAGGCTATGATACCATTCGTTCTGTAAGAAACCAGTAAAAAAGGAAAAAATAAATAAAAAATAAATCACCAGCAAAACAGAACACATCATAACAATAAATATATAAAAAAAAAATGTCTATTGAATTCTACAGGGTGGGCCATTTATATGGATACACCGTAATAACATGGGAATGGTTGGTGATATTAAAGTCCTGTTTGTGGCACATTAGTATATGTCATGGTCACCACCCATCTTGAGGAGTTTGCCCCCTCACATATACTAATGTGCCACAAACAGGACTTTAATATCACCAACCATTCCCATGTTATTACGGTGTATCCATATAAATGGCCCACCCTGTATATTAGCATTAGCCAAATACATAACCAAGACACATGCAAGTCCCCCCATTTGGGTTTATCACTGTGTAGCTTAAACAGTATATGCATAAAATGTATACTCTAAATCCAATTTGCTTTGGATAAAAGCATCTGCCAAATGCATCAAATGTAAAATAGCAGGGCATTCGGAGTTACCTTTGGAAGAGTGCAAGGATAGAAAACCAATTTGACCATGCATAATTGTAAAAAAAAGAGAGAAAAAGATTAAGATATTAGACAATAATACATATATAAAATAAAATACAGAAAAGCCATATTTACAGAACAACCTGTACATTTTACATTTACATTTTAAACTGGTAAATCCAACAGCACTTTTTCTGCTGAATTAGCAAGGCCATGCTGTTACTAAAATCTGTTTTGTACTTTTTACATATACTGACATCCTCCATAATAACACTGGTGGTAAAGAGAAAACCACATGATGAATCAAAGTACATCACAAGTAGCTTTTCCACAAGCTGAGGTAAATTCTAGTATATAGGAGGTGCACGTTGTCATACACACAAATACAAAACACCATCATACTAAAATATGAATTATTCTTATTCAAATTCAATGTTAAAAAAAAATAATTTTGAAGTGTCACTCAGAAAATTCTGGGAATGTCAGTTTATGGCTGGATCATTCTTTACAGCTTGTCCAGAGAATTTTTTTTTCATATAACCATAATGTCATATTGTGTCACATTGATCAAAATAAAACTATATAGACATATTGGTGTTTAAATAGTATATACAAATCTCGCCAATCAGTTACATCCACCTTGCAGGTGAAATCTAACAAACCTAAATGCTTTTTGAAAAGGCTGAAATGATGCAGGTGACAAAAATATGGAAATAAATGGTGACTTTGACTAACATGACGCTTGGCAGTATAAGTCACCGTCCATTTTTTGTAAAACAAAAGCCTGGACATTATGCAAAACATTTGCTTTGGTTTCCCACAGATAAAAGAAAGTCATAAGGGAAATTTCCTACTTCCCACTCCTGAAGTCGTGATTACGAACTCGTCGCATTCAAGGGTTTTGTTGTCGGAAAGAACAGGAATCATGGAAGACACCAGGTGTATTCTTGCTTATTTAATTGGAAAAGCTTATCAAAGGCAAAATGATATTTAGCGTCCCATTCATTGACAATCATAGAAACATTCACCATGCAATCTACCTGAAGATTGTCAGCCTGCTGACAATTCTGGAATTTTGGTCAAATGTAGGCTATTTTTGTTGTATATAAAACATACAATACACTTCAAATGATTATTCATATTTGTAAATATGCACTATTTTAACAAGAAGACAAGGCGATGTAGCAGAAATGATAAAGAATACCATCACAGCAGCAATCATTCTACCCTCTGCCATGTTTAAAGTTTGTTACCCATTTCAGGAGCTTGGGTATCAAAATTATCCCCGAGTTGAGATGGCGTTCATCTCCAATTTTTACCTAGGAAACTCCTTTTAAGATCATTCTGACAGGACGTGACGGCAGCATCAATTATTGAATTTTTGGGAGAACTTTTTCATCAAACTAAAAATACACAGTAACAATAGCTGACACCAAAGAATGATCCAACACTAAGAACTAAGTCTAGACAATGTTAATACTCAGCAAATATAACATTCCCAAAGAGACAAGAAGGTACAACCAAAACCTGCTAAAAAGAGTACAGACTGTTCTCGTCTGCACATAGTCTGCAAAAAAGAAACAAAACTGATCTTTTGACCCCATGGCCTTTACTGTACAAAAATTAAAAGAACATTCTTTATCAAACCACCACTGACTATTTCAGAAAAAAGTGGAAAACTAACAAACTCCCATGCCTGCTAGGAAAAAGCCCAGAATGTGCAAACACTGCTGCAAGAGAAGTCAAAGCATAAGAACATGTGGGATACAAACTGCTGAAAGTGACCTTACTCAGTCAGGATATTAGTGCAAACAAACAGAATGAATGCAAGAGCAGAATCCAGCATTAAGAGTAAACGCTTTGCTTCTGCCAAATGCCTCTTAATCCCCATCTGTGAATGATAAAGCATAGCACTTCTAGTTGTGGATCAAAAGGATAACTTTACTTAACTTTTCAGTTTATCTGTGCCTGGAATCAAAATGCTTTGCTTTGAACCGTGGTGGTCTGGAGACAATGTAGTCTGTTGACTAATCGACAGGAAAATGTGTCTTTCAGTCAAACAAAGGGTCTGGTTGCTTGATGTTTTTCAGATTATTTTGTGTGAGCAGTGCTCTGAGATGCAAATTAACTTTCAAAATAAATTTGAATGCCACATGGGGCAAAGACGGGGGAAAATGAAATTATAATTAGTAATGCTCAATAGTCACGTCACATGAAGTGAAAGCATCAACATTAATTCATCTCAGGATATTTCCGTTCTCCTCTGTCATGCCTTCAGTTTTCTGATGGAACTTTCCTCAATAATAATAGGACACAGGTAAACTAAAACAGGTAAAACAGAGCAGAATAGTTTATATTATATACAGTAACATGACGTAATATGCTCATGATGTTTAAAATCTTGCAAATGAATCACTCTGCCAAATAGACTAGACTATTCTATTTTAAGCAATGATTATCCTTTAAGATGAACTTGGCTGCCTGCATGACAGAGTAAGAATGTGTGTGATAGTATGAATGCGACAATCTGTTGCTGCATCCAAATGCATGCACCAAACTGTCAATTAAAAAATGATGCCCAGATGTTTGGCTCCCTTCGTTAAGTTTAATTGAGATTTCTCCATCAGTTACAAGCTAAGCTCTCATGGTGCGTATCAAGCGACGCTTGTACTGCACTTATCCCCAACACTTTACCAAGGTGGCAGTGTTCTAGAACACTACGTTATAGGGATACGCGCAGTTGGGCGCCATCCTGTGTTGTTTTATAATGACATCTACACAAATTACTCTCCCATGATGGGAACCCCATTGTTGAGGTCTCATTTTTCCTTCTCACCCGAGGGAAGGTGTTTGAAAGTTTTGGCTAATCAACAATAAGAAAGTCTCACACTAAAAAAGTAAAACAAACAGACAAAGTTAAAATTAAAGACTTAGTTTAAAGACCAAATACTTTGTGACAGCAGAAATGGGGGTAGAAAATAACCGAATCTTTTTGGTTTGTGTCAATGAAATTCCAAATAAAAAAGAGAATAATGAAATGAGAGAAAATATATTTTCTTTAAGAATTTAACGTTTCTAAATAATTAATTAATAATGATGCAATAATACAATAATCATGTTGATTTTTCATTTGTGTATTGCAGTGACTGAGTCAAATCAGACACAATTATTTGTTATATTTAACAAATAGCCTTTAAAACCCCTGACCCAACTACAAAACAAGGTGCCAAGGTGCCTGTGAACCCCCCCCCCCCAGGCCTCTGGTTACCATGGTTTTATGACCAAAACGAATCTGAAAGACTGTCACTTCATTCCCCTAATGAAACACATATCACCCATAAAAAGGACACTTCCACATTAATTCTTAGAAAACCTTATGAAAAAACATGTATATCTCCAGGACATTGTGTTGTTACCGTTTTATGCATGCTTTATGACAGAACCACCAGTCACTGTAACCTCACCTATACCATGTTTGGTATCTACATGATCTAAATGATTATGTATATTATATGTTGATACTTATGTAACATAATAGTATTACAATAATCTTTAATAGTTTGTACACCAACACCCAATCCAGTTAAATATGCAAAATGCCATGCTCGAAGACAATCATAAACTATCCAACAGAAAGCTTAAGTTACGATAGACTCACAGACCCCTGGGAGGAGTGACCATCCTCAGAGGTTAAAGAGCCACCTACACAGATCCTACTCTCTCTTCTCTGTCTTCTGGTTGATCGAGAGCAAGTGCAGGCGCGCCGTCAGGCCTTAACACGTCAAGCCATGTGCAGGCCCGTCGCGACAAGGCAGGCAAACCAAGCAATTGCTTGGGGCCCCGAGCTGTCTTGGGGCCCCAAGACAACGACTGATTAAGAATAAAATGCAACGACAAACTGTGTGAGCGCCCCTTTGATAGTCAATGCAGTAAAGTGCAATGACACTGTTATCGGGATCCCCCTCAAGGGGAGCTCCCCTCAGTAGTCGCTGACAGCAGCTAGCCAACTGCGTGATCTCTGCTGCCGGAAAAATACAAAACCTCCTCGGCAGTCATCATGAAGCGGAATTATGCTTCAGGAAGCCAGAAAAGAATGAAGAGAAAGGAAGAGGAGGATAAGAAAAAACAAGATAGTGGTAAGTAGGGGTGTAACGATACACGTATTCGTATTGAACCGTTCGGTACGAGGCTTTCGGTTCGGTGTTCGGTACGCATTTTCAAACTGAGCGGTTCGTTGGATCATTTTTCCTGCCGACCAAAATTTCGTAATTTCAAATGTAGGCGCGTTGCTCGTGGCAAGCGCGCTCATAATGTAGAGACGCCGGCGCGACCACAACATTGCCCAACATCAAATGGCAAACGTAATGTAAGCGGAACGAAACTGAGCTACTCGTTATTGTGTGGTTGACGGACCGTTGTTTATCAGTTTGGACCAGTGCAGCGCGAGCCGATCGTGATTATGCGACACTGTTTCTACACAGCACTAATAAGAGATCCAGTAAATAAAGCATTTGAATTCGCCACAGAAGTAATAACATCGCTGCGAGATCTCGTGAGAAACATTCACATAGTTTGGCAGGAATAGTAGGCTATAATGCCTTCAAGTAACATTATGTCGGTTTTATTTCGACATTATGAATACAATGCCCTCAAATGTTAATCTTAACTAAAATAAACATTTGTTTATAACTACTACAATATTAAATTTAATTTTTTCCAAGGAGCTGTTTTGTTTTATATGCTCCTAAGAAGAGTCAATTATAGCTCCAGAATTGCTCAAAGTAAAAAGAAATAATATTTTATGGTGCTAGTTTTAATTAAAAAAAGAAGAAAAATAAATAAATCAAGGAAATTGGCATTTCTTTCTTTTTGCTGTATCGAAAACATACCAAACCATAACACGTGTATCGTATTGAACTGAACCGTGAATTTTGTTACACCCCTAGTGGTAAGTGATAAATTACACTGGATAAAATAGCTCCACTTGTCTTGTACAAATGGTGTAATTTTGCAGCAGGTAGGCTAGAAAAAATATGTTTATGTTAGCTACCTGCCTGACGGCAAATGCTGCTTGTAACAAACAGTTAGTGCAACTTTTTTTCGAACGGACGGAATATGGTTACATATTATAATATGTTTTTTATTGGGGGGCCTCCATGTCCATTTTGCTTGGGGCCCCCAAATTCCTTCAAACGGCCCTGGCCATGTGTAACTCACTCAACAGTAACAGAGTCAGACTAAAATCGTAAGTTCATCAGAATTTCTTCATTCAATGCGTAAGAAATTGATTGCAACTTCAACACAGTCGACTCAAAGAACCATCAATACTTTCTCCTGAGACTGCATCTGGACGCTCTTCAACAGCTAAGGCATTGCAGGTATCATACAATTAAATAACTAAACAGACGTCTAGTATAAGGAGGTGCTTTGAAGTAAGAAACTGATGGTTCTTTGAGATCGTTAAATAACTCTTTTCCATAGCTTCAATTTATTTACGATTTATAGTGAGAGTTCACTGGACGAACAGACTTATTGATTGTAATATTAATTCAGCTACATCAATTCATTCATTAATTCAATTAACTGATCCAAATATTTATAATTAATTACAACAAGTTATGGTTGATTATTCATATTTCCCTTTTGAGCTATTTGCTACGTATATAGTCAACACTTTTGAATAGTTAAGGTTTTTTAATGTGTTTGACTGCATTTATTTGATAAAAAAATATAGTGAAAACAGCAATATTGTGCTGTATTTTTTTATTATATATTTATTTATTTTTTTCAATTTAAAATAACTATTTTAATATTTTTAAAATGCAATTTAATAATTTAAAATGTAATCCTGTGATGGCAATGCAGAATTTTTATATAATCTAATATGCTGATTTGGTGCTCATTTAACGTAAAGTATTAGTATTGGTATTAGTGTGTTAGTGGAAATAATGGTTATTATTATTATCAGTGTTGAAAATATTGAGTGAAAAGTTCAAAAGAACAGCATTTATTATATCATTTTTTTGTCGCATTATAAAGGTCAGTCACTTTTGATCAATATAATTTGTCTTTGCTGAATAAAATTATTATTGTTCTTCTTTTTCTTCTTCTTTTTTTAATCTTACTGACCACAAACTTTTGAATGGTATTATATCATGGTTCCCAAAACAATATAAAGCAGCAAAAATGGTTTCCAACACTGATACTAATGAGAAATATTTCCTGAGCAGCAAATCAGAATATAAGAATGATTTCTGAAGGATCATATATTGTCTTTATTGTTATTGTTGTAATTATATACCATTAAAAAGATTTTGGTCATACCACCTACCTGATTTATAACTTCACAAAGGTAAATAATGGTTGTTCCTTGCAATCTTTTTGTGCGTGTTTAGAAATAGCAAAGGAAAACAGTCTAAATCTCTTCTAAATCTCAAATCTATCTCCACTATTCTGCTGGAAATTACAGAATGTAGTTCAAGACCTTTTACTGAAAAACACAACCACATTACACATTTATAGCTCACACAGATTACGTGACGGAACCCTGGGGAGATAACACTCATCTGTGAGTGAGACTGTGCACACTGACATTGGATAGGGGCTTTATCAAGCCCTGGGGCATTGTGGGATACCGAAGGACCGAATAGATCATCGCTCAGGGGACCAGGGCTCCAGGTCTGCCTTTAATACCTGCCTGCATTGAGCAAACTCATGCGCCATTTCACTTTTCCCTGTGGACCGATGAGTGATTGCTCTCTTCTCATGCCACACATACTGGTTTATGCACAGAAAGAGATGTGCAACCCTCGTGAGCTAGACAAATGCGCAGTGCCGGGAGAACAGACTGGCGCCGGAGAACAGTCAGGCTCATGGGAGGCTGGCGTTCTTTCAAGATATGAACAAGGAGTTAGAAACCAATGCCTAAAACTGCTCTGATTCCCTAACTACCCCAAGGTGGTGCTGTGCTCTTAGCAATCTTCTGGTCTTCTTTTGTTGCTGATATTTGTATTTTTGCCCACGTTTGATAATGACATGCAGTGCGTGTGAGGCTGAATTTTGGGTAGGAAAAAATGAGTCACGCTGGTGAGATCGGTTTTCAATATCAGGCCTGCTGACGGCGCATAAAGTATATCACAATCAGTGACGGCTGGTGCCATTTCAGGAGTAGGGAAGCATAATGGTCAATTATCAATGGCTAAATGTAGACTCAGATTTATATTTTTAACTTGGTGTCTGCATCTCCTGGCTTCCCAAAATACAACTAAAAAGTGCAACTTAAAGGATAACTGTCGCCAAAATGCATAGGGTATTTTTGTCAATCTACCCGAGACAAACATTAGTTTAAAAGCATTATTAGAATGGAAATGCCACTTTTAAGTTTGACTGTATTTTCGTTTTCGGTCAAATTGCCTTTTGAATGGGAGTGCTTGGGGCACTACTATGATAGCATCAAAAATCACTTTTTTTAAAACACTAAGAAGGCTCGACACAACATGAAACTTTGCTCGAAGTATCACCAGGGGCTCTACACATGAACTTGCGCATTAAGAACATTGTTTGTGTACGCAGAGTTTACTAAAAAGAAAGATTTTGAACAACTCACTGTAGCTGTGTCCACTGGCATTTTGACAGTCCAAAATAGTCTATCTCCGAATTCAACGTAACAGGGAGGAGAGTAAAGATGGAAAGCTCCTAAAGCTTAGTTCCATATAAATTCACGGATAATTTGTTGTTTTGTCGTTAGTGAAAATCAATATTGACCTTGTATTTGAAAAAGGATGCTCATATAAGAAGCAATACTAAAATTCAGAGTCAGTTCGTTCACATTCGGAGATCGACTATTTTGGACTGTCAAACTGCCGGCGGACACAGCTACAGTGAGTTGTTCAAAATCTTTCTTTTTAGTAAACTCTGAGTACACAAACAATGTTCTCAATGCTCAAATTCATGTGTAGAGCCCCTGTTGATACTTCGAGCAAAGTTTCATGTTGTGTCGAGCCTTCTTAGTGTTTTAAAAATAGCGATTTTTGATGCTATCATAGTAGTGCCCCAAGCACTCCCATTCAAAAGGCAATTTGACCGAAAACGAAAATACGGTCAAACTTAAAAGCGGCATTTCCATTCTAATAATGCTTTAAAACGAAAGTTTGCCTCGGGTACTGTAGATTAACTAAAAGACCCTAGGTTGCATTTTGGTGACAGTTATCCTTTAATAATGAAGATCATTGATTAGGCACATAACTGCATTTTTGCAATCTTTACAGTAGTACTGCGCACACTGACGTTGGATAGGGGCTTATCAAGCCCAGGGGCATTGTGGGATACCGAAGGACAGAATAGATCATTGCTCAGGGGACCACGGCTCTGGGTCTGCTTTTAATTCCTGCCTGCATTGAGCAAACTGTATTTTTTATTTTTTTTTATGTTGAGGTGGGCATTCATGGCCTAATGGTTAGAGTCAAACAGGTAATCTAAATGTTGCGGGTTTGATTCTCAATACCGGCAGTAAATGACTGAGGTGCCCTTGAGCAAAGACCTAACCCCCAATTGCTAGGAATTCGCCACAGCAAAAATGGCTGCCCACCACTCCGGGTGTGTGTGTCCACAGTTTGCATTGTGTGTGGACATATTCCGAGTATGGCCTTCACACATGTCACTTAGATCAAAGACAAAATTATGAATGCTAAAATAAATATTACGTCTTCTAGTTGCTTCTCAGAGCACTCTATGTATGACTGAATAACAGCTGTCCTGTTAATTTCAAAACTGTCATGCACATCACCATATCAATTAGTGGTCGTTTGTTGCAAAGTCCTGACCAATCATCATGCAGTGTTTCCAGATGGGAAAAAATACAGGAAATGAAAGCCTCACTGGGCAAAAAACATTCACTTGTGTTTTTCCAATGCAAATGATGCTCATAAACAGGTACCTGCCATGCCTCCCTGTGACTCCCAGCCTTTCGATGAGGCTGCATCCACTAACTTGGAAATATGCCTGTGGGAAAATATTGCATTATGGTACTTTGGAAAGCAAGGTACGTTTTAGATTTTTGAAGTTGTTAATAAGGGATATTGCACAACATACAGCAGATTTTATGTTGTTTAGCGTTGCTTATCTACAGGTGTACAGTAGGCTACTATTTTAAAATGGTTTCAAACGTGACTCACCCAATCAGAAATCAGCCTTTCTCCTGCTGAATCTTCAGTGCCACGGCAAATAAATTCTAGTTGTGAATTTGAGGTTGCAACCTGTATTGAATGGGATGCAATAACAAGACCGCGCATGAAGAAATGATGGCAAGAAACGTCGCGCAAGTGTGACTTGATTCACAAACAATTTTTTCTTAGAGCCAGCTCTTTTTAGTGAATAACAGACAGAGAAGCTGTATCTCATTTTGAAGGCTGTTCCCTTCCGGAGGTCGCATTTGTAGGCCACATACGTTATCGAGGATGTCTTGTTTTAGAAAAGTATTACCATTATACAATTTACTGTAATTTACTGTGAGGCGTAAATTACTGTAATGTCTTTCTTTCTTTGCACTATTACGGTTACTTTTCTTCAATGAGACAGCCAGTGTAGCCCGATTCATGCACATATGACTCTTAGAGACGGTTCTTTTTAGTGAATCAAAAACATGCAGTGAGACCAGCCTGATTCACAAACAAACGAATCTTACGAACTGGTTCTTTCTAGTGAAACAAAAACATACAGCATAAGCACTAGTCTGATTCACAAAATATACTGCCAATTCTTTTAATGAATTGCTCAAAAGTTGCCAGTTTGATTCAGTTTGCAGAATTCTCCAGTGAATTGAATCACTCAGAGAGGTTACTGAATCAACATGTGTCTCATTTATTAAGCTGCAAGTTTCCATTAATAAATGAATGGATATTGTCATATAAGAAGGAAATGGTGCAAAACTGAATTCCATTGGAAACACATACAGTTGTTAAATCATGAATCAAGGTCATGAACATGCTGCAAGGTCTTTTTTGACAAGACTTTAACATTTTCTAATCATACTCTTAAGTAGTTCATATCTCCAATATAAAACAATATTTTAAAAGAATCAATCGATTGATCCATCAATCAATCCATCAATATAGAGACATTTTCTTTGAACAAAGAAGAGAACGTAGGCTATCCGAATATTGTGTGGAAATACTTGATCATATTTTAGGCAACAAATAAACATTTAAATGTGATATTTAATTATAATTTTACATAAATATGTTAATGATACATTTTCAAAGAAACCTTAGCCATCTTTGAACCTCTGTCACTGTATGACGTAGGACGACCGTTTAGGAAATGATTGGTTATCCTTCATCTGGGACAGCCCAAAATCGTACAGTGTGTAGGCATAATTTTCTGAAAGTTTACATGGTCCTAAAGTTCATTTACACAGTTATTTTTTTCTTTATACATCAACTAAACAAAATTATACAAAATGATCAAATGATTATTTCTTGTGCTATCAGCAGGGTTATTATTAAGCAAAAGTTCTATTAAAAAGTATACAAACGTGAATGGTTTTAATCGCGATTTATCGGGATTAATCACAGAAAAAATGTGTGATTAATCTCGTTAAAATTAATCTCGTATTTTTTTTTAATCGTTTGACAGCACTAATACGTTAATCTGTTAAACTGACAACTTTTATTATTTTACGCTAAATTAAGTATGGCTATGAATTTTTTAGAAGTGAAATTTTCTATCTTTATAGCCTACCACTTGAACTTAAGGTGTTGTGGACCTTCGAACTAAAATAAAAACCCTCAGTCCACATGACAGACCTTTGAAATCTCATTCTGTCTAATGAGAGGGTCAGTTTAATGTCAGTGAACATATAAAGTGCTCAAATCAGTGAAAGCAACTGACCTATTTCATGTTTAAATGAATGATCCTGTCATGCACGGCCTATTGCACTTGTGGATTTAAATTATCACTTAACATGTTTCTTGATTGCATGATTGATATGACAGCTGCAAGGTGCAAAGTCACCTCAGGTCAGCTTCACTCCGATGGGTCCTTAACTAGCAATTGCAAAATCTTTTGGCTTTTTTCGCTATGCAAGCCACATTTAGCCCTCTCACACAAAGCCCATCATCTGTGGTGCCTCGGCATGTCTCGTGTTGATTTATGAGCACATCCCAGACCTCTTTAATGTCACAGTAATGTGTCTTTTCGCTTCACAGCTCCTTTATACTCAACACAGCCACTATCAACCCTTCATGACATTCTCTAACTGACTGCCTGCTGCTCCTCACACGCTACGCTCACAAACACACACGTCTATACCAAATTATCACTAGTATTTGATGAAGAGTGCAAAAGTGTTGATGACATTTATAAATGTCATATGGTGATATCTTTACAGTTACAAAAAAATAGATGTGCCACATCCGGACGATCAAAGTCTTCAAACACACTCTTTTAACCCTGTTTAACCGAGAATAATTTGTCTGCATATCTGTCGACCTAACAGCTCAAATTGTCTATTCCTCATAACCAAAAAATCGAATCATACACTCAGTCAAATGTAAATTACTGTAATGTACGGAGAAGACCTCCGATTGAACTCTTTTTTTTTCCCATATGTAAATTTCACTCTAATCATCATTCTTTCAGCACATTACACTCCCATGAACATCTATCATAATCATTTGACATTCATTTTCATTGGCTGCATGCTAATGCATGTGCATTTTTGTAGGCATGTGTGCATTTGGCATCAGTGGCATTTCTTCAACCTAACCCAAGTGAAAAAAATATATAATCTATTGTATTTGAAATATATTCCCTTTTTCAAAGTAATATTGCAAATACTAACATTTTTTTCCTATCTTTACATACATTAAAAGTATATTAGCATCATGCTTTATCTATTTTCACAATACAACGTTTAACACATTTTAAAATAATTGGACTTTAGTATATTTTCTAATAATATATTTTAGAAAAATATACTTGAAGTTTTAAAGTTTATTTATTTGCACTTTGTTAAAAATATATATCAGGTATATTTTTAACTGTGTGCTGGAAATGATCATTGTAACAAGTATACTTTCAAAATACTTTCAAAATACATTATAGTATACAATAGTATTTTGTACAAAGTAAAGCTAAGTATTATTTGTTTATTAATGTGCATTTATTATTGAAGACAAAGTGTGCAATTTGTAGTATTTGGAATAAGCCAAATGTATTACTTAGCATATACTTTTTACTCAAATATAACACACTTATGGTATATTGCTTGTATGTTTTGAAGAAACTCGCAATGAATTTGTAATTTACCTGAAACACAAATAAAGTACACTTTAATATCACTAATGTATTTAGTCCCTACATGCATATACTTAAAGTATACTAAGTATACTTGAATTTGTTCCAATTTAGTACACAAAAGTACACTAAATACACTTAACCCACCACCTTTCTTGGGTACAATGAAGTAGGGGCTGTAGAAGCCGTACTTTATTTCGGCAAGTGGAACCGGCTCTATTGCATCCTTCGCCAGTAGGACTGCAATTTCCGCATTCATGACAATTTTCGCATGATACCGAAGATAAACGAATGCCTCTGAACACGCCTCTGAACTCCAGCCCTGGGTGGCCTGCATCAGAGACGCTTAGTCTTGCTTTTGCCACCTGGTTTGGCAGCGTCTGATACAGGCTGGGCGGCCTGTCTGCGGCTAGCTCTACGCTGAGGCCTGAGTGAAGGTTGCTGTGGTGGACCAGCAGGAGCTTGAGCGGCGGCAGGGGGCGCCCTCGGCAATGTGCAGGTGGATGAACTACCACCAGCGGCGGGGTGATGGCAGCAGTGGGCCGCTGGGGCAGGATGTGTCGGACGTCCTCCATCTGCTCCTGAGATGCAGAGAACTGTTGGGCGCAGTTCTCCACCGCGTCACCGAACCTCCCAACCTGGGAAATTGGGGAGTCCAGGAACCGAACCTTGTCCACATCCGCCATATCAACCAGGCTGAGCCAACTATGACGCTTTTGAACCACCAGGGTGGACATTTCTAGACCGTTTGTGCAGGCCACAACGCAAGTCAGTTGCAGTGTGGAGCTCACTCATGAGCACACGGTCTAGACTACCCTCATGCATATCCATGAGTGTTTCTGCCTGGTAGACCTGTAACAACACCATGGCATGCAGAGAGGAAGTAGCTTGCCTGCAAGCTCTATAAGCTCCGTCCGTAAGAACAGATGTAAACTCACAGGTCTGTGAGGGGAAACGAGGCTCCCCCGAGCCAGATGCAGCGGCCGCCGGACACAGGTGTCCCGCGACAGACCGCTCCACTGGAGGGACAGCCACGTAACCTCTCACTGCTCCTCCTTCAAGGGTAGTGAGGGGGGAGAAACTATCCAGATCGTTTCCAGCAGTAAAAGGTGCCATCCACAATCTAGTCAGCTCTCCATGCACCTCGGGAAAGAAAGGCACTGGGGCGGCGGGCTGAGAACCAGCATGCCACGCCCCGAGAAACCAATCATCCAACCGCGACTGAGCGGGACATGGTGGAGGGTTCCACTCGAGCCTGACAGCCGTGGCGGCCCGTTTCAGCATAGCTGATAACTGTGGATATGGCTCAGGCAACGTTGTACTCCAGAGCCCAGCTCACCCTCCGATGTTGCAATCGGCATCCTATTCTCCTGGGGAACCTCCAATGGAACCTCTGGCTTGTCCATTACAGACAGGCCATTGTGCTCAACAAGGGAATCCATTGGTATCGGTGTGATGGGATCGTGAGGAGTACACGGGGAATGGTTACCGGGCAGAACCTCCATCACTATCCTACGATCACCCAAATCACACGGCCCCCGAGGGTGGGGTGTAGAAATGGGGACTCCACCTTCGCGGATGAAGGCGAGTCTAGATCTCAACACCGAGACAGTCATGTTCCCGCAATGAGAAAACGAACTATCCACAAAAGCTGCTTCAGCGTGCTATGAGCCCAAACACGTGATGCAACAGTCACCATCACAGGGGGACAGGGAACGACCGGATCCAGAAACGCACGGGTGGAATGACATCTTGAAAAAGATGCAAACGCACCTGTGTTGCTCTTTCAGGAAATAAACGCTCTCACCAGTGTCGGAGCACACAGGGGAATAATTGCGGCAACACTGACAGGGATGGTGCAGCCTGTACCAGTGAAGCACTCACTCTCTTTGCCCTCAACCGGCCATCAGACAAACAAACACAAACAGAAATTTGCTTTGCTGTTAAAACAGCAGTTGAGAGCTTAGAAAGCTTGTGATCACCGCTGTCACGTGCTGTAAACACCAGCACCGGGAAAGACTTCCTGAAGAAGCACCGACACACTCGCTTGTTGTAATACAACACACTCTTCAGAGACATCGACATGAAGACCGATCGGCACCGAAGCGAAAGACAACTGGTGCGTGCATCCACTTCCATATTTATACCCGTTGGAGTTGCAGAAAATATTGTCATGCTTTTAGAAGAACAGAAATATTATGTTTGCCATTTTAGCCTGATAGTTTTAACATTTGTGGATCAAACTATTATTTTGATTGACAGACAGACATAAAACGACAAGTTGAAACTCAATGCCAGCTCAATTTTCCAAACAATTGTCCTTTGTTGGAGCCAGAAATAAGATCATAACCTTCAAGACAGAAATCAGCTCCATTGTAGAGCTCTGTAAGGATGGAAGACATAGTGGCTATATAAGTGGGTGGCTATTCAACTGGCAATAATATAATTTGCAAGAAGTCTTGAAACTGTCTCTGTTCAAACACGCTCAAATCATTAGCTTTTCTTTTATTCTTTTATTTTTTGTTCAAGCTGCATTGTCTTGGATTTGTGTGGTAAGATTTTAACAAAGCTGTGCTGTGCTGTGGGACTTAACACCAGTGACCTTATAGCAACACCTGTTTTCAGTGAACGGAGACCTACTGCAAGTGAAATAACTCCCATTCGATCCAGTCTTCTGGTTTTCATAAACTAACGTTTCCATGACCCTTTTGCATTGTAAGGGCCCTATCTTGCACCCAGCGCAATTGACTTTGTACACCGACGCATGTATCATTCCTATTTTGCACCCATGCAAAGCGTGCTTTTCCCTCCACAGAAGCACGTCGCTAAACTAGGGAATGAACTTGCGCTCCCTGGGTGGTTCAGCGCAAAAAAGGAGGCGTGTTCCAGCGCAAACGTTCCTTCATGCTATTTTGCAGGTTTAGAAAACAATTGCGCAACTAACCAGGAAAAAATAGTTTAAAGTCAGTAGTGCGTTGCGCATGTTATTCATATGCTATTTTAAGGGCGCATGCTTGGCCATAATCAATGTAGTGTGTGCACAACACGCATACACTTTGATTCTCTCATCTACACAGAAGCAGCAGTTTTCATTTTTGCAAATCATACATTATTAAGATAGATAGATAGATCTGGCAAATTTGCCAGCGCGCGCCTGGCAAATCCGCCGTTACTATAGGAATCCGCTTTAGAAAAAGCGTGTCTGCTCTCAAAGGGAATGTGAGATGACGCTCTGATTGGTTTATTTCACGTTACGCCCAAACCACACCTATGAATAATGAAGCTACTTCAGACCAACCCATTTTAGATTTGCGCCTGGCGCAAGAGTCATTTATCCCGCCGGGAAAATAGCAACAGCGCCAAGACCCGCCCACAAAGTTACTTGCGCTTTGCGCTTTGACACTTGCGTTTCAGATCGTTAAAATAGGGCCCTAAGTGTCATATTTCCTTCACAATCTGACATAAATTCAGATAGGCAGCTTGAACAAATATACAAGCTTCAAATGCAACCAATGTAGCATAAAGACAATGATCACAGACATAATACATCATGCACACTGGGTTAGGTTTAAATGCCTTGTCAGCCGTAAACCCCACGCAGCTCTGCTGTCATCATTCTTATTTCATAATAATAATGCTAGCAAGGAATAGCTGGATATTCCAGGAACCAATGGCTATAAGGCTGCTGTTGATCGGTCATTATTAAAACCCAGCAAAAATCAATAAAGTCCTGTCACATTAGTTAAAGTGCATCTGTATTCCCAGCACAACCTCTCTGCATTCTCCACGCTGGAATTCAAATACTTACCTGGACACAGACTGTAGGATCAGTAGCTAATTATTATTTTTAAATAACCAGTGTGGAAAGGGACGGTAAACATTGTGAGTCTGAGTCATAATAATAAGTGCCTGAGGCAAAATTCCAATCACATTTGCAGAGGACACTGTGGTGCGTGAAGATTCTGGCCATGGGGAACATATGTAATTACACATAACTCTCTCTGTCACACAGAAACACATATTCATATGCCAAATGAGATTAGCATACCAGCGGCGCATAACGCACATCATATACATCAAATTACCTATAAAAGGTCCATTATATCACTCTAACATGGAACACAGCAGCAGAGATATTAGTATGTGATGGAGGTTAAGGTATTATAAACAATCAATGCTTTAAATCAACCAGCAGTCCTCAGAAAAACACTGTAATTTACTCCCAGAAAAATGTGCTTGTGCTGAAATTACCATGCAATGTAAGTGCATACACCCTATGAAAGGAAACACTGATAATGCTGCTCTGTTAAATATTAAAGCTGTTGTGGGTTTAAAAATGTTCAAAAGGGAGATAATTGGTAAGAAATAAAGAAACGGTAAATAGCTTGTGAGGCCTCTACAAATATTACTCTGTATTATTTCTTCAACTAAATAATAATGTAATTGACCATTCGCTAAGCCACGCCCGAAAACCGTCACAGGCCAATCGTGGCTTAGCAACCGTAACTAGGCGTGGGAGGTCTGGCAAGCTTGACGAACATGAAACATGACGAAGCACTGTGTAAATCTGATACCCGGTCTCCTAAAAGTTTTTTCCCTTCCCGAAACTTTCCGGCTCTTGCCAGGTCCAAGGCGTAGATTAGACCCACGACGTGTGAGCAGTAGCCTGGCGCGCTAAAAATATAAGCGGATGCTATCATTGCAAAGTGGTCAGGCTCATGTGTTTATTCCACAAGATATATGGATAAGCTGTTGGATTAATAATTATTAGATTATTTTCAATCTAATTGAAAATAATCTAATAATTGAGCTTGCGCTGGCACTTATAGGCTTTTTGCTTCAATTTTGATGAAATTATCCTCTAATCGGTTGCATATTATTTTGTGGATATATCCCTCGAATGCATAATGCTGTCCCTTTTGTCTTGCTCTCTCAGATATTTCACCTGTTCGCCAAAAATACTAATTATCTCCTTGGGAATGTCTGACACCGGTGCATACACTGTAATAGACGTGCCAGGCGCTAAAGCTTGTCAGGCGTAGCAACAGTAACTAAGGAGGGCGAGGCTTAGCGAAGGGTGAATTAACATTTAATCAGAATTCTGCAAATCGTGGTTTAATTAACTTTTTTTTTAAACCATGGACCCCATAATGTGGGAGAAATATTTCTATTAAAAAGTATATATTTGACTGGTCATCAAGTCACGATATACTGTATATAGGCCTATATTTTTGTTTTTTAAAAACAAAGCAAATTTATTTCACAAAAATGTTGACACACATACAACTATCACCCCCCTTTAATTAACATACACATAAATTGTAAGAATATTACTAATACTAATAAGCAGTCCCAAACTAGTTTTTGTTAATAGGCCTACACTTAAGTTGGTATGAGCCACCACAGTCATTTCAACATATACAAAATAACACAAAGGAAAATAACATGGCATTTTGGGGTTATGAAAACAATTACCATGGTGAATACACAATACTGAGCTGTTAATGAAACATGGAGACTGCTCCTGAATATTATGAACATAATACCTGCATCCAAATCCTTCCCAGCAAACACAGGATGCACCAGTTATGTTATTTATTTGTACTTTACTTGTATTTCATGACTTACTAATTTACTATGATGTTTGTGCTTTAGTGATGTAATAATAACACTGACATATAGCCTGACAACATCTGACCGCTGATACTGAATCGGGACAACAGGTTTATCTCAGGCACTCTGACAGAAGTGTCAACATATGCACATCTTTCAAAATAAAAGTCTCTCATCATAAAAACATTTAGAATTACTTTTTTTTTTATGTTGTTTCTTTGAATGCACACTCTGCGACCCACCAGTTGAGAAACACTGATCTAACTTAAAGGTAAAAGGATCTGAAGGATCATGTGAACTGAAGACTAGAGTAATTGGTGCTATAAATTCCATTAAGGAAGAAATTACATTTCAAAATATTTTAAAATAGAATGTTTATGAATGTTTTAACTGTAATTTTGTGCAACAAAACAAAACAAATGCTTTTTCAGGGCACTTCTGCAAGAACACAGCAAACATGTGCTCTATGGGAATCGGTATGTACACCATTTTTGTTGTTGTTTTGTGGTTAATGTCATACATGGAGCTGTCTCTACGGAGGTTGACCTCAACTTTTATCTCTGCACAGACGAAGGTCCTGGACTAGCCTTCCCGAGCCTCTTCAGATCCCCTATTAGCAATTCCCTTGTGTGGTGAAGAGCGGCCGACAGCATTCATATTTAATCGCTACAGATCAATTATTAAACTCTGGGATCTTATCCCCTTCTCTGGTGTGAAACATCTAATAGGATGGGACATATCCCCTGACTCCTTCTCTCTCCTCCTCCTTTCTTTAACCTCCTCCGCCCAAACTCTCTTCTATGGAGGAAATTGGATATGGAGCTGCAAAGGATTACTACCGCAGGGCTTCCTTTATGTTCCGGGCCCTGGAGCGAGGCAACCTGACCTGTGAGTCTAAACAAGCCCATTTGCTCTGGATGAAAGTGTGGTTAGCGTGCAATGAAATCTATTCCTGTACTCGCAGTGATAGAGGATAGCAACGAATGAGGAGACGATCCCGAACACATGCTACCAAATGAGAAAAATGGGAAAACAAAAAGGAACAGTTCAATGTAAAATTTCATTTTTCACACTTGTGTTGCTTGAAACACAAATGGAGCTCGTTCAATAGGGCGGCATTATTTGCATTTTTTGAAATGGCACCAGGGTTATTATTAGCCTGGTCCTACCAGACTCTTGTACATTTCATTTGTACAGAGAGTCTGGCCACTCTCCATTGACAAGCGTTAAAGGAACACTCCGACTTTTTGGGACTTTAGCTTATTCACAGTGTCCCCCAGAGTTAGATAAGTCCATACATACCTTTTTCATTTCTGTGCGATCTGTAAGTGTTATTTGACGCACCCACCGCTAGCCTAGCTTAGCACAAAGACTGGATGTAAATGGATAAGGTAGCATACTAATCCCAATAAGTGACAAAATAATGCAAACATTTTCCTATTTACATGTTGTGATCTGTATAGTCACAGCGTGTACAAATAACAAGGCTATATGAGACAGAGACCATTTTTAATCGTATAAATACTGGGAACTATATTCTCACTAGGCGTAGGAGCACAGCTACTTGGGCGGAGTGGCTACTTGGGCGGAGTGATTAGCGCAGCACACGAGACGTTACTAAAACGCTAAAAAAAAAGTTATCTGAAATAAATCATAATATACATATCACTGGCCACTTTTTAGGTACACCTTGCTAGTACCGGGTTGGACCCCCTTTTGTCTTCAGAACTGCATTAATTATTCATGGCATAGACTCCACAAAGTGCTGGAAACATCCCTCAGAGATTTTGGTCTATATTGATATGATAGTATCACACAATTCCTGCAGTTGTCGCCTGTACATCCATGATGTGAATCTCCCAGTCCACCACATCCCAAAGGTGCTCTATTGGATTGAGATCTGGTGACTGTGGAGGCCATTTGAGTTGTCATGTTCAAGAAACCAGTATGAGATGATTTGAGCTTTGTGACATGGCGCGTTATCCTGCTGGAAGTAGTCATCAGAAGATGGGTACAATGTGGTCATAAAGGGATGGACATGGTCAGCAACAATACTCAGGTAGGCTGTGGCACAAGTGGTACTAAGGGGCCCAAAGTGTGCCAAGAAAATATCCTCCACACCATTTCACCACCAGCAGCAGCCTGAACCGTTGATTCAAGGAAGGATGGATTTATGCGTTCATATTGTTTATGCCAAATTCTGACCCTACCATCTGAATGCCACAGCAGAAATAGACACTCAATAGACTAGGCAACATTTTTCCAATCAAACTGTTTTTCCAATTTCAAATTGTATAGCCTGTTTCCTGTTCTTAGCTGACAGGAATTACACCCGTTACAGTTTTCTGCTGCTGTAGTCCATCTGCTTCAAGGTTCGAAGTGTTGTGTGTTCTGAGATGCTCTTCTGCAGACCTCGGTTGTAACAAGTGTTTATTTGAGTTACTGTTGCCTTTCTATCAGCTCGAACCAGTCTGGCCATTCTCCTCTGATGTACATCTGGCATCAACAAAGCATTTTCACCCACATAACTATATAATCTTCCTTAGGGCCCGATCATACACCCGGAAAGTGTGTTTTGCTAGTTTCAGTCCGACGCAGTTATCATTTTCACATCCTGTGCCACGTTGTTTAAATAGCAAATGTATTTGCTCCTATTTGTGCGCCCATGGGCGTGCTGGTCTGAAAGCGAGGTGTGTTCTGGCACATTGTTGGCGCATTGCTATTTTGAGGCAACTTAAAGGAGAACTCCGGTCAATTTTAACATTGAGCTCATTTTTTTGTAAATTTGGAGTGCTGTCAATACAGAGAACAACGACAAAAATCGGTGTTGTCTACACCGTGTTATCCTCTTTTTAAAATTTGCGCCCTGTTGACTTCAATGGGGCATATTTTAAACCTGCTTTTACCCTCTTAACATCCTTGATGTGTCATTACAAGTGCCCAGCCATGTGAGTGATTCCTTTAGAGTTAACACGGGTGAATCTGACTGCAGTAGAGGTGAAAGATATGAATAAAAATAAAGTTAATTCGGCCAGCGCTCATACCTGTATTTACATCCTGTTTTCGGTTGAAGTCCAAAGTAGTCGATTGTCGAGTTCACGTGCATATGTTTAGTTACCTATGATCACGCGGCGTGTGAACTCGACAATCGACTACTTTGGACTTCAACCGAAAACAGGATGTAAATACAGGTATGAGCGCTGGCCGAATTACATTTTTATTCATATCTTTCACAAATTTTAAAAAGAGGATAACACGGTGTAGGCAACACCGATTTTTGTCATTGTTCTCTGTATTGACAGCACTCCAAATTTACAAAAAAAATGAGCTCAGTGTTAAAATTGACCAGAGTTCTCCTTTAAATAGACTACGCCATTGACCAACTGAAACCTGGTCTAAAGTCAATGATGCAATATTTATTCATTTATTTAAAGGGCCCCTATTATGCTATTTTAAAGTTTCCTAATGTTGTTGTGGAGTCTCCTACAACATGTTTACATGCATCAAAGGTAAAAAAAAAACTGTTTAATTTCCTCATAATATACATTTGCACATCATCACATTTTCAATGATTCTCAAACAACTCGTGAGATGAATCAATCTCTCTAAATCCCTCCTTTCCGCGAGCTACTCTGCTCTGATTGGCCAGACAGCTCAGTCTGTTGTGATTGGCCTACCGTGTACAGCGCATTGAAAACAAAAACGCCCATTGCCATAACAATGTCCAATGTCCTGACGCTTCCTACACTGTAAACTAAACACAGTAACGAACAATGACGTCGATTTGACCATATCAATGCGAGCGCGAGTTCCGATGATGAAACATTGGAAGAACTAGTTATTCAACCCGAACCTCCATCGCAAGGACGTCTCGAGCAGGACTCAGTGTTTCTCAGTGATACGCTACTCAGTTTGAGGTACATTATGAGATGTTGCAACAGTAATTCCTCAAGTGCATGTCCATCAACAAACCGATTATTTTACTTGTACTAATTTATTTACAGAGTATTTTTCTAATATATTGCGGTGAATACGTGGAAACTGTATCAATAACAGTGCATGTATGCAATGTATACATTAGCTGAGCTCTAGAGTGAATGATCTGATGTAACATAAACGTTGGTAAAACAAATGTTTCCTCAAAGTAGTGAGAATGACAGACAATCTGCATTAACAGACACAGTTATAGGTAATAGTGGCCCACAACTGATTAGCAGTAGTATTTCAGTAAGACAGTGATAACGTGAGTTAGCCAGTTAGCAGGACACCTACACAATATGAAACTCAAAACTAAGTTTTTTTGAACACCATCTTTCAAGAGTAAAAACAATTTGCGAATCCCTGCATTGAACTCCGAGATTTGGAAAGCAGTCGTCAGTAAAATAAAGGGAACCCAGCAAAAGTTTAGGATTACACTGCTGTGGTATCACGGTAAAGATGAATTTTAACCACTAATTCTTCACATGCTCGTCCTTGGGCAGTGAAAAAAACTGGCTTTACCTTCACATTATAGAGCACAGTACCGTCTTCTCGACATGATGCTATCCAGTATCCACAGGAATCAGCTGTTGGTTTGAGGTTCAAGTTTTCCCTGGTGTCTATGTGCAATAAGTGGGCGGGCAATATTCTAATGTTTCGTCTTGACGTCACAACGAAACAGCTTATGACTCGTTTGAAAAACGATTAATTTAATTGACTCAGAGTTGACTCTTACTTTTGAAAGACAATAACTTTATATACGGTGCACTTTCAGATTTAAAACTTCGCAGGATGTTTTCATTCACTTAGAGTTATGTTACACACTACATGAAAGGTCATTTTCAAAAGTCCATAATTGGTCCAGATCTGTTTGCCCTCTGGAGATGCGTTCAGTCTTTCCTTGGAATCCGCCATGGCACGAGCACAAATGGCAAATGGAATGGGAGATGGGACTCTGGTTGGTTTACTTGACGTTACGCCCAAAACACACCCAATACTCATTAAGAGAATAGGGACAACTCTTTTAGGCATTGTTCCGCATGCGCTGACCATTTTTCCCATTGTTAAACTAGCAAAAGTGGATTCGGACATGCCCTAAGTGCACTTGCGCTGTGCGCTTTAGACCATGCGCTTAGATGGTTAAAATAGGGCCCTCAATCTTTGCTGCACTGAAACACTATAGTTGCAATTTCAACTTTTCAATAAGCATCCTTCTACCATATGTTCTGGAACAGAATGTTTTCAGTTGCTAGGTGACAGTGGTGACATTTTTTTATTTATTTTTTTCTCCAGTGATAAAAATGAATCTCTGGAGCACAATAAGGGGGGAAAGGATATGACAGGGATGAGAACCATGAAAAGTCAAACTGTAATCAAATTAAGCCATAAGTGATGGGCATGCATTAATACTAGTTTATATTTGCAAATTTGAAATAAATAAATAAATAAATAAACAAACAAACAGCAATGCAAATTTGCCCTTATGCAAATGTCGATATCTTCAAATGTGGTCACCATTAGAGACAAGGAAACAGATCAGACTTCCATTCTTGGTTTGTTTAATTCATCAAAAGCTTTTCAAATATCTAGAAATGGTTCACAACATGTTTTAAATGTAGTTCTGAAGGTTTAATAAAGCAGAACATCTAAAATAAAAACCTAAATATATTAAAATCACTGTAACACAAGTGCCTTGTCCCATTTATACCTTAAAAACGCACCATAATTTATCACAAATGTTCAATAGTTATATACAATAAAAGTAAACAATTCTTACACAATGTAATATGTCATCACTAATTGTAGGATGCTTTTCTTTTTAAAACACCAAATCAAAGAAGTATCACAAAGTACAGTCTATGAATTTCAGAAACAAAGCACAAGCAACTTTACAGAAAGTATAAGAAATTGATGTTAACAAGACAGTGAAGATGAAAATGTTCAGCGGGCCTGGTAATGTACAAGAACAAAAAAGTAAATCTTGTCGACCCTTTTAATAATTTATGTTGTAAATCAGAAACGATTTCTAAAGTCAGGAGGAGGAGAAAGCATTCCCAAAACTAGAAACAATTGAGTGCTGTACTCTTTGACATACAAATGAGAAGCTTCAAAGGCTTCCTTCGAGAAACTGTCAGCTACACAAGCCATCTACTATTCCCTCATGTGTACGCCACTCTCACGGAGAACTTGCGATCTCTGAGCTCAGCAGAAACGTGCGCTTGGTTCTGGATGCACAGAGAAACAGGGTCGGGTCTCTCTGAGGCTTTTAACCTCATTTCTGAGGATTCAGTAAAGGCCTTTGTAGGGGTGTAACAATATTCCGTGTCACAATATATTGCAATACAAAAATGCACTAATACGTATCATGGATAGTGACAATATGTGTTGTGTATAGTTCACCCAAAATAAAAATTTCTGTGAGAAAAAATTCAAGTTTTCAGAGTTTTAGTGTCAGTACTACATTAAACTGCTATATGTCATTTTGGATATAATGTATAATAATGCAATCTGGGAATATTTGTGGGTCCTGATGATGCCAAATATCTTATGCTACCAGTAAAAAGTGGCCTACGTTATTTTAAATTTATCTAGTCAGTAACAGAGCGCTAGCATGTTCGTTTAAAATAATTCTGTATTTTCAGCTTCAGAATCATGACTATTTTTATTCTGGTGTCACCATTGTCCTGTGCATTGGGTTACCAGCACCAGCACCAGCACCAGCACCAAGTCCAAGTCTATTCATTTACACCCACAACAGTACATTTTTTTGTTAGCCTTTTACCAAAATGTCTTGGAGTATTGCAATAATATTGTTTTGTTAGTTCAGTATCCTGCTATGTATAACATTTTGACATGTGGGTACCGTTACACCCCTAGGCCTTAGTTATCCGAAGATGTTATCATGTGTCTGAAGGGCAGACAATTACAGTATCTAGAACAGCAATGCAGTCCGATAAGTTTCACAACAGAACTTTATCGATTACATTTTAAATGCCATTTCTATAATGCAACATGCACATTAGTAGAATAGCATTGGACAATGTGACAAAAGTCAAAAAAAAAAAAAGGGTAGAAATATTTGCAAAATAAAGGGCAATAATATTATGAACATTCTATATTGGAATATAGACCCCTTCAATGTTTGTAAGCATCGAACGCCTAGGTTGGGTGCGCGCGCAGCATGGGGTCAGAAAAATGGTGCGGCTAATAGACCGGCATATTGTGTCAAGGGTATGCACTGTTTTTGTCATCACAGGAATGGGAACAGAACCATAATAAACTTGTTTTAGCTAATGGCGATTGTCTGATTAGAGTCCTGCACGGGTTCGGACGGGTGACCTGCAAATTTTGCTTAAACGGGTGAAAAATATCCAACTGTGTCGGGTGCGGTGCGGGTTGGGTCGGCCACGGGGGAAACACGGGTCTAAACGGGTTTAAACCAATCACATGCAAACGTAAAAATATATGCATATTTTTAGGAACACATAATATGCCTGTATTTCAAGTTGATAAAATAATTTAAAAATCCACATCAGTTTATTTTTGCCCACGCCCTCCCAGGATCTATAACGTTACCTATAGGCTACTTTCATTTTTAAAAATTCATCATAACAGCGCGCGCGCGATCTGCTTGCAGTCGTCGAGATGGATGCTGAGGAGTTGAAGAAAAGAATAGCTAGTGGAGATTGTAAAGTTTTCGACAGTCATCAAAAATCAAGTCCAGTGTGTGGGAGAAATTTGGAATTATCTGAAGAAAATAATGTGAACGGCTTATTTGCTGCATGCATTTTCGGGAATGGATAGCCGCAAATGTGGATCTTCATCGCTGAGGAAGCACAGATAACTGTGGTAACAAACCAAACAGTTCTGTCGAACAGTATTTTTTTCAAATTTAACACTGTTAAGTATGTGTATTTTTATATTTTTTTTAATAAACGGGCAGACTGAGACAATGCTACAATCAATGCTCGTGTTTGTAATGTTATTAGTGGAGCGGCTAAGTGATATAATCGTTCAGTTTATGATACAAGCGTGGAAATTGGCATGAGCAGTCTCCATGGGTCACTTGACAAGACAATTGTCCGAGCCACTTGAAATTTCAAGATTTTTCATTTTTCAAGATGGCCGACACCTTTGTGGAGCAGTTAAGTGATATAGTGGTTTATTTGGTGATACAAGCATGAAAATTGGCATGAGCAGTCTCTGATGGTCACTAGACAATAAGCCACCCACAGCTACTTGAAATTTCAAGATGGCCGACACCTTAGTGGAGCAGTTAAGTGATATAGTGGTTTATTTGGTGATACAAACATGAAAATTGGCATGAGCAGTCTCTGATGGTCACTAGACAATAATCCACCCACAGCTACTTGAAATTTCAAGATGGCGGCCATTTTTCAAGATGGCCGACACCTTAGTGGAACAGTTAAGTGATATAGTGGTTTATTTGGTGATACAAACATGAAAATTGGCATGAGCCTAATTGCTCCACTAAGGTGGTGGCCATCTTGAAAAATGGCCGCCATCTTGAAATTTCAAGTAGCTGTGGGTGGATTATTGTCTAGTAACCATCAGAGACTGCTCATGCCAATTTTCATGTTTGTATCACCAAATAAACCACTATATCACTTAACTGCTCCACTAAGGTGTCGGCCATCTTGAAAAATGGCCGCCATCTTGAACTTTCAAGTGGCTCGGACAATTTTGTTGTCAAGTGACCCATGGAGACTGCTCATGCCAATTTTCACGCTTGTATCATAAACTGAATGATTCTGCCAAACATAAGCACTTAGCCGCTCCACTATATTGTGTTATATGACAGTTATTGTGACAACAACGGTAGAGTTAAGCCCTGGTAAGTAAACAAATGTTTTCTGTAAACTGTAGACTGGTTTAATAGTTAGGTGAAGTTCGATATCTGGCATTATTGTGACCCGTGTCATGCTAGCCTACTTAGCAGATAGCAGTATCTATCTGAACCATAGACTGTAAAAAAATAGATCTGAACAGATGTCGTCTTTTTTTTTTTTTCAACGGATGAGATCCTGAAAAACTTGACTCCACAACTGGTGTGATTTTCAGTCCGCGACGCAACAAGTAGGCTTTTTTTTTTCTTGACGAGAAATTCTCTGGTTAACACACAATTCAATGGTATGGAATTAACTTTCTGACCCCGACATGCACTGCGAACTTCGAATTTTCCTGTGACGTCAACCGTGAAGGGGTCCATAAGGCAGAGCTAAATAGAAAAAAAAAAAAAAACAGACTTTTACTTTTATAAACACCTTCCACATCTTCCTGCTACGGGATTTGTGTATATGTCTATTTATGCAGCATCAGCATATCTCACATGCTCACACTCTGTGTTTCCATTATCGCTCTACAGCAGCAGCAGCAGCAATATTCAACAGCACCAAATATATTTACTTGCATACTTATTCAGTAACATGCTAAATCTATTCAGAGAGTTGTCATGTTTGAAAATCATATTCTACTTGGAATTATCCAATGGGGGAGATGGATGGATCCACAGAACGGGTTTTGTGTGATTCACCCATACACATGCATTCAGTTGCTTACAGGTTCCCATACACAAGAACAGTTGCTTACAGGTTCGGTGCTCTTGATGGTATACAAACAAGCAGCATTTTTTTCCTTTGGTCTGGACTGAGAAAACCTTTACAATCCACCTTTATTAGAGCACCACTTTACACGGCTCCAAGCCTCGGCTTTAAATAGAGAATTAGCCGCTGGATCACTCTCTCTTTCTCACTCATGGCTCAGGCAGTGGGTGGCTTAAGTGTTAAAATGATTTATTTTTGTAATAAATACTCAGTCTCTCTCTCTGTCCTCCTGCATGTTTATGCATTCCCCTGATGTAGCCGAGCCAGACTAGAACACTTTTACTAAGGTGACTTTGATTCCAGGGGGTTGTTAATGTTTTAACAGTATTATGTGGCTCTACTCTCTTTCTTTTCCTATTACAGGCTGTTTTGTCAGTGCTTTATCTTTCGCGTTTGTTTTCACTCAATGCAGACGAGATGTGCTGCCCGGGTCACAGTACCATTTTTTACGGCATTTTTTTTAATGGTTAATTATTTTATTATTGTTTGATAAGTATGAAACCTCTGTAAGAAAAAATGACGTGGACGCCGAAGATCTCAAAAATGAAGTTTATTGCAGCATAGCAGTGGCAAGGTACACAAAGCACCTTGGGTTCCTCGGCGCCAGAATGAACCCAGAACATCCAGATCTCAAACCTTTTATCGTGTTACAGTTTTACCACTCTTAATGTAAATGAAGTTGCTCTTGTTGCAACAGCTGTGGTCTGTATGTTAATGAAGTTGTGACACCCCATTGTCTGAGAAGGTACTCTATGTCCCACACCCATTCCCATTGTACAATTGATAATGATCATTTGCTCAGGATGTGATCAACCCAAATGAGGAAGAAACAATATAACTTGACTGCTTTCATCTCTATGATAATTAAGCCATTTTGGGGATGAGCTCATTCTAAAATATATTTTGGAGTGGAATCTGGATCGAGGCAGACTACAATTTCTTACTCCTCTCATTTCAACATTCAGTTCTTACTGCGGTTTTAGAAAATGTGAAAAAATCAAAATAAAAAAAAATAAAAATTAGAACACTGTGTCAAAGGGGAGAGAATAAAATGACTGTCTGCTTTAATGGGTTTAACAGTATTTCGCACTGCAATTCACAAATGCATGCAACAAAATATATTGTCCCTCATTTTGTACACTCACAAAACACAAATACACACAACCCATTTTATTTCTGTAATTTAATGCACAATAAACACCAAGCAATTTGCATTTGCACCCTGCATGGACAATTTGTGGGGAAAAAAGTGGAAAATATATGTGACTTTTGTTTTTCCAACGTCGTTTCACAAATATAAGTGGTTGGAAAGGTGAAAGGTAATGATGGATGCCTGTGAGCATCATGGAGAAGCCATGCAATGGCTTTGTATTTTCCACAATGCTGACAAACACTTATTATTTGAATTGCTTGCAATATCAATGATGATTTCAGCCTGGAAAAAGTCCAAAAATCTATAAATGATCTGTTTTTTTTTCCATAAATAAGGTTGAATCACTTAACCCTCAGACGGTCTTCGTTTCGGAGTCACATCCTGGGTCTTCCCGGTCAGAAGTGACCGGAGGCCTAAAAATGAAACTCCCTCCATCCCAGTAAAACCAATGCAATTTATTTTTGTTCTATAATATTTATTCTTTTTAATTTTGAGATCATTTTATTGAATTTATTAATATATATATACAATATTTATGGTCTATTTTTGCCATTGAAATTAATAAAAACATGTATGTAAATATATGTATTTTTTTTTATTATTATTTATGCAGTATTTTAGTTTAATATAGAGTCTAGGCCTTCAAAAAAAATGTTTGAAGCAGATTAGCACCATCTGGTGAGAGTATGGAGAGAAAGTGTAGAACCATGGTGTAACCACTAGATGGCATCTACAGTTCTCTATGGAGAGGCATGTGAATTCCCCAGCTGTTTATGGACACATTTACTTTTTTTTTTTTTTTTTTTTTACAGAATTTGTAACAAAAAATGCAATTCATAAACACTTTATGTATTTTTTTATTGTATTTTTTATAATATATGTATTTTTTTTTTTTTTTTTTTTTTTTTGTCAATTTCCCATTCATTTCCTATGGGGGTCATTTTTGACCGAAGACCACAAGTGTGACTATTTTTTTTTTTACGACCACTTAGCATGCTGGAATCATGACCTCACGATAGTTTTTTTTTTTTGTGTGTGCACATACCTAATGCCATAAAAGTCACCAAGTTTCGTAACATTCCGATGAAGCTGTGATTTTTAAAAATTCAAAACAGATTTTCTGTAATCAAAATTTATTGGTGTTTATGTGTATAAAAGTGTGTGTGTGTGTGGGTGGGTGTGTCTTTTTTGTACTCTTGATGTTGTAGAGTGTCACCCCTTTACAGCGGTGTACTTTTTTTTAGGATTGAGGCCGATTTGTAGATTGTACACAAAAAAATTCGGAGAATTATTTTTTTTTTTTGTCAATTTCCCATTCATTTCCTATGGGTCGGTCATTTTTGACCGAAAGACCAAAATCGTCACTATTTTTTTTACGACCACTTAGCATGCTCGGATCATGACCTCAGTTATTTTTTTTTTGATTCACATACCTAATGCCATAAAAGTCACCAAGTTTCATAACATTCCGATGAAGCTGTGATTTTTAGAAATTCAAAACAAAAAATGTTTCAGTCAGAAATGACCGAGGACCGTCTGAGGGTTAAACTAAAGAAATGTACAAGGAATCATTCAAAAGCAGAGCTCTAGTTCTTTTAGAAAGTGGGGTTAAAAAGACATTTGTCTTTCAATACTTCCTCCTCTAGCAGTAGCCTATATTTTTCTTACTGGGTTACTGCTTCACAGTGAGTGTTAAATGGCTTTTAGTGAAATCCATAATTTGTAAGTTCAAAGCTTTGGATGTGATATTTTGCCAGCACTTTGAAAACTATACAGCCTTCATAGTGTATTAGTTAAATGTACTTTACACCATCCGATTAAATGCCGATGGATAAAATTACGTTTTAAAGAAAAAAACTGCATTTATTCAAGCAAAACCTGACGTCATCTCAGCGGCACCAACCCATCCTAACTGTTTACATCTCTTTGCCCTTTCACAATATATTTCCCTGTCTTACATTGTAGTGTGCACAGAGTGCGCCTGTAAGGAAAACACTCATTGTGCTGACCTCTCTACCTTTGGCCAAGGAGCCGTGATATTGAAACAGTTCTGCACAGCGGCACTCCCTCTCTCATCACGAACAGTCTCGCTCGCTCAACTTATTGGCCCCTGAGTCGGTAGAATTATAAATTCAGGTTATCCCTCAGAATGAAGTAGATAAGGGTCTGTGTCCAGAGCTTATCCTTAATGTATGCAGATACTCTAGGAATCCAACGTTAAGAGTTGGATTTGGCTCCAAAGTAGTCCAATTAGATGGTCTATTCGGCCTCATCATACTTATAATTCAAATTGTGTTGGCTGAGTGAGGTTTATGCAATACAGGTAATGATGAGCAGGAGAATCTATCAGCATTCGCCAATTGAGTGTGTTTAATATTTATGACGAGTCAAGATGTCTTTTCCAGCTGAATACAAATGCTTTTCTGAGTGTGCAAATCAGCTGAAAATTCTCAATTTCTGCCCCTAAAGTGTTTTTGTCATTCGTGTCTTTCCTCTCCTCTAGCAAGACCATTATGTAAACTAGATTGAAAAACAACATCAACAACACCACAACAAAATCGAAGATATGAGTCCACACTTCACTGGGTTAAATCTTATATTTTCTGATAAATGTTGCATGAGTTGGGTAAGAAATACCTGATTGACATGCCTGGCCTTTGCTTTCAGGAACCCTTGAGTGCTTTGTGGTTTGTTTTGTGTTCGCTCTTTTTTTTTAATGAACCTGCTTACCATGTCTGGCAAAAATCAGAGCATGTTTATGTGCTGGTCTCTGTTCAGGCTTGTAAAGGAAGTACAACACAGCGTGGAGAGTGATTTGATTGCCTGTCAGTTTGAAATAAAAATATATACATTGAAAAACACGGAACCAACATCCAATCAGACAGCTGTAAATTGTCTCTCAGATCAAAGCGAAAAAGGCACGTGTACCGCATCAACAATTCACCAGACAAAAAGAGACAAAAATGATTATCAAAAATAGTCAAACACCAAAAATCAAGGGGAGAAAACTACAGTGGTTTCCCGAATATCCTTTAATTTTAACTTCCTTGGTCAGACGGCAGACATTTTAGTTATAGCACCCCCTTTAGGTGGAATTTAGCAAATCTGATTGGTGCATCTCCTTTAAATGTCTTTTTGTTAATGCAGTTTCATGATGATGGGCCATGGAATTCTGAAGAAACAGGCCAATACAGGCCACAACCTGGAATGATACGGCGAGACACCTGAATCTTCTTGTTAAATGTCCAGCCCAAAACACACAGTGGAAGAGAGACATGCTTCACTTATTGTGTTAAACTAATGACAGGAGCTTCTGTAACCTAGTTCTCTCAGCTGTGAAATTACAGCTCTGTTTCACCAGATCCATATAATGAACACAATAATTGTGAGGGAGGGACAAGATGAGTTTATAAAAAATAGAAAAGGAAAACAGAAAGACATGTACAGAGACTGCTAGCCCTGTTAAGGACTATGGTTAACTAAAATGTGTATGAGAGTATGTGTGTGTTTGTGTGTTTCTTCTACTACAGACACTTTTACAAAAAAGTAAAACACTTTTCCCTTTGTTTCATTAAGTTTATATATATATATATATATAAACTTAATGAAACAAAGGGAAAAGTGTCTGGAAAAGTGTTTTACTTTTTTTGTAAAAGTGTCTGTAGTAGAAGAAACACAAACACACACATACTCTCATACACATTTTAGTTGTTTTACACATTTTAAACTCAATGTCTGCCTCAGTAAAAACCTAAATGATGGATTCAACAGACATATGACAGTAAGTCAGTCTTAATCAATATACCTCATTCACTATCGTGCCCTCGTTTGACTCAGATCTCATCCACTCTCAGAAAGATTTGAACTTGTGTCTGGCATTTCAATATCTTCCACCCCTAACCCTTCTGCACAGTTCCAGATGTGTGGCAAAATATGGATGAGATGAGGTCGTGAGCAGCAGGGTACATGCTGGAACATGCATCCATATCCTCATTTATGGAACATGTCCTAGATATGCAGCTGAGAATCAAAATAAATCAACACTGTGACTACTCTTTTAATGCAATTCTGGGCATGACTTGTCTATAAAGGGAACAGCCATTTCAAAAAGATTGATCGATTTATGTGTGTCATGTTTTCTAGCTCAAATAAACATTGAGCACATAAATCCAGAGACAATAGATGAGGAAAGGCACAAAAATGATGCTAAACTTTAGCTTGATTTACCTGGGGCCTGTACCATGAAGCCGGTTTAGGTGGCTAGCCAGGTAAGTTTAAGATTAGTTTGCGCCAACCCTGGGTTTTAGGTACTATGAAAGTAGCTTGGCTTTAATCTGTGTTCGCCGCCATGTAATCTTACGCTGCACGGCTAACCTGCTCTGGTTATGTTCTGGATTTGAGATCTCAGACTGAAGTTTGACCAATCAGCTGTGAGCAAAGAAACATATAGGTGACGTAACTAATTCCCAGTGTCTGTTGCAATGGCTTCATTTTTTCTTCCAAATCCTGTGGACATCTTGTTAAACGAGCACTAAAGAGTTTTTAGGTACAGACAAAATCCCCTTGCCTTTCCTGATACAGATTTTCCACGGAAGGAATATCTTATCTTTGTGAACCTCTTGAGCCGCACTTAACAAATGTGACACGTCAAAGCCATACTGTACCGCAAATGGTATGTATTGTGTTGAGTTTTTTTGCAAGTGGTACATACTTATACGGTTGGTGATGCGGAGAACCTATGGAAAAAACATGGTTTGTCGAACCATTCGCAAGGTGGTCCTCGCTCTGCAGGGGTTCATAGTTTCATTGTGTTCACCGGACATTTATCGACCATGTCCATAAAAGAGGGCTTTTATAAAACTGCCGGTAAGATATATTGATAGGGTGACATCACATTAACACATTTTATTCTTTCAAAAAGCAGATTTCACTTAGAGCACTTAAATGTACTATACAATACAGTACATGTTAAGAATTATTTCTCTGAAGAATTATTATTCTGTTAATCTTATGATAGGATTTCCTAGAATCATTGGAGCAATAGACTGCACACATGTTGCAATCTCCACTACTCTAGGAGAACATGAGGCAGATTATGTTAATAGGAAGCCCTTTCACGGCCTTAATGTTCAGGTAGCCATAAATGTGAGATGATTTTTATTTTCTGTGAGTAACATTAACAGATATAACAATGATCTACTGAACATTTCATCTGCAGAAGACTTGTGATCATGAACGTATGATAACAGAGAATGGATGTAATTTGGTACAGTACAAAACACTGTTAATTTGAATTGGGAAAACCTACATAATTTTCCCTTTTCTGTTCTATGACAGGGCTTTTTGATGGCCTGTTGGTAGGAGACAGGGGTTATGCATGGCAGAGGTTTTTGCCAACCCCCTATCATGACCCTCAGACAGGGCCACAGAACTGCTTCAATGTGGCCCTCAGTAAAACCAGAGTGAAGATCGAGATGACCTTCGGCATCCTGAAGGCACCTTTCAACGATCTTCGGCACTTAAGAGTGTCACCAAAGCGGGCATCACAGATAGTGGCTGCATGTGCCATTCTGCACAATAGCCACCATCAGAAAGGACCGAGAACCACCACAAAACCAGCTTCTCCCCGATGAAATTGACCCCGATCACTCTTGACCACCCAGCTGGCGCAGCTGTCAGAGATGCAATCACCATACAATATTACACTTAATAAAAGCACATTGAAACTGCAGATAGGTCTCAAACTGTTGTATTGGTTGTTTGGGATGGGAGGGAGAAAGAGAGCAGAAAGAGAGCAAGAGAAAGTTGCATTAATACATATTCATAGTATTCATGCTAAAGTGTTAGTTGGTTAAATAAGTTCAAATACTGAGATCAGTTTGATCTTCACTTATTTATTTATTTTTAATTGACACAACTCAGCTCCTTTAGTGTGCAGTCTAGTTCTAGGCTCCTTTTGTAAAGGGCCCTGACTGAGTCTATTTCCACCTGAAACACAATTTCACCAGAGACATGATCATTACAAGTATTCAGCAGGCTAATCAAATCACAAAAAGTCCCTAGACTGCCTACAAACACAGGACTGACTGTAATTTATGTCAAGGATTTTAAATCCTTACCTTGTTCACATTTCTTCTGAAGCCAAGCCCATTGAGGAAGAAGAGTCAGTTTCTGGGGCAGGTTGTGAAAAATCCTACAATAAAAGAGATGTGTAAGGGCCAGTCACTTTTTTATGCCACATATTCAAATGTTTGCCATAATAAAAAGCCTGTGCATTCACCTCAGCAACTGTCTCAGAACACAGACAGAGTGTCTTCATCTTTTGCTTCACCCTAATAAATACAAGTAGTCCAATATAAAGCATAACTGTTGTAAAGCAGGTTATGTTTATGGTGTTCTGTTTGCTGCATACTGACCTCTGTGTGGGAGACTGTGTGCATGTGTGCTGGCTTTAACAAGGACACTGCATTACCCTCTACTGCAGAACATACAGTCAGCCATATTTAAAACTTTAAAAAAAAGTAGTAATGTATTGCGCACGTACCCAGTGTTACTTGGTTAGAGGAGCCAGCACCAGGGCCAGGTTGTACAGCACCTGTAATCCCATCTATAATTGGCCGTCCCTTATTGCTACTCAGAGCCAACTCCTCCGCCACAGTGTATTTTGGAGTAGGTGGCCCTCCACCGGTTTTCCGAATTTCACACTTTTCTGTTTGCTGCAAACAAGTTTGTGATAAAATGCTCACAAAAATAATAAAAGGTTGTGGTAAATACTAACCACTTTGAATTATATTTTTATATTTTGTCTTTATCTGCTGCCAAGAACGTTAGGAGTTGGGGTTGCATCTAAAAATCAATGAATATTAATCTTTCTTAGGATAAACATGCACATGTTTTAAATATTATAAAAATATATTTTATAAATTATATTACACACACACACACACATATCCACATACATAATTTAACATTAATATAGAACATATTTGTTTAACTTGCGCATTAATGCAATCAGCAATCCCAGGTGAAAAAGATGTGGCATTAAATGTATTAAAAATATACTTGAAATTCAAGTAGTATGTTTATAATACATTTGTATTCCCAACATGCTTATTTGAAGTGCATTAAAAATACATTGAATTGTGTTTTAATATATTTCTAAAAAAGTATATTATTTGGTAGTAAATATACGCTTAGTTACACTTTTAAGAAATATGCTAAACACAAGCATACTTTTAATATATTTCTAACAAGTGCACTAGAAGTGCATTGGTAATAAATTAATCATACTTTTAAGAAATATGCTAAACACAAGCATACTTTTAATATATTTCTAACAAGTGCACTATAAGTACATTGATAAAATATGCTTAGTTACACTTTTAAGAAATATGCTAAACAAAAGCATGCTTTAATATATTTCTAAAAAGTACACTAGAAGTACTTTGGTAATAAATATATGCTTAGTTACACTTTTAAGAAATATGCAAAACACAAGCATACTTTTAGTGAAGTTTTGGTGTATTCAAAGAAAACTACTACTATTTAAAGGGTACATAACATGCACAGTTTCACCTAATCTCATGTTAATCTTGAGTACCTATAGAGGAGTAGTGCATCTTTAATATCTCCAAAAAGTGTTTAGTTTTATTATATTTATAAAAGAAAAATACAGCTTTCCGGTTCTCTCCGGAAAAAGCCGAGGTCCTGGAGGCGGAGCTATAGAGTCAAGCGGTAGCGCTGATTTCCAGCAAAAGACAGAAATCTGATCCAGTTGTACTTACATGAATGGGGTCTTTTATCACTGGGACTGCTTTGATTACTTTCTAAAAAGCTGACCACGGTAAGCTTTCCCTCACATCCAAAAACACACTTTTTTGGAGACATTCTTGAACAAATCCTATGCAGCGCTGGCTGCCGATGATTTCCTGTTGAAGCGCGCGGTCTGGCTCTCCTCTGGTCGACGTGTGCGCTGGCGCGCTTTTCCGAGAGAAATGCTCATATAAGGAGTTCCACTCTCATCTACGTCATTAGATCCACGATCGAAAAAAAACAGCCGAAACTTGTACCAACCCGGAAGTAAGATTTTCGGCACAGAAATTCTCCGTTATTCGTCCAAAATATATTTTTTTAAACTTTGCCCATGTTTAGCATGAGAATCCATCTCTTTAACACTGTAAACAACTCTGAATACATGAAACACCATTGCACCCCCCCTTTAATAGAAAACGTAGTGTTGTTTTTAACTTTACCCAGCTTCTTCAAGTTTGCATGGCTTGTGACATTTGGAACCTCATTATATTGTGATTCTAGGTAAGATTTGTATTACATTAACGTTACTTGTCTGTGCTAGTCGTATTTTTGACAAAGTATAACAGCATGTCTTTTTCAGTTCAACTACATTCAATTTGACCAATCAGAGCCAAGTTTTTCAAGCCAAAGTCGAAGCAGACTCGAAGAGATAAAGATACGTCCCTCAGAAGTTACTGGTAAGTTTTAGTTGCTGTTTGCATAAATAAAAAGCTCAGTTTTTTTTTTTTTTCTAGGTGGATAGGGCTGCTATGCATTTGCTAATATGACTTACACGTGGAATACTGACGTTAACTGCTGTAACATGATGCTGACACTGATTTCTAGCAACTTCAGCACTGGGTATATAGTCAAAGTCTAAAGTCTATGATACATCTGTTAAAAATATATGTGGAGACATTTGTCTGTCTTAAAACAACTATAAAACATTGTCCAATGCATCTGCACAAAAACAGAATTAGTCATTATAACATGTTATATATAAATAAATAAATAAATAAATAAATAAATAAATAAATAAATAAATAAATAAATAAATGTCTTATGAACATAAAGTTACTTTGTCTTGAGCTGACCAGCCAATTATGGTAGTGTGTGTTGATTGGTGTTTATAATGTTCAAGCTTGACAACATTATTGCCTTTTTGATTACTTTCTAATAACTTTCTCATATATATATATTTCTAATTACAAATAAGTACAAAGATTACATTGTTAAAAGGGATGCATACATTTGAAACTGCTGAGTCTGTGAAGGGTTTTGATTATATTACCCACCAAGTACATTGTACTCAGCACACTGTCATTCTTAAAAAGAAAACCAAGCATTCATTATAATTTGCCTGCCTTGTATATATATATATATATATATATATATATATATATATATATATATATATATATATATATATATATATATATATATATATATATATATATATATATATATATATCTGTTTGTTTGTTCAGCTACCTTCATGGTACAGGCCCCTGGTATAGTCTCTGCCCTTAGCATGGTGTCATGTTTCTGTTTGTGTTTGAACTTCCTCTGTGTTCATTGTTCAGTTTCTAGCCACTCCTCCTTAGTTCATTTGGTTCAGCTGTGTCCTGTTAGTTACTATAGTTACTGTCACTAAGTTCATTTGCCCCAGCTGTTCTCTGTGTACAGTATTTAAGCCCTCTGTTTCTCCCTGTTCCTTGTCTTGTAAGTGATTTGTAGTTGTTTGTTTTCGTGTGCTTGATCTTAACCACCTCACCCGTGACACATGGATCCAGCACCCACGTGTTTTACACTACAGGGTCACAAATGGCACCAAAATAAACACACGTGGCTGAAATATAGAGGTGGAGTAGTCATGGATTAAGACTGAGGAAGCTAATCAACCTCAGCTGCAATGTACAAAGCATTAAAGTCTTCTCAATGACCTCCAATTGGTCTTTGACCTTAAAGAGGTAGGGGAGCGCGGGGCACAACCTAACGCGGGGTTAGTTGTAACACGCTTGTTTTAAATACTTCCGCACATGCTTGGATGACGAAACTTTGTGTATTTACTAGTTTCCATATCAACACTATATAGAAAAAAAAATTCCGCCAAAATATTTTTTTTGGAAGATATCCATAGACATTTATTAAACCATAGCAAAAGTAAATTTCTTACTTAAGTTAATTTTTCATCTCTATTTTTTGTGTTTATTTAAAATAAGACAAATCTGATATTATTTTAATCTCCAAGATGTTATTTAACAGGTGAGATAGTTATTTAATGCTTCGCTAACTAGCAGAAGACACTAGCAGGGTTTAAATCCCAGTTGTGCAGGCGGGGGCATGTTGTAACACTGCGTTACAATGTGCCCCTATTAGAAATATGCTATTATATTCTATACTTTTATTAATTTTATTGAGAAAACGTGAGAAAAAGGTGAATAAAGACTGAGGGCCCTATTTTAACGATCTGAAACGCAAGTGTCAAAGCGCAAAGCGCAAGTAACTGTGTGGGCGGGTCTTGGCGCTGTTGCTATTTTCCCGGCGGGATAAATGACCCTTGCGCCAGGCGCAAATCTAAAATGGGTTGGTCTGAAGAGCTTCATTATTCATAGGTGTGGTTTGGGCGTAACATGAAATAAACCAATCAGAGCGTCATCTCACATTCCCTTTAAGAGCAGATGCGCTTGTTCTAAAGCGGATTCCTATCATAACGGCAGATTTGCCAGGCGTGTGCCAGGAGCGGTTCACAGCCAAGGAGAGCAACGCTCTCGTCAGGGACGTTGGAGATGGAGAAACCCACCCAAATTAACTTCGGTTAAAAAGGCGTATGATAATTTGGGTAAATGTGTAAGCTAGATCTATCTATCTATCTATCTATCTATCTATCTATCTATCTATCTATCTATCTATCTATCTATCTATCTATCTATCTATCTATCTATCTATCTATCTATCTATCTATCTATCTATCTATCTATCTATCAAAATAATGTATGATTTGCAAAAATGAAAACTGCTGCTTCTGTGTAGATGAGAGAATCAAAGTGCGCGTTGTGCACAAGCTACATTGATTATGGCCAAGCATGCGCCCTTAAAATAGCATATGAATAACATGCGCAACGCGCCACTGACTTTTAACTATTTTTTCCTGGTTAGTGGCGCAATAATTATTTATTTGTTTTGAACTATGTTGTATAGCTGTGTTTTCATGTGTTTGTAGTCAAAACTCAAAAATGAGTTTATATTTAATTATTAAAAATTGCCATTATTTTATATGAAAAAGTTTTTAATTGTATTTTATTTAGAAAATATTTTAGTTTGTTTTGTATATTTTTTTTTATTAGATCAGATAACATTTTAAGCTGTCATATGTTATGTGCCCCACACGTTACAATGTACCCCACCTATGGGGCTTGTTGTCACCTTTCACTTCCTTCTTTCGGGGTATATCAAGAAAAAAGTATATACTGTATTAATAAAACAAAAACACATAATTGTACTAGACATGTGGGAAATTAATGTGGGAAAAAATAAATACTCTGAACCATAAGTAGATTTACACAAACTGAGAAAGTCAAAAAGCATTACTTTGTGCCCCGCTCTCCCCTATACGGAAAACTGACTCAGGTGCAACTTTCACAACACAGCTACACAACACAACATGGCATTCATGGTGAGAAACTCCTGTATAAAGTCCCTATAACAACCTCTGACTCTAAATTGGCTGAACATCATCAAGGACTTTAACAAACTGAAACTTGTTCTCTATAAAGTCTTTATTTGTCACATGGCAGCAGCTAATTAACTTAATTACGCAGCTTTATTTATGCACAAATTGAGTACATGGCAACTTGTCATTCATAATCTGTATGTTTTTTCTTTCTTCAGTGGAACATTACATATATTGTGGAATATCAATAATGCTCATTTTAATAAGGGAGACTGTTGAGCTCCAAAATTAACATCTTATAAACATATAACATGCTCATAGCATATCTTTAAAAAAGTACATATGGCCATACATTACTATATCCCGTCTTTTGAAGCCACTTGAACATGTCCAAATACTGTTATTCACCTGAAAAATGTCCCTCTCCACCACAGTTCTAAAATCTTATTAAATTAAAATATAACATGAAAAGACGTGTCACACCAGGTTTAAACCTAATTTTTATTAAACTTGTATTGTCATGCTTTCCGATTCATTTTAGATCATTTTTAAAATAATTTTGTTATTTGCTATTTCTTAGTAGCTTCATTTGTATTTCAGTTTCAGTACTTCAACTAATATAGGCTATAAAAAGTTCATTTATGGCTGAGCTATCACTTAAAGTTACATGGACAGTCTCTGTGTAGTGACCTGTTGCACACAGTCCAATAATATCGATAGTTACCAGCCCCAAACTTTAACCGCTAGGCTACAACACCACAGATAAATAAATCCTGTTCTTGCACACTTTCATTAAGAACACTTTGTCTTCATTCCTCTACAGCTAACAAGTTTTAGTTCAGCCAATGGCAGAGAGCTGTTCGGTTGTGAGTGATAACCTAGGTGATGTACAGGGACAGAAGGTCATTCATCCCATAGAGGGTGGACTCGCCAGCGGTGTAAAGCATCCTGTTTTTCCCCTCTTTTTTTTGTTTGTTTTAGTTGCTTATTACTTGTTGCTTATTTTCTGAATGACAGGAAGCTTTTCTTTCAGTTTCCCTGAGGTCATGGACAAACTTAAACAATAAAACTCTCAACACAGTGTTTGTGCAGCTGGTGAGGGCAAACAAGAGACCTTGGAAGAGGGAGAAAGTGTGTGTGTGTGTGTGTGTGTGTGTGTGTGTGTGTGTGTGTGTGTGTGTGTGATTGACAGATATATATCAAAGTTAATGAAAAAGTACACAACTGCAGTGCTCTCTCTGCTTACCTGAGCTCAATCATATGGCTCAAATGCTGATCTCACGACACATTATTGGTTTATGAGCATGAGCTGTCCATCAAGGCTTTGGCAGATACAGTACTACAGAAATGAGGGAAATAACCAGTTTGATCATGCCTAATTTCACACTTTTTCAAACGTCTGCTTGCTCACGGTACACAGACATATCCAGACGTCAAATGCAAAAATCACAGAGGAAAATATAAAAAAATCCCCAAACAGGAGAAATGAAGTCGGACATTACAATGCTAAAATATTCAATGAAAGTAATTTATACAAATATTGACATCATATATATAGAAAAAATAAATATGAATGAATATATATGTATATTTAGACATGCATTTTATATTTAATAAGTTATAAGTTATTTTGAAATATTTTAAAATGTATTATTTAAAAATTAGGTCGCACTTTACATTAAGGTCCAATTCTCACTATTAACTACACATTAACTATGAATTTTGCCTCAATATTAAACTCCTACTTATATATATATAATTTATGTATGTATGTATGTATGTATGTATATATGTATGTATGTATTTATTTATTTATTTATTTATTTATTGTCCCGGGCAATAGTTTAGCAATGTCTTCTTTTATACTTCCTTGATCACGTGACAAAAACACAAATCAGAGAGACATTTAAACTGGCTAATCAGCAAATTACAACTTACTGTGAAGGACAATTAGAAGATCCCCAATGTATAACATCTTAGCCTTGATCACTATTAATACCTTTGTGCATTTAGGAATTCCAAATGTCCCTTTTGGTAAGAATGTTTTCAAATGTCTTTGTTCAATTTCAACTCTACTGTACATATGTATAACATAAAGCTACTGGTAACCATTCCACTTTATCCACCAACTCACAGCACTGGACACACTTTATGGCAAGCACTGATACTATGTTAGCTTGGACTGGTTAATGAGAAGCAGAATTCATTAGTTTGATGTCTATAATTGACATGCTTCAAACATAACTCACGCACATTACACATTGATGGTCACCAGCCCAAGGGAGGCCAGTTAAGGGCTGGTGTCCCGGATTCAGAAATATTACTGAGAACTTGATGAACCAAGAATACATGAAGGCTTTAGCTTTTACATTTTATACTGTCAGTGTTTTTCTTTCAGCAGAGGTGAATGGGTTCATATTAATCTCTTGTTTCAGAATTTTCTTGCCCTACAGCATTAAATCAAATTCATTATATTTACATGAATGCATTGACCAGATGCTCTATCGAAAGCTACTGGCAGCACATTTACAATGGCATTGGTATGTGACTAACGGCTTGCTCATCAGTTGAGCTACAGGAACACATTAGGTATTATTTGAACCAAATTACGCCTCAGCTTAAAAGTCGATTGTGTCTATTAATTCATGGGTAGAGAGTACATTGCTGCAAAATTCAATCACCTGTTAGATTTTGAGGTCTGCTTTGTTTCCCATGGAGTTATTGATTGTCTGCTAAAGTTCTTATTGAAGGCTTGCACAAATTGAAAACTTATAAGGGTTGAAAATTAAAAGCAACAGAATTATTATTGTTTTAATTTTTTTGGCTTGATGTTGAAGGTACAATTCTTTGTGGTTCATAGTCTGTAAAAAAAGCAATTCATATTAACTTGTGGAAGTAGCTACACTACATTTTACTATGGCATTTTAATACTGACCCAGTCCTATGTCACTAATCTTAATCTAAAATGAATGTACACTTTTGTTTAATTGCTTCATCGGCAAAGTAAACAATCCTATAAAACTGGTTTTCATAAAAACGTATGCTGTAAATCATAGATCTTAAGACGTCAGATGCAAAAGCTGCTAAACGCCACCTCCTTAAAAAATGAGATAACGTTATTAAGAAAATGCTCTCTGCACATACTATACGTTCATCAAATAGTTTCACTTCAAACCTGCTAAATTCCTGCCTCAGCCCGTTCAGAAATACCAGTTCGTTGGCAGAAACCTCTAAATGCCAGTTCCCTTTGCCTAAGTTCACAGAACCAAAAAAAAAAAAAAATTAAAAAAAAAGTTCACAGAACCAATCAGAAGATGCAAATCGAATCATATGATTTCAAGATGAATGACGGCGTGTGTATGAGCCAGCTTCAATTGTCGAGTTGCAGGTTTTTTAACTAAACAATGATGAAATGGGTAAACTTGTGGTAGTTTCAGTCACTGGCAATAAGAAACATAGTCAACCTCATAATGCCCATTCTAAGGCTAAAGAAAATCATTACAGTGGCAATGGCAGGATTTTCTCGAGTAGCATGTAAACAAAAGTTTACTACACAAATGTTTACTATGTCTTCTATGGAAACTTGTTTCAGCCACAGAATAAAAAAAAATAAAAGATAATTTATGCTTTATATATCACAATTAAATAATTATCGCCAGCATGTTTTGGAGATTTATTTCATAATGTGATTAACCCCCCACATTCAATTCTTTTACTTCAATGACAGGTTAGATTTTTGCGAATTTTTTTAATTAAAGATCAAAAGGAGAAACAATGCAGACTTATTTTGACATCCATCTTTGATCATATTTACCAGGGGTGCCAATAATTCTGACCACAACTGTATATGCACAATGCATTTCTCATTGCTGATTGTCTCCCTTGAAATTACGAGCCACTTGCATCATCCCTTACAGTGATTCCACCAAAGAGGCGGAAGTGTATGAAAAAAAAGAGAGGAAAAAGAGTAATTGAGGGAAACTCCTGAGTCATTACCTTGCTAAAGAGGTAAACATCAGAACTGAACAGCAACATATGTTAATGATGCAAGCACACCATTATCGAAAACCCAAATCATTTTAAATGTGCAAAAAGCCTCCTGCAGCTTCTTGTCTCTGTGATTCTAGGGCAGTCCAGCTGAAACACTCAAGCAGAATTAGCCTGGCTGCGAGGCAGGGCTAGAGAAGAGTCGAAGAGAACAACTGGCACAAACACTGGGCAGATATGCCTTTGCTCTCCTCAGTGTGATGAACTTGCCTGGAGGGACCATCTTGAAACGACACACAAACATAGACACTTTTAGTAGAGGCCAAACAGATGACCGCAGTAGGAGCTTGAGAGAGCCAACAGGATGCCAGTGAGAAGAATTACCCATCACCCATCAGGGATAAATAATGGGCATCATCGCCATGCAAATACCTGCCACAGTGAATCACACACTAGGGTAGGGGATCAGTGTGTCCTCCAAGCCTAATCTCTCGAATGCCAAATCAAATGGCTCACAGCAGTAATTTAACTCGCCCCAGCTGTTCTGAATGAATCAGGACACATACAGAGGTGATTGAGACATCTCTGCACTGTTGAGGGTTATAAAACAGCAAAGATTGCAGATGTGACGATTGTTGAACAGGACACATATGATGACCCACATGCGGTGTGTTCGTGTGTGCTGGGAAACACTGAGCATAATGACAATATGCTGTAACCCAGTCTTTCATAAAGCAGTGCAAACAGCCTACACGATAGACTTTACAATGGGGGTCCCACTCCCCACATGGAGGAGAAAGCGTCTCAACCAGACAAATATCACACTGAGTCTGTAGCCTCAGGACTGATGAGGATATGCTTGTAAATGGAGATGGAACAAAGAAATAACAGTTGTTAATTGAGACCCTCACTGCCTGAGCCAGTGATTGGCTGCCTCATACAGTAATCTACAACGTTAACCAATAAGAGTCTGACATGTTTTTGCAGGCTTTTTGGTTAAATGCCTAAAATAGGGTCTGTGGTTAACAAGACTTGAAAGAGTTGTTGGAAGCTTAGTGAAAATTCATAAACATTGTGGTCATTTGTGAAGATTATTATTATTGTTTTAAGAATTTTGTTGGTTACAGAGCTGATTTTCTGCAATAATCCAATTCTGCAATGCCAATGAAAAAAAAAAATCCTATTGGGTTTTTTGTCAAGGGAACCAGAGTGATGCTAACTGAATATTTGGCTATTGGTTAACATCATTCACTAGTCTTTGCACCCTAAGTGATCTGCTAGAAAATCGTAAAATCTAAAATCTTAGAAAATCTTGGTATATAGCAATGGATACAATGACAAGCTGTAAAAGAAGGGGGAAGATGGGGATAAAATGAGCCAAACGCATACCAACAGACCAGGAAGTCTCAGACTCGGAGGAGAATTCGGCCTAATTATATTTTGCAGGGTGGCTGAACAGACTAGGCCTAGTTAGCACTGCACCAGTGAAGACCACAGCTACATTAACAAGAGCTGCCCTGCCTGGGACAAGTGATAATTATCATCACTAAGCCCTGAGAGAGTGACAAGGACTAGCTGCTCTCAGGGGCACGTCTCTAATGTGGTAGAGAGGACGATCGTGAGCGATAATTATCGGAGTGAGAGAGCGCTATCAGCCCTGTATCTGGCCAGCATTTTATCAGAGCATGCATGATACTCAGAAGGATTGCTTGGACACTTGTTGTAAAATTGAACGTGCAGCAAAGCTCCAATTTCTGGGAGCCACGGCCAGATTTGTTTCAAGAGGTGGTAAGAGGCTTATAAACAGCTCCTTCCAAGCGAAATGACCATAAGCAAAAGCAAAAGCAAAAACAAACAGACCAAAAAAAAAACAAAAGTACAGAATATTTCCAACTACGAAGTATGTGTTTTAATACATTGGACAAAACCTGATGGTTCAAGGACCCTCTTGGAAATGCTCTGTTTTTATATTCTTCCTTCTTCCGCTCTTGAGTCTATGGCAGCCCATAAAACCGTTTGTGGGAAAGTTATGACATTTGGCACACAGACAGTCTGAAAATTAACCATAGCAAATTTGGAGTCTCTAATGCAATCTCTCTAGCGCCACCAACTGTCCAAATTTGCACTCACGTTTAAGATAATAAATTTTGAACCATACATTTTCCGCCATTACGATTTTTTTAGAAAACCTACTTTTTTGAACTATTACTATAGACCGTTGGTCCGTTTTTTACGAAAATTGAACCAGCTTCAGACCATGATGACAAAAAGTCATGGAATTAAAGTTGATTAGCCAAACCATTCTCAAATAACGCACAAAGGAACTCAACGATGAGTACCTCCAAATGAACATGAGGCTATTGACACAAATGGAGAACATACAACAGAATTAAAGAGGAGTCCAACGCTTTATTCAACAGGTTGAAGCGAACTCACAGGTAAGTGATATCCAATGCAGACACAAATCAGAACAGTAACCGTCTGTCTCTTTGCAGAGGAATGGCAGTACAGACTGAGGATTCCGAGGTACAGGGAAGGAGAATGATGAAGGCAGGAGAGGAGGATGATGATGATGATGGCTGATGAGCTTGGTGAGGAAAGGAGTCAGGTAAGTTCATGCACGGGATAGTAAATGGCAAGACCAGACATTGAGATGCATGAATGGGAGAGTATTTATCAGAGTCCTTAATGAGTGTGGCCAGATGCGGGTGATTAAAATTTGGGTGAGAATGAACCACTCTTTGGAATTGCATGGTCAGGCGCTGATGGGGTGGCTGAATCCATGGTAGCTTTACCATCACAAAGCGTTTGTGTATTTGGACCACATTTGGTGTGTGTTATGACAACCAAGGTACTAATCATCGGTTCAAAAAACCGCCCACAAAACCTCTCACACTTCAACTTTAACATAGTAGGATGTCCTGTTACTTTATCCTCTACAGTAAAAGACCTGGGTGTTATATTAGACTGCAACCTGTCTTTTGAAAATCATATTTCATATGTTACAAGAACAGCCTTTTTTCCACCTTAGAAACATTGCTAAGCTACGTTACATGCTATCAGTTTCTGATGCAGAAAAGTTAGTTCATGCATTCATGACCTCGAGACTAGATTACTGTAATGCTTTATTAGCCGGTTGTCCTGCATCCTTAATAAACAAGCTACAGTTAGTCCAAAATGCCGCCACTAGAGTTCTTACTAGATCAAGAAAATATGATCATATAACACCAATTTTATCATCACATTAGTTACCTATAAAGTTCTGTATTAATTACAAGGTATTGCTACTGACTTATAAAGCCCTAAACAGCTTAGCTCCAGTCTATTTAACGGATCTTCTATCGCCCTATAATCCATCGCGCTCTTTAAGATCACTAAATTCAAGGCTTTTGGTCCTACCTAGGATATCCAGATCCACCAAAGGAGGGAGAGCATTTTCACATTTAGCTCCAAAACTCTGGAATAGTCTTCCGGATACTGTTCGTTGCTCAGACTCGCTCTCCCAGTTTAAAACTAGATTAAAGACACATCTCTTCAGCTAGGCATTTATATAATACTTTTAATCTTACAGTTAAATCCGACCTCTAGTTTATAAACGCCAGAGGAGAACTGGCCCCCGACTGAGCCTGGGTTCTCCCAAGGTTTTTTTTTTTCTCCATTAGGTCACTTGATGGAGTTTTTCGGTTCCTTGCCACTGTTGCTTTTGGCTTGCTCAGTTGGGGATATTTGGGGATATTTAATTTAATTAATCAATCAATAATACTATTGATCAGCATTACCAAACGTGGAAGTTTTCCACTAGAAACAAACATTGATGTATTATTTTAATTTAATACTGTGAAGCTGCTTTGATACAATCTGTATTGTGAAAAGCACTATCTAAATAAACTTGACTTGACATGACTTGACTTGACAACCATGACCTGTGGGTACCTGCACAATTTTGGTGCAGTGCCACCTAGACGTCAAGATATAAAAAATAAATATTTTTGCTAATACATTCTGAACGGGTTTGCCAAAGATCCCAAAAACTCTCTTTAGATTCAGTGCAGCATGCCGAGTTGAACTATACCATCCTTTCCAATATTGGCCATTTTGGGTATCAGCCATTTTGTATTTTGTAGTAAAATGCTATATGCATACTTTTTCAAACTCCAATTTTTACCAAATTCGAGCCAGATCAATCAAAAAGGTATACATTTTGTGTCAATAGACAAATTTGAAGGCAAAACTAAATTTGACGGCAAAACCACTCTGAGGATGTACTCAGCAATGCTTTGGCATATTGACACCAAACTTTGCATGTGTCATTGTCACTTTACTCTGATCACACCTCACCAATTTGGTCATATTTGGTCACCTATTGTGATAAACCATTAAATTATATTACTAGTGATTGTATTCATGATTTTTCAGTCATTTTGCCAAAATTCATCTTAATATGTCTTAAATTGCTCATTGTTGCAGTAGGTCTGATGCTCTCAGTCATGCTGGCATGACTTAGTGTGTGTTCTTTGTGCTTGGTATATCTTTAGTTAGTTTCCTTTTGGTATTAGTTAATATCACAATTACGTAAACATAGGTATAAATGGTCTTTTTTTATCGCTTTTATTATACATTTTTTTACAGATTTTTTTTCCATCTGTTGGGTGCTTCACTAACTTCTAAAATAAAATATCTGGCAATTTATTATTATTAATTATTATTATTATATATTTCCTCTTTTCTAATTAAATTCAAACAAAACTTATTTTCTTGGAAATATTATTTTACTTAGTAAACACAAACATCAAGTATTAGCAATGGATTTAATGATATTTTTTCTTGTGGTATTAATTGATTTATCCAACTCCATCGTGTTTATTCAGATGACAGAAATCAATATGATAATATCAATATTTGAAAAGAATGTTAAAATATTAAAATAAATACTAAAATTTAATAAAAATAACAAGTTTGCATCCTCATGTAAGCCAACACTCAGTCCCTCACTGAGCAATGACTAAGCTGAGCTTTTTCTTTCCATTCTTTTCTTGTTGTTACATACATTTTAAGTGTCTGAGCTTGAAATATTTATAACACATATGTCTAAAAGTATGTCGTAACAATAGAAATGCTTCCTTAAATTATACAACCCAAGCATATTTTTCTTACTTAGTTAATGAGTTCAAGACATATTGCATAACAGGAAGGACACTCAGTGGCTCATTACTATCTTACTATCTTAAAGAACCATGGGAAAATCTCAGAGTAAAACTGGCAGTTGTGAAAAATATGATACATGCCAGATGAGAAGTTTATCTATGTATCATCTTTTTACTCTTTTAACTAATTTTATAACTGTATCATATATCTCTTTTAATTTCTTTTATAACTGTTTTAATTTTCCTTGCTTTTATTTTGTGATTATTTTCATTTCTTTCTGTAAAGCACTTTGAATTGCCATAGTGTATGAAATGTGCTATATAAATAAACTTGCCTTGCCTTGCCTTGGTCTAAGTGATTTTAATTGCATCTATACCTAATTTATAATTACAAATCTCTCTTTGATCTGTCTTCCATCCATTTATTTTTCCTGCCATTACTATTCCATCAAACATCACCAGGCTTTAAGTTCCCCATCAGGGGGAAGATGTAATGTAATTACAGTAACCTAGCAATAAGACGAAAAGAAACGAAAGCACTGTGATAAGATGAACAGATGGAGGACAGAGGAGATGGATAAGAATTTGAGACTCTTTTAGCGGGTATTCATAGCAAAGACCACTTAGAAGAAAACGTTGCATAGATTACCAGAATTTACACATCACATTTCCTGATCACAGCAATTGGGAGCAAAAAAACAAAAATAAAAATAAAAAAAACAATAAAAAACTAATATTGTAATAAAACTAAAATGAAAGCTTTAGCGTAAATGTTACGCCACTCATTACTTCTGGTCTATCCAATCACTATCTAATACCTATCACGTTTGAGTTCACAGATGATGACGCAAACATTCACCTCCAAAGAACTTTATCAATCAATATTTCTGTTTTCATTTTCTGGTCTATTAATTAATAAATGTCATCATGATATCATAAAAAAAAGAAAGAAAAAAGAAAATCAAAGAAGATGCAACACTCACATTTCCTTAAAAAGTTAAAGTAAAAAAAATAATAATAATAAAAAAAAAATAATAAAAAAAATATATATATATATTTTTTTTTTCTCGTGCAAGCAGTATTTAAAAAACTAAATAAATAAACAATCAAAAACATCCAACAAAAAATGCAACACTCATATTCCTTAAAAAAAAAAAAAAAAAAAAAAAACTTCAAGTTTTGTTCAATTCAATTTTGCAATCAATCATTTAAAATAATAATAATAATAATAATAATCCTATCCTCAAAGTACTAATAACTAGCATGCACTGATGTGATATAAACCCACCATAACTACTGAACAACATAATGATGAATGATCCTTTGTGGTAATTCTCAGATTGAATAGTCATCAACAATGGCCTGCAGATGTGATTAGAATGCTAAACTGTGATTGTGAGCGAAGACTACGAGGGTGAAATACGATTAGACGCCGCTTGTAACGAGCCTCTGAAAGGTTAAAGAAATCAATCAAAAATGCAACAAGCCACACTAAGAGACTGTCAGCTACTCAGAGCTATGTGGAATAACAACTGTGTAACTCGTTTTCCTTGGAATAACATTCATTTTCACAGTCTGAGTGGCGATGAAATAATATCACACAGCTAAACAAGTGAGGCAAGTTTAAACAACAGTTTTCCATCTCCAAATCACTCTCAGGAAGTTGAAGAGAGCCAAGGGAGTAAAAGCTCAGACTATCTGGTGTATTTTGTTGAGTTGTTGGCAAAAGGCACATATAATTTCACAAGCAAGCTATTTAAAATATCAAAACCTGTCAATAATATGTACTTTTTATATTGCACTACTTAAACTAACTAACTAACTGATTTAAATACAGGAGAAACAATTTTTGTATCAAAATTATTGTATTACAATAATTGCAATATAATGAAAATGACATTTTGAGAATTACAAATAATAATCAAATGCCTATAAAAATTTGTGAAGTGGGCATAATTAACCCATAATTTTTCTGCACAACAATAATAGAAATTTGATGACTGAATTGGTGCAATTCACCTTTATTTCACAAGAAGGCAATGTCTGATACACAATGATGAAGTGACGTTTCACTCATAGTTACCGCAGGCAGAAAAAAAAATAATAGGATGTATCATCAACAAAACTTAAAATTGCTAAGCGATTTACTGCAGAGCAAGTACTGAAAGCTATCAAATATTAGTGTCACTGTCACTTGATGATGGATCTGACGAAGAAGCTGTCAACGATTAAAATATTGATTTTAAAGATGTTGAAAATTATAGTTTTGAGAATATGTTTGAGATCGCTAATATGAGCCAGATGCTGAATAAACTACTGGGAAATGAGCTCTGACAAGGACAGTGATGATGGTATAAAATATCTGCTCAAACTGAACCCTTCCAAGCTCAAAAAGGTATCACAATGTGCTTTATATTAAACTTCTGTAATTGTTTCTCTAATATCAGGAGAGTTTTATAATATCGAGAAAGACCCAAATATGTTATAATGATTTGCGAAACATTCATGCATTTAAGATTTAATTGTGATAATGGATTTAAGTTAAAATATATGATAAAATAACATAATTATTTTCTAATTTGTTTACTGGTAAAAAACAAACAAAATTAAAATAAAATGAAATCAATAAAAAATGTATGTTGCTTGAACTATTATCTATGTTTAGTCATCTGAATACTGGAGTGCGTCTGTATGCATGATTGTGTGTGTGTTTGTTTGTTTGTGTGTGTATGTGAAATGAAGGCAGGAGGCATGTGCTATCTGTGATTCTCACTGTATGAATGTTCTTTTTTTCTGGTTGGCTGGTCCGTATAAAGTGTGTGATCCAATACAGAAGCACAAACTGAGAAATGATCCTGTCACAACTAAGAAAGCACTGTTCCACATGAAACGAGGCCTGTGTTTTCTATATGACAGGGTATGTGAGGATGTAAGTGCGCACACAGACACACACTTCAGATATATGTACAGACAAGAAGGATTTGTGTTTCAGGCTAGATGGCAGATTCTCTCCACTGACTCAGATAAAGAGGAAGAAAGAGAGCGAGGGAGAGAAATATGTCACACAGCAAAACACAAATCCTTGAAGCAGGAAACAACTGTTATGTGCTAATAGTAGATAAGACACATGCTATCAACAAACCTGCAATGTCATCTTACTATTATCAAAATCTCCTAAAGGGGATAAATCTGACAAAACCAGCCAAGAACATGTTCAGGTCTTTCACCCCAAAATCAAAAGACATCAACAAAGAACATTAAGCTGAAAATTTAAAATTCCAGATTATATAACCCTCTAAAATCTGAGTGGATAACCCACATTCAAAGCTGTTTTAAAATAGATTTATGGAAACTTATGATTGCGATTGAATTAAAGTGTAAACAACTTAAAAATAAGTGTTATTACTGACTTAAAATATATGTGATAAATATGTGGTAAAATCACCGTAAAGCATGGCATCGAGTGGGTTATCGATACATTTAATCAATAAAACACAAGAGGAAGTGCTATTTTGTGAATATATACATGATGTGCAGCAGAATTGCTCTCTATTGCCCAGAAGAAGTGCATGAGAGTTGTGGGTATATATATATATATATATATATATATATATATATATATATATATATATATATATATATATATATATATATATATATATATATATATATAGCGATATTTGGGACAGCAGGAAAATTCTGAGACGCATAATTTTGGGAGAGGACATTTCAGTGCAAGTAGTGCAAGTACCTGGACACAGCTGACCTGAAAATGACAGACAAAGCAGCTTCACTGTCCAGAAAGGCCAAACTAGTACTTTTAGAACAGACTCTTTCAGTGTGCACAGTTGCTAGAGAAAGCAAATGTGATTTTTGTAAACTGCTGAAGAGGCAGAATCAGCGATTCCAAATGCTCAAGCAAAGCAATCAAGTAGGCCAACTGTGTTATCAGGCTCAGTCTGGCCTCACTGGGGGCGGCGCCACAGGATGTTTGGCGTAATTGGACTCCACTGGGAGCCATCCTACAGACGCTCTCCACAACATCACTGCATCAGTCACTGGAGCTGCTTGATTGGCCGATCAACATGTGAATCTTACTCTGGATGGAAGCCGGATGACTGCACAAACAGGATCGAACAACCACATATTTACAACAACAGTAACACTGATGACACACAACTAACAGAGAGGTGAACTAATCATTTCTGTTTCCTGTACAGAACCTATAAGCTATTGCGCATGCGCGATCAACACACAATGAATGAATCACTCTCTGAGACAACTCGGCGATCAAAATCAACGAACCGTTCATAATCGACCCATCACTAATAAGAACACAAATGATCACATACAAACCATCTTGCATCACCCATATGATTTCATGGCTCCAACTATTAAGCCATCTGATCCTTTGTTAAACCTTGCATTAGAATGTCACTGATCAATTCTGCCTTAGCAACTGTTGCCATCTGCTATCCTATTTGAGTGCAAGTAAGACATTAGTAAGTAGACGCAAGTAAGACATGCTTCTGCTGTACAATATACCATATATATGTTACCCATAGCAGATCTATACAGGTGGAGCTGGGGAGGGTGGGGTCTTTCTGAAAGCGCGCTGACCAAGTTTTTGAAGGTTGAGCTGCGAGCTCATTGGCTACGGATACAGCAGGAACCAATAGAGAATGGTGTGATTGCAAACAGATTAAGTTAAAGGGGTGGTTCGGGATTTTTGACATCGGACCTCATTTTTAAGTCAGCCTGGTTGTTATTCATCAGTGGAGACATTTTTTTTTTAAAATTATCCAGTCCTTATATTTGGATAGTTAGCCGATGCTAGGCTAGCGCGAGTCAAGGGTAGATGTTAGCCAGCCATTAAAAAACGTTTTACCCACTCCACAGTTCACCAAACGCAAATCAATTATAACACTAGACTATCGATGCAAATGTCCGTTGAGAGAATAATGTTAGAAATCAAACTTACCTTTCATCACATTGCATTAGTTATAATTTGTTCCCTGTAATCATAAGCCTTGTCTACAGAAGCAGCGGAGTGATATTGATTACCTAGGCAACCGAGTGAGCCGGTACACACATGTACTGCACACACTGTAGTGCGCTTCTTTTCTGTGTTTACTTTTTGCCGCATTACTAACTGGAGCAAAGTAAAATTCCGCAGCTGCTGAGAAACTAGTTCCTTTGGGATCATTGAGATGAAAGGTAAGTTTGATTTCTAACATTATTCTCTCAACGTACATTTGCATTGATAGTCTAGTGTTATAATTGATTTGCGTTTGGTGCACTGTGGAGTGGGTAAAACGGTTTTTAATGGCTGGCTAACATCTACCCTTGACTCGCGCTAGCCTAGCATCGGCTAACTATCCAAATATAAGGACTGGATAATTTTTTTTAAAAAATGTCTCCACTGATGAATAACAACCAGGCTGACTTAAAAATGAGGTCCGATGTCAAAAATCCCGAACCACCCCTTTAAGGGCCTATCAACCCGCTCCATCTAGAGTTTCATGACAGAACTACGTATTTTTGATGCAATTTTAAGGAAAGTATGAGCATTTGTGGTCAAATGTTGTTTCTGCATCATTTGATAGTGACACAAGGTGCCTTTTGACAAGGTATTTTTAACATGAACATTACTTAACACAATATTATTAATAACAGTTTAAAGTAATGATTCCTATGGAAAAAGCTTAAAGAAATAAAAAAAAAATATTTTCTGGTCTATTTATCGAAAGGTTTATAAAAGAAGACCTTTCAATGTCATGTACTTGTGAAAATTTCCTGTCTGACACAATGACACTGTGCACATGCAAACAATCAATAAAACTGAAATTAATGGCATTAGCACTAGGGCTATTTTTTTTTTTTTTTTTTTTTTTAAATAAACATGCCTCAAATTGAAAGTATATTTAGTTTAAATCTTTATCTTTATTTATTTTATTACATTTTTTAGAAAAATGTGCTTTTCAGTGTTAGCTAAAATGGTTGTCTTTTTAAATACATCTTGGACAAATTTAGACATTAGGTAAAAATGCATGAAAAAAATATAAGTAACTTAAATTTATTGAAAATACTGAAATCTCCAGTTCATTCCTATGGAAAAAGCTTAAAGAAATAAACAACAGGCTACTTTGTAAAACATCGATTTATTGTCTCCCAGCATGCAGTGGCTGTTTTTTTTTTTTGTTTTTTGGAGAAAAGGTATTGCAGATGTTTTAGTATTGCATAATTCAGTCCGCAATTTCGGTATGAATAAACTCAAGTCAACTTGTGTTCCTTTTTTTGTTTCCTTAACCTGTGGTCATCTGTGCAAGAGACCCTGTATCAAAACATCCTCCCCTTTCTCAAATCAGCTCATGCTAATTCAGTGGAGCATGCAGCACTGAGGCAGATAATTAAACAGTTTTAATTGTGTTTGCCGACGGATCTTCTTGGAAGAGCTGTGCAATTGACAAACTGACTTGAAGAAGACCTTTCAATGTCATGTACTTGTGAAAATTTCCTGTCTGACACAATGACACTGTGCACGTGCGGAGAATCAAATTAATGGCATTAGCATTAGGGCTACTTTTTTTTTTTTTTTATAAGCATGCCTCAAATTGAAAGTATATTTAGTATAGTATTTTTTTTTTTTTTTTTAGAAAAATGTGCTTTTCAGTGTTAGCTCAAAGCTAAATGTTTTTCTTTTTAAATACATATTGGACAAATTTAGACATTAGTGCTATGCATAAGTTTAGACACCCATGCTAAAGTTGACTACAAAGAGGAATAAAAAATCATCTTTTGGAAATTGAACTTAATGCCTTAATTATTTTTTTTTTTTTGGAAAAATCCAACCTTTAAGGACACCAATTTTCTTTGTGAATGAATAATGTATCATAAATAAATAAATGTTCTTCCTTAAAATACAGGGTGCATAAGTCTGGACACCCCTATGTTAAATTCCCATAGAGGCAGGCAGATTTTTATTTTTAAAGGCCAGTTACTTCATGGATCCATGATACTATGCATCCTGATAAAGTTCCCTTGGCCTTTGGAATTAAAATAGCCCCACATCATCACATAGCCTTAACCATACCTAGAGATTGGCATGGTTTTATTTCAGTTAGCCTAATAGCTGGTTTGATTTGCATTGAGAGATGATCTTATGGAAAGTACTCCATGCCAATCTCTAGGTATGGTGAAGGCTATGTGATGATGTGGGGCTATTTTAATTCCAAAGGCCAAGGGAACTTTATCAGGATGCATAGTATCCTGGATCCATGAAGTAACTGGCCTTTAAAAATAAAAATCTGCCTGCCTCTATGGGAATTTAACATAGGGGTGTCCAAACTTATGCACCCTGTATTTTAAGGAAGAACATTTATTTATTTACGATACATTATTCATTCACAAAGAAAATTGTCCTTAAAGGTTGGATTTTTCCTATTTTTTTTTTTTTTTTTTTTTTTTTTTTATTAAGGCATTGTTCAATTTCCAAAAGATGATTTTTTTATTCCTCTTTTTAGTCAACTTTAGCATGGGTGTCTAAACTTATGCAGCACTGTAAAAATGCATGAAAAAAATATAAGTAACTTAAATTTATTGAAATACAATCAAGTAAATATATTTTGAATTCTATATTAACCTTTTCGGCTATTTCTTAATATATTTTGAAAAGTACTAAAACATATTTTACAACACAAATAGAACATACTGTAAAAGGTAAAACAGCTCCTTATTCACTCAGTCTGGCAGGGAATAATTTCCTAATTGTTTAGGAAGTTACAGTAAAAATGTCTCATCCAGGAAAGTGTACCTTAATAAGTGGGGGGAAAAAAACCTTGCAAAGCTTGCAAACTGGTGTGTAAATGCAATAGCACTTTTTCTTCTTAAAAGACACTTATTGGCATGCCTGTTGACTTTAGTCTCCATTTGCAACGCGACTGATGGTATTTCCAGAATTATCTGCTCATTTTCCAGCTGTCTCCAAACTCATCTGCTGGAGGCCTGTGCGAGGCCCAACACAGCGAGGAAACACACCCGGGAAGCACAGGAACTGTAGTGACTGGAGCTCATTAAGGAAAGCAATATGCCTGTGAAAGCACATCAGCATTCTTGCATGATAAATGTTCTATATTTGTTTTCTATGAAGTGAAATTAACTAATCTTTTCATGGAAGAGGAGGAGACAAATAGTGTGCATCAGCAGTGTTTGTTACTCATCACATCCTCCTGAACTAGACTATATTTGCAAGAAAAATCGAGAAACTGACTGCGGATCCTCCGCAAAAAAAAAAAAAAAAAAAAAAAAAAGAGGATTAATGACTTTATGCCTTGATGACACAGAATCATTTTTAAACCGAAACCTCCACAATTACATTGAAGCAAACACGTACTGTAAACAATTTAGTTAAAGGGTTAGTTCACCCAAAAATGAAAATTCTGTCAGTAATTACTCACCCTCATGTTGTTCCAACCCCGTAAGACCTTTGTTCATCTTCGGAACACAAATTAAGATATTTTTGATGAAATCTGAGTGCTGGATCACTCCTCCACAGGCTTATTGACACCTTAACTTGCTGGCCCAGAAAATGTATTAAAGACATTGTTAATATAAGTGACCCCAGTGGCTCAATCTTAAGTTTATGAAGTGACGAGAATACTTTTTGTGCGCAAAAACAAACAAAAATAACGACTTTATTCCACTTTTCATTTCCTTCTCTCTGGACCTCGAGTTTTTTTACGTAGTGTTTTTGCGCAGCGCGTCTGTGTTGCACGTCACCACGTAGGCTCACTATTGGGCGACTCTGGTCATGTGTGATACGTGGTGACGTGAAACACAGACGCGCTACGCTATTACACTACGTAAAAAAAACTCGAGGTCCAGAGAGAAGGAAATGAAAAGTGGAATAAAGTCGTTATTTTTGTTTGTTTTTGCACACAGAAAGTATTCTCGTCGCTTTATAAACTTAAGATTGAGCCACTGGAGTCACTTGGACTATATTAACAATGTCTTTAATACATTTTCTGGGCCAGCAAGTTAAGGTGTCCATAAGCCTGCAGGAGGAGTGATCCAGCTCTCAGATTTCATCAAAAATATCTTAATTTGTGTTCCGAACATGAACGAGAGTCTTACGGGGTTGGAACAACATGAAGGTGAGTAATTACTGACAGAATTTTCATTTTTGGGTGAACTAACCCTTTAATAAGTTAAAGCAGTAACACATGCTATTCCAAGAAATAATCGTAAAAACAATTTCTGTCAGGGCATTAAATTAAAGTATTTTGTTTATTGCATTCATAAAAGCTGTAATATAGCCTACTTTTAGGTATTAACATGGGAAACACTCATAAATGTACAATACCTGCACCTGGCATTTACCCGAGAGGATTTCTTTATTGCTCAAAGGTTGCTCTTTCATATCTTAAGGGACTTTTATCAACCTCTCTGTTAAGATTCATTAAAGTATATACTTTGCCTCAGATGTTTCTTCTAAACCTCTTTAGGAGAAATGAAAGAGACACAAATATGATACAATTGTACAAAGAGTATAGAGCTGTCACGTATAACTAAAGAAAAACTAAAGGAGAGGACTCAAGTGCAGAAAGAATATTTATTAAATAAAAGAAACATGAAATGAAACAAAAACCCTCAAGGGGGAAAACATGAAATAACCAAAAATACAACTACAAAGCAACATACCGGGGTTTCACGGGAAAGCGGGAGACGTAAACAAGACAACGATCCGACACAGACTGCAAACACAAAGGAACTTATAAAAGGGACAAATCAGGCAGGTAATAAGGAACAACAGGTGGGGCAAATGAAACCAATAATGAGATAACAAGGAGGGTGGGGTCAAACAGTGACAGGAACACAAACACCACATGTGCTACACAAGACAGGACAGGCATGTGACATTACCCCCTCCTTAAGGAGCGGCTACCAGACGCTCCACAAGGGACGGGAGGGACAGACCAGGGCGGGACGGGAGGGACAGACCAGGGCGGGACGGGAGGGACAGACCAGGGCGGGACGGGAGGGACAGACCAGGGCGGGACAGGGGGAACGGGAGGGACAGACCAGGGCGGGACGGGAGGGACAGACCAGGGCGGGACGGGAGGGACAGACCAGGGCGGGACGGGAGGGACAGACCAGGGCGGGACGGGAGGGACAGACCAGGGCGGGACGGGAGGGACAGACCAGGGCGGGACGGGAGGGACAGACCAGGGCGGGACGGGAGGGACAGACCAGGGCGGGACAGGGGGAACAGGAAAGACAGACCAGGGTGGGACAGGGGAAACAGGAAAGACAGACCAGGGGGGGACAGGGGGAACAGGAAAGACAGACCAGGGTGGGACAGGGGGAACAAAAGAGACAGACCAGGGTGGGGCAGGGAAAATGAACAGTTCTGGAGGCCAGGGTGGAGCCGAGAGTCCATCGGACGGCCAGGGCGGAGCCGAGAGTCCATCGGACGGCCAGGGCGGAACAGAGAGTCCATCGGGCGGCCAGGGCGGAGAAGACCCCTCGGGCGGCCAGGGCGGAGAAGACCCCTCGGGCGGCCAGGGCGGAGAAGACCCCTCGGGCGGCCAGGGCGGAGAAGACCCCTCGGGCGGCCAGGGCGGAGAAGACCCCTCGGGCGGCCAGGGCGGAGAAGACCCCTCGGGCGGCCAGGGCGGAGAAGACCCCTCGGGCGGCCAGGGCGGAGAAGACCCCTCGGGCGGCCAGGGCGGAGACTTTCCCTCGGGCGGCCACGGCGGAGACGACCCCTCGGGCGGCCACGGCGGAGACGACCCCTCGGGCGGCCAGGGCTCAGGCACAGGAACTGGCACCACCGGCTCGGGCACTGGAACTGGCACCACCGGCTCGGGCACTGGAACTGGCACCAACGGCTCGGGCACTGGAACTGGCACCAACGGCTCGGGCACTGGAACTGGCACCAACGGCTCGGGCACTGGAACTGGCACCAACGGCTCGGGCACTGGAACTGGCACCAACGGCTCGGGCACTGGAACTGGCACCAACGGCTCGGGCACTGGAACTGGCACCAACGGCTCGGGCACTGGAACTGGCACCAACGGCTCGGGCACTGGAACTGGCACCAACGGCTCGGGCACTGGAACTGGCACTGGCACTGGAACTGGCACCACCGGCTCGGGCACTGGAACTGGCACTGGAACTGGCACCACCGGCTCGGGCACTGGAACTGGCACCACCGGCTCGGGCACTGGAACTGGCACCACCGGCTCGGGCACTGGAACTGGCCCCACCGGCCCAGGAACAGGCTCAGGAACAGGCTCAGGAACAGGCTCAGGAACAGGCTCAGGAACAGGCTCAGGAACAGGCTCAGGAACAGGCTCAGGAACAGGCTCAGGAACAGGCTCAGGAACAGACACTGGCTCCGGCTCAGGAACAGACACTGGCTCCGGCTCAGGAACAGACACTGGCTCCGGCTCAGGAACAGACACTGGCTCCGGCTCAGGAACAGACACTGGCTCCGGCTCAGGAACAGACACTGGCTCCGGCTCAGGAACAGACACTGGCTCCGGCTCAGGAACAGACACTGGCTCCGGCTCAGGAACAGACACTGGCTCCGGCTCAGGAACAGACACTGGCTCCGGCTCAGGAACAGACACTGGCTCCGGCTCAGGAACAGACACTGGCTCCGGCTCAGGAACAGACACTGGCTCCGGCTCAGGAACAGACACTGGCTCCGGCTCAGGAACAGACACTGGCTCCGGCTCAGGAACAGACACTGGCTCCGGCTCAGGAACAGACACTGGCTCCGGCTCAGGAACAGACACTGGCTCCGGCTCAGGAACAGACACTGGCTCCGGCTCAGGAACAGACACTGGCTCCGGCTCAGGAACAGACACTGGCTCCGGCTCAGGAACAGACACTGGCTCCGGCTCAGGAACAGACACTGGCTCCGGCTCAGGAACAGGAACAGACATCACCGGCTCAGGAACAGACACCGCCGGCCCAGGAACAGACACCGCCGGCTCAGGAACAGACACCACCGGCTCAAGTGTGTGCGTAGCCCACACACACCACATGGCTGTGGCCATAATGGCCAGTGTCGCGGTCACTGAGGGCTCAGGAACAGACACCACCGGCTCAGACACAGGCTCGACGGCGACCATCTTGTCAGGGGACTCAGGCTCGACAGGCGTGACGTGAACAGGCTCGGCGGCGGCAATCTTGTCCGAAGACACAGGCTCGACGGCGGCCATCTTGTCAGGGGACACAGGCTCGGCAGGCGTGACGTGAACAGGCTCGGCGGCGGCAATCTTGTCCGAAGACATAGGCTCGACGGCGGCCATCTTGTCAGGGGATACAGGCTCGGCAGGCGTGACGTGAACAGGCTCGGCGGCAGCGACGACCATCTTGTCCGAAGACATAGGCTCAGGAACAGTCTCTGGCTGGGCAAACGTGACGTGAACAGTCTCTGGCTGGGCAGACGTGACGTGAACAGTCTCTGGCTGGGCAGACGTGACGTGAACAGTCTCTGGCTGGGCAGACGTGACGTGAACAGTCTCTGGCTGGGCAGACGTGACGTGAACAGTCTCTGGCTGGGCAGACGTGACGTGAACAGTCTCTGGCTGGGCAGACGTGACGTGAACAGTCTCTGGCTGGGCAGACGTGACGGATCGCTGAGGTGGTGCAGGCAGTGCGAGCAGGATCACCGGAACAGGGACCACCGGAACAGGGACCACCGGAACAGGGACCACCGGAACAGGGACCACCGGAACAGGGACCACCGGAACAGGGACCACCGGAACAGTCACGGAGGGAGTCTTCCTCTTCCTCCTCCGTTTCGAGACCACTGGAACTGGGGCCACTGGAACTGGGACCACTGGACTCGGGACCACCGGAACTGGGACCACTGGACTCGGGACCACCGGCACTGAGGCCACCGGAACTGGGACCCTCTTCCTGGCCTCTCGCTCCTGCAAGCGAGCGAGACCCTCCACCATAGCCTCAAACGTACAGCCATCATACGCCCTCCTGAGAACCCAGTCCATGGGCTCATTGAGTGCGTAAAAGAAGAGGTCCTTTAGAGGCCCGTCATTAAGTTTTAAACCCTCCGCCGCTCCAAGGAATTCACCCGCGAACTTCCTCAGGTCAGCCCCTTGTTGGCGGAGGGCACTTAGTGTCTGAAAACGAATAATGCGATCGTAGTGGGGGCACGAGACAGGAGGGCCTGGTGGGTGTCGTGAATCTTTCTGCTGAGTCCTTAACATGGTCGGATCGTTCTGTCACGTATAACTAAAGAAAAACTAAAGGAGAGGACTCAAGTGCAGAAAGAATATTTATTAAATAAAAGAAACATGAAATGAAACAAAAACCCTCAAGGGGGAAAACATGAAATAACCAAAAATACAACTACAAAGCAACATACCGGGGTTTCACGGGAAAGCGGGAGACGTAAACAAGACAACGATCCGACACAGACTGCAAACACAAAGGAACTTATAAAAGGGACAAATCAGGCAGGTAATAAGGAACAACAGGTGGGGCAAATGAAACCAATAATGAGATAACAAGGAGGGTGGGGTCAAACAGTGACAGGAACACAAACACCACATGTGCTACACAAGACAGGACAGGCATGTGACAAGAGCTATATAAAGTACAATATGGATAGCATGGATAATTTAGTCTTAGGGCCCTATTTTAACGATCTGAAACGCAAGTGTCAAGCGCAAAGCGCAAGTAACTTTGTGGGCGGGTCTTGGCGCTGTTGCTATTTTCCCGGCGGGATAAATGACTCTTGCGCCCGACGCAAATCTAAAATGGGTTGGTCTGAAGAGCTTCATTATTCATAGGTGTGGTTTGGGCGTAACGTGAAATAAACCAATCAGAGCGACATCTCACATTCCCTTTAAGAGCAGACGCGCTTTTTCCATAGCGGATTGTTATTATAACGGCGGATTTGCCAGGCACGCGCCAGGAGTGTTCACAGCCAAGGAGACAACGCTCTCGTCACGGCCGTAAAAGAGAGAAGTTACATTGAAATGGAGAAACCCACCCAAATTAACTTCGGGTTAAACAGGCGTATGATTTGGGTAAATGTGTAAGCTAGATGTATGCTTTTATAATAAATTGTCTATCTATCTATCTATCTATCTATCTATCTATCTATCTATCTATCTATCTATCTATCTATCTATCTATCTATCTATCTATCTATCTATCTATCTATCTATCTATCTATCTATCTATCTATCTATCTATCTATCTATCTATCTTTTGTAATAATGTATGATTTGCAAAAATGAAAACTGCTGCTTCTGTGTAGATGAGAGAATCAAAGTGTATGCGCGTTGTGCACACGCTACATTGATTATGGCCAAGCATGCACCCTTAAAATAGCTTATGAATAACATGCGCAACGCGCCACTGACTTTAAACTATTTTTTCCTGGTTAGTGGCGCAATTGTTTTCTAAACCTGTAAAATAGCATGAAGGAACGTTTGCGCCGGAACACACATCCTTTTTTGCGCTGAACCGCCCTGGGGAGCGCAAGTGTATTTCCTAATTTACCGACGTGCATCTGTGGAGGGAAAAGTCCACTTTGCGCGGGTGCAAAATAGGAATGATACATGCGTCGGTGTACAAAGTCAATTGCGCTGGGTGCAAGATAGGGCCCTTAATGTGATTGAGTTGATATTGAGAGTTTGACTTTTGCTAACAAATCTGAGCACAGTTCTGAGATTACGAGAGTCTTTTTCTCTGGAGAAAAATCATTAAAGCATACATTCTGGGTTATAGATCTTGTGTAGGCTGTACCAGCCACGTTTTAGACCTCCAAGAAGTAATACAAAGTAATACAAACAGTTGAGTTTCTATAGGTGAGCTAACATCCAGAGCTAAACCAATAGCTATTAATAATTTGGTTAGTGATGAATGTAGAACTGGGTGAAGAAAATAAAAACAAGAACGAGAAAAAAAAAAAAGTGACAAATCTATGAAGTCAGAAAAACGTTAATGGATGTCCAAGGGATGAATAGACTAATGCAACATTGGTGAAACAGGAAGCATGTGTCATTGGTGAAATGGGTTTGTGCACAATGGACCTGTTCTGAAATGTCAGTTAGCAAAGAAAAGTATGCATTTAGACTGATTCTGCAAATCAGTCCACGTACATCTCACAGCAACAATAGCAGGACAGATTGCCTTCTGAAGTAAGATTACACAGACATCACTCTCATCTCCAGAAAAAATGAAATATGCACACTCTCTCACACACACACACACACACACACACACACGCACGCACGCGCGCACGCGCGCGCACACACACACACACATGCACACACGCACACACGCACACACACACACACACACACACAGTAAATCCCCTTTTCTCTCTGAAGTACATGGCAAATAGAGATGGTTGAAAATCACTTAGCCTGTCAACAACATGTCGAGGTCATATTTCACGCCAAATTCAAACAGTAAAACAAGATTGTACAGAAAGTGAAGGACCAATACATTTTTAAAGATATTTTTCTATTACACTTGAGCAGATGTTTCTAAAGCGTTCTCATTATTGTAATGGTCTAATATGTGTCTAAAGTAAAAAATTCTATCTATTTACAAGTATTTGTTCTAAAGTATTTGTTTATACAAAAGTTCAAAAACATGTGCATTATTGTCTTGAAATAGTCACAATTCAAACCTTTTGTACCTACAAACAAGCTTAATTTTCTTTATGCAATTAAAAGATTCACTTGTGATTTCACATCCACAATGTAAAACATAAAAAGTCATAGATAGATAGATAGATAGAGAGATAGATAGATAAATAGATAGATAGATAGATAGATAGATAGATAGATAGATAGATAGATAGATATTAATACTAAACAAATATATAATTGTTTACAGTTCCCTTTCGAGGGAACTCGAACTGCGTCGGTGACGACACTAGGGGAACGCCCTTCAGCATAGCGCGTCTGAATTTATGAATGAAACTCAGTCCAATCCTATTGGCGTTGCGTGATGACGTAGTGTGTGACGGCATATACGGATGTGTACAAAAGCACGCCGGCACACAGAAATGTCAGCTTTTTGCTATTCAGCAAGCGCTCTGTGTTGTGTGTGAGAAGTTCGTTCTATTTGGTGTTGTATTGTCTGTTGCAAAGCATTATAATGGCAAGTGAGCAATTCAAAAAATGTGTGTTTCCCTGCCCGCGCTACATTACGGCTGGGGACACACACGAGATGTGTGTGTCATGTTTGGGAATGCAGCACGCCCAGGCAGCCCTCGAGGGGGCTGCTTGCGGTCACTGTGAGTCTCTTTCTATAAGAGTGCTGCGTTCCCGCCTGGCTTTGTTTTCCGAGGACGGCCAGATGCGCGCTCCCCGCGGTTCAGGTCCCGCATCTGCCGAGGCAATGCGGCGGCTTCGATCGTGGGGCTCGCAGCGAGAGCTTGCAGAGGGGATCGAGACTGCCGAGGCATTTTCTCGATCCTCATCTGAAAGTTCAGATTCCCCTATCCCCCGTTCGGGAGCCCGCCCCGCGGCTTCTCCCGCTCGGGATGTAGACCCGGTGCTGCAGCTATCTGATTCCGAGGAATTAGATGTGCTCAGCGTCGCGGGGGGGGATCTCGAAGAGGCACACCACTCGGCTCAAATTACACCTAATTATGACGAGCTCATGGAGGTTTTAACGCGTGCTGTGGCCAAACTTAATATTAGTTGGCCACAGGAAAGACAGGAAACGCGAGTCAAGAGTAAACTTGATGAACGTTTTCTGCAGCATCGCGCACAACCTTCACGCCGGTCTCTTCCGTTCTTCCCGGATTTACACAATGAGTTGTGTAAATCCTGGAACAGGCCGTTTTCAGCACGCCTGTCTAACCCTCCAATGTTAAATTACAGCAACATTGTGGGGGTTAGAGAAAACGGTTATGGGGTGATGCCTCGGGTAGAGGAAGCTTTAGCCAGTTACCTCTCACCCGACCTTGCGTCATCCCTCAAGACACCGGCATTGCCCTCCAAACCCTGTCGGACGACATCTGATTTGGTGGGCAGAGCTTACATGGCGGCAGGTCGGGCTGGTGCGAGCATGCATACTATGGCCATTTTGCAGGCGTACCAGGCCGACCTGTTAAGGGAGATAGACCAGGGCGAGGGTCCCACCATCGACGATATCGCTGAGCTTCGCAAAGCCACAGATTTGTCTCTCCGTGTTACCAAGGAGACGGCCCGCGCCATCGGCCGCTCCATGTCAGCACTGGTAGCCACGGAGAGGCATCTGTGGCTTAATTTATCAGGCATTAAGGAAAAGGACAGGGCCTTTCTCCTTGATGCGCCTGTTTGTACCACTGGTCTGTTTGGCGAAGCCGTTAACGCAGTCGTCGACAGATTTCAGGAGGCTAAAAAACAGAGTGAAGCTTTCAAGCAATATCTCCCTCGTCGATCAAGGTCTAGGAGGTCTGCTAGGGAGAAGCAGCCTCAGCCTGCACCGAGCTCCTCCTACCGCCAAAGCCAGAGGGAGAGCGTCGCTTCTAGAGGTCCCCCTCAAAGAGCTTGGGACTCTAGACAGCGCTCTCACCCACAGCCTCCTGAGAGGGCGGATCTGAGGACCGTCCTCCAGGCCAAGAAGGCAAAAGGAAAGAGGTCCTAACTACTATGAGACCTCGAAGGGCCGCCCCCCCCCCCGAGAGAGAGCGATTGAGGTCCCCTCTCTCGTTGGGCCCTCAGGAAGCTGGCGTCAGTATCCCGCCGTCTCTGACGCTTCGGGACATGCTAGCTTCCAGCGAGCACACGCTGGTCTGTCTGCCCCAAAGGTCTGCAGCCGGTCAGCGTTTGGGTTCGCACACCGTGAGTCGTTGTCGGTCTTTCCCTGCCGTTCCTCCGCTTCAGGGTGCCGTCAAGGACTTGCACAAAACACTGGACACCAGCCCCGAGGGGCTGGTTCCCTTGGTGAATTTTGCAGAGGCATGGCAAAACCTCGCGAATATTTCTCCATGGGTCCTGCGCACTGTAGAAATTGGGTACAGACTGCAGTTCCAGGTCCGCCCACCAAAATTCAACGGGGTGGTCTGGACTTCAGTGCACCCAGAGCAGGGTCTGGTGTTAGAACAGGAAGTTCACTCGCTGCTGGCAAAAGGGGCCATAGAACATGTTCCCCCACCAGTCAGGGAGTCCGGGTTCTACAGCCGGTACTTCATAGTTCCCAAGAAGGATGGAGGGTTGCGTCCAATTCTAGATCTGAGGCACTTGAACCGGTCTCTGAGGAGGTTCAGGTTCAAGATGCTCACCATTCCCATAATCGTGAGTCAAATCCAATCCGAGGATTGGTTTGTCACGATAGATCTAAAGGACGCATACTTCCATATATCCATCCTTCCATGTCACAGGAGGTTCCTGAGGTTCGCTTTCGGGGGTGAAGCGTACCAATATCGGGTTCTTCCATTCGGCCTAGCACTCTCCCCTCGCACATTCACCAAGTGTATGGATGCAGCTCTGGCCCCGCTGAGGCTCCAGGGCATCCGTGTGCTGAATTACATCGACGACTGGCTAATCCTGGCCCAGTCTCGAGAGTTGGCAGTTCGGCATCGAGATGTCGTCCTTGGCCATATTCAGCGCTTGGGGTTGAGGCTCAACACGAAAAAGAGTGTGTTGACACCCGCCCAACGGACTACGTTCTTGGGGGTGGTATGGGACTCGACGACGATGCAGGCACAAATGTCTCCTGCACGTATCAAGTCCATATTGACCACACTAAACAGGGTGAAGCTAGGCCACACCATCACAGTGAAACACTTCCAGAGAGTGTTGGGTCTCATGGCAGCAGCGTCCAGCGTGATTCCTTCTGGCCTTCTGCACATGAGAGCCCTGCAGTGGTGGTTGAAAGCCAAGGGGTTTTCCCCGAGGGGAAATCCTTTCCGCATGATAAGGGTTACGCGCAGATGCCTTCGTTCCCTATCAATGTGGAAGAAACCTTGGTTTCTGTCCCAAGGTCCCAAGTTGGGAGCGTTATGTCGCCGAATTACGATTTCGACAGACGCCTCCCTCACGGGCTGGGGCGCGGTCATGGACGGCCGCTTTGCGAGAGGTCTCTGGCAGGACCATCATTCCTCTTGGCACATAAATTGCCTAGAAATGTTGGCGGTGTTCCGGGCTCTGAGGAGCTTCCTGCCAGACCTCCACGGTCGCCATGTCCTTGTGAGAACCGACAATATGTCGGTGGTGTCTTATTTGAACCGCCAGGGGGGTCTGAGGTCGCGCCCTCTATGCAGACTGGCGCATCAGATCCTCCTGTGGTCCCAGCGGAGACTATCGTCTCTCAGGGCGATGTATGTCCCGGGGGACCAGAATCAGGGAGCAGACGTCCTGTCGAGGCAGGGGCTGAGGCCCGGGGAATGGAGACTCCACCCCGAGACGGTGGAGTTGATATGCGAGAGGTTCGGCCCGGTGGAAGTGGACTTATTTGCGTCTCGAGAGACGACACACTGTCCCCTGTGGTTCTCCCTCACGCATCCAGCCCCGCTGGGGTTGGATGCCATGGTACAGACGTGGCCGAGGCTCCAGTTGTGCTCACTGTCGTTTAGCAATCGAAAAAAACTGTAATACAGTATAAAATGTACAACGCAAAATTAATGACAGTCATAATTTAGACTATTTTATTCTTATTATGTGCTTAAATTTGATCATAAAATAATGAAATGATGTATATAAAAAAATAAAAATAAAAATTATTATATATATATATATATATATATATATATATATATATATATATATATATATATATATATATATATATATATATATATATATTCTTTTCCCTCTTGATTTTGGGGTAAAATGTGTCTTGGACTTGTTTTTGTGATACTGACCCAAACCACATTCACAATGCACTGCATTTACTGAATCTAAGCAGAACAGATTACTCTATCAACATTATTATGGTATTAACGTCACAACTATGAGCTCAATAAAACTACCCACATGTTGAGATGAAAGCCTATTGATCATTATGCATTCACCTCAAGACCGCTGACCGCCTTGATAAACATGCAGTGTGAATTATGCCTTTTCAAAACAGCATTTATTTTCTTGATTTCTTAATGGTAGCAAAGGAAATAATAAAGTGCACGTGTACATTTTTAAAAAGCGCACATAATGATCACTTATTATTCACCTTAATCTGACTACTACATTTTGTCCTTCTCTTACTAGCAGGATAATTAAAGTCACTTGTGACAATAACATGTCATTATGACTCCCAGGTGATCTTAAATAAAGCCAGTGTGTGATTCATGTCTAAGAGCTCATATATGTGTGCGAGTCTGTGCGTGAGTGTAAATGCCACACTGCCCACCCGGCGTGTCACATGGAGCAGCAGTGACGTGATAGGCAGGTGTGACATTTACCCTTATAATTTCTTCCTCCCCTCTCCCATCCATCTATGTCCGTGTCACACACACATCTCTACTCGCATCTGTAAGCTCTGAACTCTCTGTTCATGCCTCCATTGCACAATGTAGTTTATGCAACATCACACTATGACTATAACTAATAATCCGCAAGCCAACTAATTATCTGCTGTGGTTTTTTAAAGGTTCCGGAATTGTGAGATAAATTAATGATAATTTGTTATTTTAGCCCTTTTAATTAAGACAGTTGCAGGATTTTAAAAAATATCATTGGTTAAATATTAAATATAAAAAACACATTTATGCATTAATCTAATTTAACATATTTATATCTAAATATCTATTTATATCGAGATTACATCTATTTGATTAAAATAGAGTAGACATAACAGTAATATTGTGAAATATTATCAGTTTAATATAACTGTTTTCTATTTTAATACATGCATTCCTATGATGGAATTGATATATATGAATTTGCTGATATATAACTGTACAAATATAAATGTATATTAGAGGCTTTTGCATCTGAACTCTTCATACAGTACAGGTCAAAAGTTTGGAAGCATTACGTTTTTTTATATATTTTTGAATGAAGTCTATAATGCTTATTAAGGCTGCGTTTATTTGATAAAAAAAAAAAAAAAAAAAAAAAAAAACAGTTATATTGTGAAATATTATTACAACTTAAAATAATAGTTTTCTATTTGAATATACTTTAAAACATAATTTATTTCTGTGATGCAAAGCTGAATTTTCAGCATCATTACTCCAGTCTTCAGTGTCACATGTGACATCCAGTCTATCACATTATCCCTTAGAAATCATTCTAATATTCTGATTTATTATGAGTGTTGGAAACAGTTCTGCTGCCTAATATATTTGATGAATAAAAAGGTTAAAAATTACGGTGACCGGGAGGGGACATGTTCGGTTCACTTATTTTTGTCGTGGCCACAACATATAAACTCGTGGGAACGTGATATTAAGTCGTGGGAACGTCATAATATCTCGTGGGAACGTCATATTAAGTCGTGGCCACGAGATCATTTTGTTGAGGTAACGACATCATTATGTCGTGGCCACGCGATGCAAAGTCGTGGCCTCGAGATCATATGTTGAGGGAACGATATATTTTTCTCGTGGCCACAAGATCATTTTGTTGAGGTAACGACATCATTATTAGTTGGGGGCCTTAAGCACATAAATAGGTAATTTCGCGCAAATTCATCTAAAAGCGCCAAATTTGGCACAGATGTAGCTCAGGTCATACCGAAATGATTTAGCTAGGGCGCCGGAGCCAGCGACCTTTGGGGCCAAGATGGCGGCCAAATCCAATATGGCCGCCGCCCGAAAAGGGTTCCGGCTTTAACTTTTGAACCACATGAGTTACAAATACAAACTTGATATGTTTTTCAGCTTAATTGATCATGAGAAACACATAGGAATGTTTATATTTATGACCCAGTATATCTGTACCCCTCGATCCTCCAATTCCAATATGGCCACTGTCCAAAAAAGCAGTTTGGGCTGTAGTATGGGGCCTTACACACCATTGTTCGCGCAAATGCATCTACAAGCACCAAATTTGGCGCAGATGTAGCTGAGGGGATACTGAAATGATTTAGCCAGGGCGCCCGAGCCAATGGTCCCTGAGACCAAGATGGCGGCCAAATCCAATATGGCCGCCGCCTGAAAGGGTTTCGGCTATAGCTTTTGAGCCAGATGAGATACAAATACAAACTTGATGTCTATTTTACCTTCTTTGGCCATGGGAAACCCATAGGAATACTTACATTTATGATTGGGTATATCAGGACCCCCCAAATTCCCTAAATTCAATATGGCTGCTGTCCGAAAAACGGTTTTGGCTACAAATTTTGAACCAAATGCGCTACAAATGAGGATGTGGTGTCTATTTTATGTTTATTGACCACAGGAAGTCCATTGGCATATTTATATTTATGCTTGTGTAAGTCTGGAACCTGTATTCTTTTCAAGACTGGTTGAAAATCCTTTTTTTTACCACAACTTTGAAGGTTATTCTCAATGTTGATTCATTTCCTTATAAAAGTGAAATGGTTTTCAGTTTACCACAGGTGAATACATTTCAAAGTGTAATCATATAAGAAAGAATAAGACAAGTATTATTGCAAGGCAATATTTATATTATATCAAATTGTTAAAATAATAATATAGTCAATTTTTCCAAAACTCTTTTGCTTCCAAAAGGTTTGCTTAGCATAACAAAAAAAACAGCAATAAAAAAAAAACAACAACAGTCTCTCACATGAATTATCATTTCACTCACAATCACTGGATCTCTCATTGTCTTCACCATCATTGTTTGTACAAGCACCCTCACATGCACATATAGAAGTGCAACGAACTCCGGCTTTACAGCACTTACAGTGCCCTCTACATGCTGTATTGCAGCCACAAGTGAGGAGAATGGTGCAGGCTTTACTGGCGTCTCCGAGATTAGTCCAGTAAGGTTCCCAAGTCTTGCTCGTAGAGTCCCGATACCATCCCCATTCATTGAACTCTAGGATATCTTGCTGGACAGCGGTTGCCTGATTCCAGTAGAAGCTGGCCTGCAGCAGTGCTCTTTTGATGTGCTGAATCAATGCAGCTTGGGTGGGTGGCAGGTTCTCGAGAGACTTGGTACCATTCGAGAAAAGGTGATGTCTAGCTTCATCTACACGGCTGGAACCACAGCTCTTGCTGTACATGATGACGACCATACGCTCCAGTCTTTGGACATGGACGTCATTGTTGATCTGTTCAGGCTCCAAGGTGAGGGTAACCAGAGATTCTGTGAGATCTGGTGTTGCCTCCCAAGCTACCCATGCACTCTTTTTCCCATGGCACAGGAAGGCTGAGGTTGTGTCACAGCCTGTTAAAGCGTGGAAGAGTGGTAAGGCTAGTGACTTCTGGGGACCAAGATCCTTGCTGATTTCATGAGCAGGAATGTCCCTATAGTTTTTTCCACCTGCAAAGCCGATCCAGAGCTCTGTGAGGCCGAGTGTGTTGAAGAAGCGGATGGCAAGGATGACAACATCGCTGTCGACAGTCTGGACAAATGCCTTTTTATGGCCATTGGCCCCAGCATGTGCAAGATGCAGGATTATTCTAGTGCTTCTGGATGATTACAAGGCTGAAGGGCAGACATGTCATACCCTGGTCTGTTGGAGAGTACAGCATCTTTCTTGGTGGAAAGGAGGAGTTTACCTGACATGTAATGCTTGGTTATCTCTTCACTGATTTATCCAAATAGTTAGATATATAACAATATATCCAGTATATAATGTATATAATAGATATATCCAGTTACGTTTTGGAATTGGAGTTCTCCTATGTACTTTAGTTCTTGATCCGGTTCCTCTGCGTTGGTGAGTTTGTGTTTTGAGGTTCTCCTCTGGATATGTGTCAAACACAATATCCAATCACGTGACAGATTCATAGCTCATGTGTGACCTCACAAACCCAGCAATACTGGTGTTAACGTAGTATGGAATGTTTTTTCAGTAGTTGGCCGGACCATTTGGACCATGAGCTATGAATCTGTCACATGAGCTCATCATGTACAGCAAGACCTGTGGTTCCAGCCGTGTAGATGAAGCTAGACATCACCCTTTCTCGAATGGTACCAAGTCTCTCGAAAACCTGCCACCCACCCAAGCTGCATTGATTCAGCACATCAAAAGAGCACTGCTGAAGGCCAGCTTCTACTGGAATCAGGCAACCGCTGTCCAGCAAGATATCCCAGAGTTTAATGCATGGGGATGGTTTCGGGACTCTACGAGCAAGACTTGGGAACCTTACTGGACTAATCTCGGCGACGCCAGTAAAGCCTGCACCATTCTCCTCCACTGTGGCTGCAAGACAGCATGTAGAGGGCACTGTAAGTGCTGTAAAGCTGGAGTTCGTTGCATTTCTATATGTGCATGTGAGGGTGCTTGTACAAACAATGATGGTGAAGACAATGAGAGATCCGGTGATTGTGAGTGATAATGATAATTCACTGTTTATGTTATTGCTGTTTTTTTGTTATGCTAAGCAAACCTTTAAGAGTTTTGGAAAAATTGACTATATTATTATTTTAATATTGCCTTGCAATAATAATTGTGTCTTATTCTTTCTTATATGATTACACTTTGAAATGTATTCACCTGTGGAAAACTGAAAACCATTTACTTTTATAAGGAAATGAATCAACATTTAGAATAACCTTCAAAGTTGTGGTAAAAAAAAGGATTTTCAACCACAGTCTTGAAAAGAATACAGGTTCCAGACTTACACAAGCATAAATATAAATATGCCAATGGACTTCCTGTGGTCAATAAACATAAAATAGACACCACATCCTCATTTGTAGCGCATTTTGTTCAAAATTTGTAGCCAAAACCGTTTTTCGGACAGCAGCCATATTGAATTTAGGGAATTTGGGGGGTCCTGATATACCCAATCATAAATGTAAGTATTCCTATGGGTTTCCCATGGCCAAAGAAGGTAAAATAGACATCAAGTTTGTATTTGTATCTCATCTGGCTCAAAAGCTATAGCCGAAACCCTTTCAGGCGGCGGCCATATTGGATTTGGCCGCCATCTTGGTCTCAGGGACCATTGGCTCGGGCGCCCTGGCTAAATCATTTCAGTATCCCCTCAGCTACATCTGTGCCAAATTTGGTGCTTGTAGATGCATTTGCGCGAACAATGGTGTGTAAGGCCCCATACTACAGCCCAAACTGCTTTTTTGGACAGTGGCCATATTGGAATTGGAGGATCGAGGGGTACAGATATACTGGGTCATAAATATAAACATTCCTATGTGTTTCTCATGATCAATTAAGCTGAAAAACATATCAAGTTTGTATTTGTAACTCATGTGGTTCAAAAGTTAAAGCCGGAACCCTTTTCGGGCGGCGGCCATATTGGATTTGGCCGCCATCTTGGCCCCGAGGGTCGCTGGCTCCGGCGCCCTAGCTAAATCATTTCAGTATGACCTGAGCTACATCTGTGCCAAATTTGGCGCTTTTAGATGAATTTGCGCGAAAATGTGCTTAAGGCCCCCAACTATATGTCGTGGCCACGCGTTGAGGGAGCCACAGCGGCCAATACTGTAACCGTACCATAGACTGGGCTACAGCAGAGATGGAGATGACAGAAGAAATAATATTTTACTTTAAATTAGGAATGTCATATAAAGATATAGTGCGGTCTTTGGCATTAAGACATGGGTACGTTATAAGTGAAAGACACATGAAGCGCATACTTAGGCTGCGTTCCAGTCCAAAATTGTCATGCCCTTCACTTGCTAACTTCCCTTCGTCTCGTTCACTCGGATGTACGTCATTGCGAGTGCCCACTACTGGCGGAAACTGCAATGGGCTGAACTGGAACGTCCTAAGCCCTTGATCACTTGGAATCAGCTGTGGAGTTGATTTATTATTTACATTTTTTCCCTTTAAGAATTTGTTTAATGCAGCATCAAAATGTGTGTTTGGGTTGTTTTAAATTTAAAAAAAAATTATAATTAATATATCATAGAGTTGTTTGTGTGGTGGTGATTAGACGAGATATGCGGTGACGTCACAATCGTGTTGCATTGTGGGACATATAGGTGCCTGAAGTGTACATTTGAAGCAGACTCGCTCCCTCGGTCAAAATCGAGGGAACGAGGGTCTGTCCATATAAACTTCCCTCGTCCACTTCACGAAGTGGAACGCACTTCAAAATGGCGGCAGGGATTCCCCCGAGGGGAAGTGCTTAGGGAAGTTCGCAAGTGCGTGTCTAAAAGTGGACTGGAACGCAGCATTAGACTTTGTCGCACGCATATTTAGGGACCGTCTCAAAATTACATGCGACATTGGCATAAACGTTTCTAACTTCAACAGCATTTGAAGACAATGACTTACAGTCATAAAACCAATTGTACATTGTTCACCCAGGTCTCATGTATGATGCACACCTTTTAGATTGTTGATATTTATGACAATAAACTGCTAAATCATATGCAAATATTGTAGGCCTATTTCACATACTGTATGGGATCATACACAAAATATGACAATATTTAAAGCTCAATATCATTTGAAGACAATGACTTAGTCATAAAACCAACTGTATATTGTTAATATAGGTCTCATGTATGATGCACACCTTTAATATTTTTGATATTTATGACAATAAACTGCTAAATCATATGCAAATATTGTAGGCCTATTTCACATACTGTATGGGATCATACACAAAATATGAGAATATTTAAAGCTCAATATCATTTGAAGACAATGACTTAGTCATAAAACCAACTGTATATTGTTAATATGTCTCATGTATGATGCACACCTTTAATATTTTTGATATGACAGTAAACTGCTATCATATGCAAATAATGCTATGTATTTCACTACTGTGTGGGATCATATACAGAATATGACCACATTTAAAGCTCAATAGCATTTGAAGACAATGACTTACAGTCATAAAACCAACTGTACATTGTTCATCTAGGTGTCAGGTAGGCTATGTGGCAGTCGTGAAATAGGCCTACAATATTTGCATATATGATTTAGCAGTTTATTTTCATAAATATCAAAAATCTAAAAGGTGTGCATCATACATGAGACCTGGGTGAACAGTGTACAGTTGGTTTTATGACTGTAAGTCATTGTCTTCAAATGCTATTGAAGTTAGAAATGTTTATGCCAATGTCGGATGTAATTTTGAGACGGTCCCTAAATATGCGTGCGACAAAGTCTAAGTATGCGTTTCATGTGTCTTTCACTTATAACGTACCCATGTCTTAATGCCAAAGACCGCACTATATCTTTATATGACATTCCTAATTTAATGATGTTTTATTAACAAAGTTCGGGAGGAGCACGTTCAAATAATCAAGTAATCAATCAACTCATCAAACAATTACCATGTCTACCCTATCAGCATGAGAGGAAGCATATATATATTCACTCTGTCAACTCATCTAACTTCCTTGACAGTTTTCAGCATCCCTCCACCACCCCGACTCCTCACTCTTGGCTTGTTCTTTCACAGCCAGGAATACGGGGGGAGTACTCTGGGTTCGGGCCGAATACCGAGCCCGGAGCCCTCTCCTCGGACAGCACGCCAAATACGCATTTATTCTATCTGACTTATTTGTAAGTGTGAACTCGTGAAAAGTAAAATGTTATTTCTTCTGTCATCTCCATCTCTGCTGTAGCCCAGTCTATGGTACAGTTACAGTATTGGCCGCTGTGGCTCCCTCAACGCGTGGCCACGAGAAAAATATATCGTTCCCTCAACATATGATCTCGAGGCCACGACTTTGCATCGCGTGGCCACGACATAATGATGTCGTTACCTCAACAAAATGATCTCGTGGCCACGACTTAATATGACGTTCCCACGAGATATTATGACGTTCCCACGACTTAATATCACGTTCCCACGAGTTTATATGTTGTGGCCACGACAAAAATAAGTGAACCGAACATGTCCCCTCCCGGTCACCGTAAAAAATAACTGCATTTATAAAAAAAAATAAAAAAAAATAAAAAATAAATATATATATATATATATATATATATATATATATATATATATATATATATATATATATATATATATATATATATATATTCTAATAATATAAATCTTCTTTACTATCACTTTTTATCAATTTAACACATCCTTGCTGAATAAAAGTATTGATTTATTTAAAAAAAGAAAGAAAAAAAATTAAACCCCAAATTAC